>NC_052357.1:27106113-27141152 GCF_009727055.1 Benincasa hispida
AAATTGGTTTTCATATTTGGGCTGGAAAAATCACAACTTTGAAAAAAAGAGAAAAACCCAAACCTACCCAAATTCCATCTTATTTTCCATCTCTTTTCTCTCTCTCGATTTTCTTCATCCACCGGGTTCCACAACTCAGTTCTGAGTCCAGAGGATAGTAGATCAACTCTAGTGGTGGTCTGAAAGAGTTCGGGTCGAGATTCAATGAGGAAAAGTAGTTTTCGGGAGCTTCAAAGGTAGTATCCTACACTTTTAATTCACTGTTTTTCCCTTCATGATGCATGCTTATTTCCTTTAATTTAAGAGCAATTAGAGTGTAATTAGATCCTAATTCCACTACGTATGTCTCCTGTTCCATCAGAGCTTATATAAGAAAAGGATGTACACTGTATTAAAAGAATACACAGAAATATAGAAAGAAATAGCGGCTGCACCTTTTGTCTTCTTCTTCTCTATATTCAAACTTGGTATCAGAGTTCTCTCATGGCCAACGCCGCTCGATCAATCAATGGGACTGAGTCTACAAAGTACAGCACGCCACCCCTAAATCAACTTCTAACCAAATTACCAGCATCAAGCTTGAAAGGGGTAACTTCATGCTCTAGAAGACATTGGCTCTTCCGATCCTTTGAGGATACTGTCTAGAGGGTTAAACATCAGTGTTAATGTAGTTGAGTCAACTGATTTGTGGCACAAAAGATTAGGTCATCCCTCCCCAAAAATTTTGAAAATTATACTACAACAGTGTAACCAATCTGTTAAACATAATGAAAAGAAGTTGTTTTGTGATTCATGTCAACTGGGCAAGTCCCATTCTCTTCCTTTTCCTTTGTCTGATTCTAGAGCTAAGCATACGTTTGACCTCATTCACTCTGATGTTTGGGGACCAGCCCCATTACAGTCAACAGCTGGTTTTAGATACTATATATCATTTTTAGATGACTACAGTCGTTTTCTATGGACTTACCCACTTAAACAAAAGTCAGATGTACTGGCAGCCTTCAATCACTTTATTCAGACAGTTAAAAATAAGTTTGATACTACAATAAAGGTGTTTCATTCAGACAATGGTACTGAGTTTACAAAAATACATCAGTTGTGTGCTTCCCTTGGCATTGCAAGCAGGTATTCCTGCCCTTATACTTCAGCTCAGAATGGAAGAGTGGAAAGGAAACATAGACACTTGGTTGAAATGGGACTCACCCTACTTGCTCAAGCCTCCGTGCCATATCAGTATTGGTGGGATGCATTTGCAGCTGTTAACATGTTAATTAATGGCCTGCCCACCCCTGTGCTGCAAGGTCAGTCCCCAACACAAATATTATTCAATCGAGTTCTTGATATCACCAAGCTGCGAACGTTTGGCTGTGCCTGTTATTCGTGCATTAGACCGTATCAGCAACATAAATTTCAGTATCACTCTGAAAAGTGTGTGTATCTTGGTCCAAGCCTTCTTCACAAAGGTCATCGATGCATGTTCAAGTCAGATAAAGTGTACATCTCCCGAAATGTTGTGTTTAATGAGACTGAATTTCCTTTTTCTGCTGACTTTCAGGTTACTTCTGCTTCTTCACATGCAAGTCCTGCTTCACCGACCATTAGCAACTCTCCTCCAAGCCTCCCTGATTTACTGCACAAAACATCTACCATCACTCCCAGCTCAACTGTACCTTTCATTGCTACAAATCAGCCTACTTCGCCACACTCCACACATAATCCCTCTATTCCAGCCACAACTTCCATCAGTATACCAGATATCCCATCACCAAACAGTCTTATACCTCCTCCTTCCAACACCACTCCTCTCTGCCTAGCCAATACATCCACTCCCACAAGGACTGATCCTATTTAGATAGAGCAAGCCACTCAAGTCCAAACATCACAGTCCATCCCCTTGACAAATACTTGTCCACAGCAACCAACCCCTATTCAACCCACACACCCATGGTTACTCGAGCAAAAGCTGGAATTTTTAAGCCTAAAATACTGCTTACAATCAAGACAGATTGGACAACTATCGAGCCAACACGAGTCACAGAAGCACTTAAAATACCTTAGTGGAGGACTGCTATGGATGTTGAATATGAGGCATTTGTTCAACGAAAGACATGGCAACTAGTACCACCCTCTGCCTCGTACAATGTCTTGGAAAATAAATGGATATTCAGGTTGAAAAAATGTCCTGATGGGACCATTGATAGATACAAGGCTCGGTTAGTTGCCAAAGGTTTTCATCAGCATCAAAGAATCGATTTCTTTGAAATGTTCAGTCCAGTTGTAAAGGCGTCCACAATCAGAGTAGTACTCAGTATAGCAGTATCAAGAGGATGGAAGATTCGCCAACTTGATTTCAACAACACCTTTCTAAATGACAATCTCCAAGAAGAAGTCTACATGAAGCAACCAAGTGGGTATGTTAGTGCTGACCATCCAGATTATGTGTGCAGGTTAAACAAAGCCATATATGGCTTAAAACAGGCCCCTCGAGCGTGGAGCAACACCCTTGGAAGTGCTTTAGTTGAATGGGGGTTCACAGTGTATAGAGCAGACAATTCTCTATATATTCTTCACACAAGTGACATAATCATTTTTCTACTGAATATGTTGATGATCTGATAATTACAGGCAACATTACTCAAGTTGTATCACGCCTCATTCAACTGTTTGACAGTCGCTTTGCATTAAAAGATCTCGGTCGACTAACATACTTCTTGGGAATTCAGGTGCACTATCTACAATATGGTTTCATACTCAATCAAGCAAAGTATGTGGAAGACTTATTACATAAACTTGTGCTCACGGATCTCAAGTCTGTCACTTCACCGTGCATAGTAGGTAAACATCTGTCTATCAATGATGGTTAACTACTATATGATCCGTTTTTGTTTAGAAGTACTATTGGTGCACTTCAATACCTGACAAACACTAGACCTAATATAGCTTATATAGTAAATCATCTCAGTCAGTTTCTTAAAGCACCCACTGATATACATTGGCAAGCAACCAAAAGAGTACTACAGTATGTTAGTGCTACTAGGCATTATGGGATCTTGTTTCAACCTAGCACTGATTTGCAGCTCACAGCCTATTCGGATGCTGATTGGGCTTCAAATGTTGATGATAAGAAATCTATTGTTGCCTACTGTGTGTATGTTGGTAACAACCTTGTTTCTTGGTCCTCTAAAAAGCAAACAGCAGTTGCTAGGTCCAGCACGGAGTTCGAGTACCATGCATTAGCTCACACCACGACAGAGATCATTTGGCTCAAACAACTCCGTGCTGAATTACATGTTCATCAACCGTACAAATCGATTCTGTGGTGTGATAACATCAGTGCTGGGGCTCTAGCGTCCAATCCTGTGTTCCGTGCTCGAACAAAGCACATAGAACTTGATGTCCATTTTGTAAGAGATCAGGTCATTAATGGGCAACTTGAAGTCAGGTATATCCCTTCCTGTGATCAGATTGCTTATTACTTAACGAAACCGTTGACACAGTCACAATTTCAACTACTCCGAAGCAAACTTTGTGTTGTAGAACTCCCCATGAGTTTGAGGGGGGATGTTAGGATTAAAGAAAGCAAGGACCAATCATGTGGCAGCAACAAGACACTTCAGCAGCATCTCACCACATCATCAGTCTAACAAAGCAGTGGAGAATATTTTAAAGGAAAAGGAAAAGCTATTTAGCCAATCGGCCTACTCACTCCCTCAAGCCAATGATCATGTGACACGTAGGAGGCTATGTAATTAAGTTGTTATTCTTTATTCTTTTATTATTAAGTGTAAAGCAGAAAAACCCTAAATGTATATATAGATCTTATATAAGAAAAGGTTGTACGCTGTATTAAAAGAATACACAGAAATATAGAAAGAAATAGCGATTGCACCTCTTGTCTTCTTCTTCTCTGTATTCAAACTCTGAGTTAGGCCAAGTGATCAGCTACAAGTCAGGGCTCCATGAGAGCCACCCTCGGCCTCAACTAGGGATGAGACCAAGAGAGTGGCTAAGTCAGCTTAAGGGTCTACAAGTTACACACCCACATCTTGATATCAATGATGAAGGAAAGTTCAGATATTTGAGAGCCCAAATCTTAAGAAGAGAAGAAAAAAGGAAAATTATAAGAAATGTCTACCCAAAAGTCTCTTTGTTAAGAAATGTCTAGATTGTTAGTAATATCAGAAAATGCTTAGTCAAATTTGGGGGAGGAAAGTGAAGAATTTTTATACTGATTATACCCTAGTATATACAGTTAATTTTACACACAAGCTGATGTGATGCATGTGTCAGTATCGTCCTCTAGAGATCAAATGTCCTTATTAAGTTTAGTTATCCTAGAATCGTTTGTATTTTATCTAAGGATTAGAAACTAGATGAATATGATTTGAAAAAAAAAAAAAAAAAGGCAAAATAGAGATTGAAATTCAAGAGAAAGTTGTTCAATACTTCATTAATTCATGCATAGATTCTATGAAATATTGTGTTTATAATATGTTTAAGTCTAGAAACTATTCTTCGAATTATCATCTTTCAACAATAATCTTTTCTCATGCAAACCTAATTGATCACTAATTTCTTAAAACCAAATTAAGAAGCATGAATGACATTAGGAATAGTCATAAACAACTTTCATTATTAACCTAACTATTTGCATGATAGATTAACAATGATCCAATATTATAGGTTCAATTAAACATATAATCTTTTTAATTGAACATTGAATTTAACATGCATCGATGATCAATCAATGTAAGAAGCATAATAATATTGGAAAGCAATCAAATCCGCAACATCCATGGAAAATACTAAGCATTGACTGAAATCTATAAAGAAGTTCATTAACAGCCTAAAACATCATTGTAGTTACAAACATATTCGCATACGATGCAACAATCATATGTTGTGTAAAAAAAATAAAGGAAATAGAGAAACACTATTGTCGTTGTGAATCCCATCGAAGGAAGATGTACGTCGGGAACTCCTTGATTTTTCACCCCGTAATCAATGAACGACCACCAATCGATTCCCTCACTCTTTCACACCTTTCCTATAGCTTAAACACTCTCTAAGGCTTTGTAGTTTCGTCCATTAGGGTTGATAAAACCCTATAATTAGTAGCCAAAAATTTTCAAAGAGCACAAATTATTTCCTAAAATGAATCACAAAGCCAGAGCACTGCATCGCTGAGGATTGGTATCCGCGTGCATTTGATTACGGTGCCACAACGCTCTCCACACACTACAGCACCATCACAACGCTGCAACACCCACCTTATTTGGGCAAAATGGTTCTCTTTTCTCTATTTTGAAGTTTTAGCCCCTTCTTGAGTATTGAGCAAAATTGGTCCGTTTTCACTTTTTTGAACTCCAAATCTCCTTTTATTCAAACCCCAAAAAACTAGCCCATACATATACCATCATGACTCCATAAGGAGTAAGTGAATTCTCATCCAACTCTTTCCACAACCAATATTCTCTTGCAACTTAGGCATCATAGGCATTGAGACAAATATCGCACCAGCTACGTCCAGAATCTTTTTATTTCAAGTCACATTGTCTCTAAATAACGAATTCATCGTTGAGTGTACAAATCAAGTGAGATCTTATATGTTTATATTTGCATATCAATAATGGTGATTAATTTCAAAATTAGTTAAAGCAGTACTCTAGTCAGAGATTTATCATATCATTTCAAAATTAGCTATAGTACTCTCGTTAGAGATATATCATATCATTAAATGGTTATCAAAGCCTAGAAGTCTCTATCACAATATGTTGTCAATTTCATGCCCCCTTCACTTTATTCGTTTTCCTAAAATTTTGACAAATTTTGGTCCCTATTAGAGTATGATTAGAGTTCTTAGATCAAACTTTTATATTTTATATTAAGAAAAAAATCAATTCATCTTAAATTTTGGAAGTTGTATCAATTTAAACATTGAACTAATAATTGTATCAATTTAAATTCTAACTTTTATATATGCATATCAATTAACACCATCTTTTAGACTCATTTTAAAGAATATCATGTAAAGCATGTAATTGTTTCAAATTAAACTTCTACATTGTTACAAGTGAATCAACTTAGACAATTTATTAATCTTACATTTGAAAATCGTCCATGCATTCAATTCTTACAGATTTGTAGACTTCTTCAAATGTCTGTTTAATAAAATGGACGATTGTAGTTGATTTATGAACAATTTTCAAAAGAGAACTTAATTGAGAATCCAAATTGATTCACTATGAAAGTTTAGAGGTTTAATCAATAAAATTAAAATTCTGACATGATGTTTATCCAAACAAAAACGTAATAAAATATGTAAATTGATACAATTGTGAAAGTTCAAGGTTTAAATTTTCTTTGTTTTTTCCTTTATTAGTGTAGGAGAATAGTTTTTTCTCTATCTTATTTTGAATATTTTATTCTAGAGTTATGTTTCTTTGAATTACCCAATCACCTTTAATCCATAATAACCCAATTGGTTCGTGTAATACTTAGTTCTTAGAATGATGAAATTTGGGTGATGTTTCACTTCTTTTTTTCCTTTTTCTTTCTTTCCTTTTTTTTAGCATTGTCCTAGTTTTGCAAACTTAGGAACACTCAAATTTGTGGAAGTACTAGTATTCAGAAGGTCTAAATAACCAAGATGGTTGCTCACCCCAATTCATTAATGTCATATCAACTAATGCATTCGAGCAATAGGTATATTAACGTCGAGTTATAGTTGTGTCGAAAGAACTCTAACTATTATTATCGTAGACACTTGCTCATTTGATAATTTGACTATGTACTGTCATGTCAAGTTAACCTCTCCATAACATGTGAAAAAGAAAATTCAACTAGAACAAAAATTTTACTATCGACCTTTAAGTCAAATGTTTAATAAGAAAAAAAATGTTTGTGCCACGAAATTTGTCTTTTTACCAAAGATCAAAAGAAATAATAACACCATATAGCATTACATATTCTTTAAGAAACATGGAAAGAGGGGATCAAGATATCTCTAACGAGAAATTTATTAATAAATACACATTCATAATTTCAAACGATCATAGATTTGAATCCTATCTACTTCATTTATAATATAAAACGATCTAAAGATAAGCATGGTCAAACACATATATAAAATAGGCTACACTTCCCTACGTTAGCCTTGGCAAAGATAGGTTGCCTACTTAGAAATACAATAAGAGGATTTAGGGTACTCATCTTTCAACTCTGTAGATGACAAAGACGCCATCAAAGGATCCATTTACAATTTACAATGTCAAGTCTGGATCATCATCGTAGTCGAAATCTTGCTCGCTTGAATGCTGCATTCTCTTTGCATCCACCGAAACCCATCCTCCCTTTTCCGGTTTTGCAAATGCAATGCATAAATTCTCATCAAAACTATCCAAGGATAAAAGACCTTAAAAAAACTCATTGTTATAAAGTAAAATAGCTCAGGGGCTATGACCCTACAACATTTGGTGTCAAGAAAACTCGCAATATATTAGATCATAGGTTGGTGGCCACTATGGATTGAACTCATGACCTCTTAGCCTTTTATTTACCCACTATTTATCACTAGGCCAACCTACAATGGTTTAATGGTTAAATGCCTTCTCATATTTTGAATCTTTCTGCGGTGTGTTCTGTTTACTATTCTTTCATACTCTCTTCTCTTTACCATGCCATGGTTCAATGAAGCGTGAGTGGATGTGGAGAAGGAAAAGTCAATCACTCGGGCCTGACGGGAATGAGCAAGGACTCAATTCCAAGATGAGGTGCTCCAAGCACCCCCATTTAGAAAGAAGGGTAGAAGGTTTTGGGCCTGTAGCTTTCCTCGTCCACCCTTTGTCAGGTGGTGCTTGTGTGTGGGGTATGCTATCAAAAATCAGGCTTGAAGCTCTCGCCTTACCAATGAGCCGACATCTGATGGTTGTTCGTCACAACTACTACCAAAAAGCTCTAATGAAGATGAATATTTCGGAGTGTGCATCTTTATGTTGGGTGTTCTTCTGTCGTGCAACCTGGTGGCTTATGTGCGATCTGTGGCTCACGCCTTCTATTTGTTCAGGGCGGGTGGTATGAACTCTGACTCGATCGGGGTATTCAATCCCGCTGCTTAGATGCTCGATCCTTAACCTTGAAAGAAAGATGACTTATTCAATAATTCGTGTGCAAAGGATGAGGAAACTTTGGATGAACTAATGTGAATGGGTGTAAGCCTATCCAGTGCTGACCACCCTGAGAGAGTGTTTATGTTACAGAAATTTAAAGCAAAATTATGGAACGAAGGAAAAGATGGGCAGAATACCAATTGTCCACTGGAATATATGCCTCCACCTTTCGATCTGCCAGGACCCAAGTCGGATCTCCCATCTGCAACAAGGTTCATAAAAGAAGACTAAAATTTTAATTACAAGAAACCACAAGCATTACTGTTACGGCTCACCATAAAAGAAAGGAACAGAAAGGAAAATATGAAATACAAGAGGAAACTACAGTAGAAACTATGGCGAGAGGAAGAGAAGAAAAATAAGATTAAAAAAAAATGTGAAATTAAAGGATAGAAAGGGGCATAAACTACAGGAAAACAAAATTTTATGTTTTCCATCAGGAAAACAATGTATATTCTGTAGCATATGCAGTCACCATAGAAATCATTTATCTGATCTATATGCATAAACATAAACAGAACTAAAATATTTCAGGCCTGAAATTTCCTAAACTTAGAAAAGAACACACTCAAAGACAACCGTCCATTAAGAATTTGAAAGGTTACATGAAGACACAAAATGCTTCAATCACTCCACAAAAATTCAAAAAACCATCCCAATATGAAGTAATTACCGTCAAGGAGAACAATTTTAATTAATTGTCCAAAGAAGCTCAACGAGAACAATTACACCTAGTCTGGCAATATAATTAACCTCCCCACACCCCAGAAAATCCCTAGAGAGTTTTTTTCTACCCAAATATTCCACCATAATATTGCCTTAACCACATAATTATATAGAACCTTAACTTTTCCTTTAAAGGAAGAATCACAAAGAAGTTCCATTCCTTTAAAAGAAAAATGAATCCAATTGTGGAACCAAATTCCAAAAATATCTTCTGTACAAACATGAAAAGGCAAATGGTTCATCATTCACATCCTCCCTCTATAGCAGAGCATACTCCTAAGACGGATCCGACACCAAACCTGGATATCTTATTAGCCCAAAACTTAAAACCTTGTACCATATAGGAAGTCCTTGTCTAAGCTCTCTAATGCATTTATCTTTTGTAAATAAAATCTATTAAAAACCAGTTTACAACTGTTTAACATGAAAATGATTTCTTGTATAACATAACTAAGTATTCTCGAGAAAAGCTATGGCAACTAGTAAATCCTTTGTCCTGTAAGTAGGAAGATTTTTTAGAACTCAAGGACACAATTGTACAACCTATAGAACAGATCCTGTTCAAGTAGGAAGATTTTGATTGTAGTATCTTATACAAGTTGCAGGATGAAGTGCAGAAAAATCTTTACTTCCTTGCTCATTACATGAGATACTATCCATACATAAAGAAAGACAATACAACAAGAATAATCAGGAAAAGCTTAGATTTCCACTTCACTCACGGGTTAATAGTCAAAGTACACACAGCAGGGGACGTAACTGAAGACAATGAGAAGAGCCTATCTTCAAGCTGAAACTTCCTAGACCGCTTCAAACTGCATCTACAAAGTATTTAGAAACTTTACCACACTTTCATTCTTTTTAATAACCTAAAAATAAAAAATAAAAAAATAAAAAATAAAAAAAGGAAAGAAAAACTTTGTAAAGATACTGAACATTAAACGAGCACCACAGCCCACTCCTCTTATACAACTTTTGAACTAAATAGAAATTAAATCCAAACCTCATTGATCAAAAGCTATAAAGCACTAACACTCCTGCTGAATTCTTTTTTAAAAATGGAAAAAAACAATGGTTTTGTCAGCCCATTAAGGTCCAACCCATTTTTCTCTAAATCATAAGGGTTTTCAACACTCACCCACTGACTTTTCCATCCTCGAAACGCACTGGCCCCTTACTCATCCATCCTCAAAAGTTTAAAACCCCCGATATTCTTTCCTTTCACTTTCTGTTTCCCCAAAACTCAACAACAAAGACCAACAACGATCAGACAACCGGCAGCTTCGTCGATGGTCACTTCTCCTTTCTTCTTTTTTTTTCCTTTTGGTTCTCTTTTTCTTTTCACAATATGGCAAAATATGCACACATATATTTATTTTTGCAAATAATAATAATAATAATATGTTTCCAATGTGTCGCATACTACTTTTTTAGAAATTGACGTGTCGACATGTCAGTGTTATGTCGTATCTATGTCGCGTGTAAGTGTATGTGTTTTTTAGATCAAAAGTATAATTTTTCCTAAATTATATTTTATTGATCCCATTATTAAATTAATCCAGTAGACATAAACCTTCATGTGTTAAAACAAGTAATATGATATTCTCTGTGAAGTCTCTCTCGGCACATTTATCTCCATCTTTCCCTTTGGATAAAATGACTTAAAAGGCGTTGTGGAAATCCAATTGCTCAAGACGTGTTAACATTCTTGTGTGGATAATGGTCTTTGGCCTCCTAAACATTTCCTCAATTATGCAACGTAAGCTGCCTTCTAGTAGCTTGTCCCCCCCTCCATGTGTCCTTTGTGTAAACTGCATGGAGAGGATTTACAGCACCTCTTCTTCACTTGCCCATATTCAGCAAAGTGCTAGTGGAAACTGATCACTATTTTCAACACTTCATGGGCGCTTAGCAATGATTTTAGAGGCAATGTGCAGCAGCTCTTAATTGGTCCACATTTAAATAGAAATTCTCGATTAATTTGGATCAATGTGGTCAAGGCTTTGCTGGCTGAATTGTGGTTTGAGAGAAACCAAAGGGTGTTTCCATGTTTGGCTGGACAGATCGGTTTGAAGTTGCCCGTAGGAATGCCTCCTCGTGGTGCGTCCTCTCCAAGAAATTTGAAGACTATTCCATTCAAGACTTTTGCTTAAATTAGCTTTTATTTTTCCAGCATAGTTTTTGCTTCTTGTATTGGTTTTTTATTTGTATTTTGGTTGCTTTGTTTGTGGTGTTTTGTAGTGTTTTTGCCTGGACGTTGTCAAATATCTATTGTTGTTAGTCCTTTGCATGGGCTGTGTTTTAGCCTTGGACTTATTATAGTGAGTTTAATTTGTTCGAAAATGATGAAGACGCTAAGGGGGTGTCAACCTAGTTGAGATGTCCGGGTGCGCCTGCTGATCCATAGATCTTTCGCTATACACTCTTTGTATAACTCTCTTGTACTTTAAATATTAGTCTCATTTCATTTTATTAATGAAGAGGCTCATTTCCATTTCAAAGAAGAAGAAAAAGGTCAATTACAAACTAACTTACAAGTTACCGGTTATTAATAGGTAACCGATCAGTAACTAAATTTAAAAAGAAACCTAAAAACAAACTAATATACTATTTAATTGATACATCATATAAGAATATAAGATCTTATATTTATGGTGATGGTTGAAAATAGGGTTATTAACCTAGGGACGTTTATGTAATTGTGTAGACCCTTAAGGTTTCCTACTGTCTATTTATACAGTGTGTCCCTATGTAATCAGAAAAGTCTCTATATAGTAATTTTTCTCCCTGTACTAGGATTTCCACGTAACTGTGTTGTTATTCTCTTCCCTACTTTTTATTTTTAACATGGTATCAGAGCTTGGGGACGAAACCCTAACTGTTATGGAAGAGAACCAACCACAGTCATCTTCTGCTAATGGATCTTCGAGTTTTGACATGAAAACTGCTATTCGAGCGACTATGAAGGAGTGTTTTCAAGCAACCCTACCGGAGTTACTTTCTATCATCCAGTTGCAGTTGACGGAAAGCTGTCGTCAGTGGGAGCCGCCGCACCAGACAGAAGCGTCGATAGGGCTCTTCCGCGCTGAACCCAGCCGAACCCTCTAAGGACAGATAGATCCGGTCGCGATCGGACTCTTCCACACTGAACCTAGACGAACCCTCGAAGGACAGACAGATCCGGTTGTTTCCGCGCCGTCGTAGCCCTCCGGACCTTCACAGACTTCCATGCCGGTCGTTTTCGTGTCGGCCTACTCTTTCACGATAGGTCCGTTCGATCTACAAGGAGTGGCGCCGAACACGACTGATTCTGCCCCAAGTGTGTTCAACCAACGACGAGCCAGCGGCCATCTCGAGCAGTCCAGCCGGCAGGGGTCTTCACATATGCTGACGACCTCCCTCCAACTGGCGACGGCCTTCCAACAGACAGTGGCAGCCTCGTTTCCAACTGCTTGTAGTTCGACCCATTACCCAGACGATGTGAGACAACTGCTGGCTTATCTGTAACAACAAATTTCATATTTGGATACAATGTTTGGCATAAATCCCCATCCAATTCAACCAGTTTATTCAGAGAATCCAGTAAACTCGTTCCCTATTTTGCCAAATGTTTCTTATTTATCTGGTTCGATGGGCAATTCTGCAGGATTTCTTGTAGGGGAAAAATTAAATGGCCAAAATTATTTCTCCTGGTCCCAATCAATCCGAATGGCCTTGGAAGGGGTCACAAATTTGGGTACTTGACAGGGGAAATTCCAAAGCCAGCACCAAGCGATCCACAAGAACAAATCTGAAAAGGAGAAGACTCGCTGTTACGCTCTGTTTGGGTGAATAGTATGGAACCTCAAATAGGAAGACCACTATTATATGCTGCAACCGCCAAGGATATCTAGGAAGTAGGGCGAAATTTATACTAAAAAAGATAGAATGTCTCTCGACTATATACGCTCTACAAACAGGTCCACGAATACAAACAAGGATCCATGGATGTTACTTCTTATTTTAACAAACTATCGATGTTGTGGCAAGAGATGGACCTGTGTCGAGAGATTGTCTGGAACTGTGCACAAGATGGGGCCCAATACTTGAAAATTGAAAAGGCAGACTGTGTTTACGTGTTCTTGACTAGATTAAATCCTAAATTTGATGGTGTTCGTAGTCAGATATTGGGCCAGCGCCCGACTCCTTCACTCAGAGAAGGTTCATGCTCTGAAATACGGCTGGAAGAAGATCGGTCGTGCGCCATGAATAATCCCATTCTCACAACTGATGTAGCCGCCTTCGTCGCAAAGTCGTCCAGTGCTGATGGCGATAAAAAACCCCCACCTGTGTGTGAACATTATAAGAAGCTCTGGCACACAAAGGACCAGTGTTGGAAATTGCACGGGAAACCTCCAAACAGCAGGCAACGACAGTCTCATGACAAATCTAATACTGGTTGTGCCCTGGTAAGTGACTCAGTAGATGAACAGACTCAGAAACAGTCTTCTGTTGATAGTAAGAACTTGAGTACGGTTGGAGTGAGTGCTATTGCACAGTCAGGTAACTTCCCTTCATTTGGCGTTATTAGTATAAATGGTAAAAAACCATGGATTGTTGACTCAGGGGCCACAGATCATCTTACAAGTTCTTCAGAATTGTTTATGTCATATAACCCAAGTGCTAGAAATGAACGTATTCGCATTGCAGACGGGTCTTTTGCTCCTATTGCGGGGAAAGGCCATATCTCCCCGTTTGACGATTTAATTTTATGTGATACTTTACATGTGCCTAAAATCACTTATAATTTGTTGTCTGTCAGTAAAATTACAAGAGATTTGAAGTGTAAGACAATTTTCTCACCTGATTCCGTTTTGTTTCAGGATCTGAAATCGGGGATGACGATTGGCACTGCCCGGCACGATAGGGGACTTTACTTCCTTTCTGAAGAAGCTTCCTCTAGAGATGATCATCAAACTAGGTTTATGTCGTTAAATTTTTCTCTTTCTGAAAATGACTTTATGTTGTGGCATTTCTGTTTAGGACATCCGAATTTTCAATATATGAAGTATTTGTTTCCGCATTTATTTCGCAATGTTAATACTTCTTCTTTAAATTGTGATGTGTGTATTCGTGCCAAGCAAAGTCATGTTTCTTTCCGGACCCAACCTTACAAACCCTCGAGTCCTTTTTCCCTTGTTCATAGTGATGTATGGGCCCCTCACCGGTTACCACTTCCACTGGAAAACGGTGGTTTGTCACATTTATAGACGATCACACCCGCCTTACCTGGGTCTTCCTCCCCACTGACAAATCTGAGGTGTCATCTATTTTCCAACAATTTTATACAACTGTCGAAACTCAGTTCAAAACAAAGATTGGAATTTTACGAAGTGATAATGGGCGAGAATTCTTCAATGCCTCCTTCAGGGATTTTCTTGTTTCTAAGGGTATTGTCCACCAGAGCTCATGTGCTTACACTCTGCAACAAAATGGAGTTGCTGAGCGGAAAAATCGTCATCTGGTTGAAGTAGCCCGGTCTCTTATGTTATCTGCCACTCTTCCGTCATACCTATGGGGGGTTGCAGTTCTCATTGCTGCCCATCTCATTAATCAGATGTCCTCTTGTATTCTTAATCTTCATACTCCTTTAGAACTGTTTAAAGAGTCCTTCCCAACCACTCGGTTAATCTCCGATGTTCCTCTTCAGGTTTTGGTTGTGTTGCCTTTGTTCATTCCCATGGTCCAAACCGCACAAAATTTACTCCTCGTGCTTAGAAGTGTATCTTTGTTGGATATCCACTTCATCAACGTGGATATAAGTGCTATCACCCGTCATCTCGTAAGTACTATGTCTCAATGGATGTCACCTTCCTCGAGGATCAGCCGTTTTTCCCTGTTTGTCATCTTCAGGGGAGAACATGAATGAAGAGACTAACTGGTCATCTTATGCTATTTCCTTAGAGTCAGCTCCCATTCAAACCTTGTCTAAACCTAGTTCTGAGCATGACAATCTGGTCCTTCCTACCAACCAAGTTCCTTGGAAAACTTACTATAGGAAGAATCTCAGGAAGGAAGCAGTGTCACCTGTCGAGCCAGAACCGCCGGTTCCAGTGCATGAGTCAAACCCACCATCAGATCCAGGTACATACATTCTTGAAATTAATGATGTTGATGTATGTATGGAGACTGATGAATGCAGGCAAGACAAGGGAGAAGGAAGTAGTAATACTGAAAGAATGGCAGAAGGGGAGACAATAGAGAATGAAATGATTCTTGCTAATGATGATGTGGAGGATACTACTGAAGTCTCTGATACACAGATAGTCGATCATGGTGAAGAGCCTGGAGAATTGAAAGAACGTGATGCATCGCTTGATCTTCCTATAGCTCTGAGGAAAGGCACTCGTTCATGTACTAAATACTCTATGTATAGTTACATGACGTATAGTAATCTGGCAACCGAGTTCAAAGCATTCACTACTAGTTTGGACACTGAGATGGTTCCAAATGACATAAGTGTTGCAATGGAAAAACCAGAATGGCGGTCTGCTGTTATGGAAGAAATGAGAGCTCTCGAGAAGAATGGAACTTGGGAACAGGTGGCTCTGCCTGAAGGGCACAAGACAGTTGGATGTAAATGGGTGTTTACGATAAAATATAAGTCAGGTAGGACGATTGATCGATACAAGGCTAGACTCGTTGTAAGAGGCTTTACTCAGACTTATGGAGTGGATTATTCTGAAACTTTTTCTCCTGTGGCCAAACTTAACACTATCCGAGTGCTCTTGTCAGTTACTATAAATAAGGATTGGTCCCTACACCAACTTGATGTTAAAAATACTTTTTTGAATGGGGAACTTGAAGATGAAGTCTATATGAGTCCTCCTCTTGGGTTCGAGAGTCAATTAAAAAACAAGGTGTGTAGATTGAGAAAGTCGTTATACGGATTGAAACAGTCTCCAAGGGCCTGGTTTGACAGGTTCACAACTTTTGTTAAAGTATAAGGGTATGTTCAAGGGCATTCTGATCACATTCTTTTTATAAAAAGATCGACATCAGGGAAGATAGTTGTTCTTATTGTCTACGTTGATGACATTGTTTTATCTGGGGATGATGATGCAGAGATCATGAGGCTCAAAACAAAGATGGCAGGAGAATTTGAAATTAAAGACCTCGGGAAGCTAAGATACTTTCTGGGAATGGAAGTGGCTCGCTCAAAAGAAGGTATATCAGTCTTTCAACGAAAATATACTTTGGACTTACTAAAGGAAACATGCATGACTAGGTGTAAACCTGTTGACATACCAGTAGAGTATAATGTGAAGCTCAGTGATAAGAATGATAGAATTCCTGTTAATAAAGAAAGGTATCAGGAGTTAGTCGGGAAGTTGATCTACTTGTCTCACACAAGACCAGATATTTCGTATGCAGTAGGTGTCGTCAGTCAGTTTATGCAAGCTCCATGTGAGGATCATATGACAGCAGTTGAATGTATCCTCTGGTACCTGAAAGGAACTCCTGGCAAAGGTCTAATGTTCAGAAAGACTAATAAATGATCTGTTGAAGCCTACACTGATTCTGACTGGGCAGGGTCTGTTGTTGATAGAAAATCAACGTCTAGGTACTGTACGTTTGTCTGGGGTAATCTAGTCACTTGGAGAAGTAAGAAACAAGGAGTTGTTGCTAGAAGTAGTGCTGAGGTTGAGTATAGGGCCATGAGTCTGGGGATTTGTGAAGAAATTTGGTTGAAGAAAGTGTTATCAGATCTCCAGCAAGATAATGAGCTTCCGATGAAATTGTTTTGTGACAATAAAGCTGCCATCAGTATTGCAAATAACCCGGTTCAACATGACAGAACTAAACATGTAGAGATAGACAGACATTTCATTAAGGAGAGGTTGGACAGTGGAAACATATGCATCCCTTATATTCCTTCAAATCAACAAGTTGCTGATGTACTTACAAAAGGGTTACTGAGACAAAGCTTTGATTATTGTGTAAGCAAGTTGGGCCTTGTCGATATTTATGCTCCAACTTGAGGGGAGTGTTGAAAATAGGGTTATTAACCTAGGGGCGTTTATGTAATTTTGTAGACCCCTAGGGTTTCCAACTGTATATTTATACAGTGTGTCTCTATGTATTCAGTGTATCAGATTAAAATAATAAGAAAAGTCTCTATATCGTGGTTTTTCTCCCTGTACTAGGGTTTCCACGTAACTATGTTGTTATTCTCTTCCCTACTTTTTATTTTTAACAATGATCTTATTTATTGCCCTGCTGTCCACACACATGCCAACTACCATCTTTCTTAGGAGTGAACAAGGCTGGGACTGCACAAGGGCTAATGTTTGGTTGGATAAAGCTTCTGTAATAATTCTTGTATGTGGTCATGCAAGATCTTATATTCTTATATGATGTATCAATTAAATAGTATATTAGTTTGTTCTTAGGTTTCTTTTTAAATTTAGTTACTGACCGGTTACCTATTAATAACCAGTAACTTGTAAGTTAGTTTGTAACTGACCTTTGCCTATAAATAAGGGTTAGGTCCTTCATTTTGTAATGAGGAAGATGGGGTAAAGCGGCTGGTATATGAAGTCTATATGATGTTGGATGTCGTGAAGGGGAGGTAATTCAGCTGGTGGGTTACCAATTTTTGGAATTTCTTCAAATAGAGATTGGATTTTGTCAGGAAATTCTGTTGTAGGCAGGTTACCTTCACTGCGTTTTACTATGACACCCTAAACCATGTCTTCTTTTTGTCCCATAAATTGTATGCCATTTAGGACACAGAACAGTTGGCCTTTGGTCTCCTTCGAAGTGTTTGAAGTACTTGGTTTCTGAAGTGGAAGGAGCACTATTTTCCTCCCATGCCAAGAGAATTCATATGTGTTTTCGCAGCCTTTATGGGTTGCTTGGAGGTTATATTGCTACGGTCGACGGAGGAGTATGTGGCAGACATCCATATCCAAAACATCACAGACTATTTGATCTTTGTAACTGTTGCCGATGGATAATTGGATGGTGCAAGTGTGAGAGACTAGTGCTTCTCCCCCTTTCTTTATCCAACTTTGTATGGGTTCGGATGGGATTCCAATGGGAGATTGAGGGCTTGAACTAATTTCTTTAAAACCACATTCTCCAAACCACCATTGTGAGAGACCATTGTTTTGAATAATGAATGCCTTTGAGAGTTGAGTTCAGTCTTTGGGGTTAGTAGGATTCGTTGAATGACACAAGAGACCCTATCACCATCATCCAGCTCCAAGAAATCTGTTCCTTCAGCTTCTTCTTCATCTGATTCGTGTTCTTGAGAGTCTTCTTCATCTATTTTAGCTACTGTATTCCGGTCTGAGCAATTATTCCGATCTGAGCAATTATTCTTGAGAGTCTTCTTCTTGGAGTTGGACCATCATCCAGCTCCAAGAAATCTATTCCTTCAGCTTCTTTTTCATCTGATTCGTGTTCTTGAAAGTCTTCTTCATCTATTTTAGCTACTGTATTCCAGTCTGAGCAATTATTAGATAAATGTCCTGTTTTCCCACATCTGAAGCATTTCCCAAGGGTTGGTCTGCCATATGGATTGATTTGTTTCTTTGTTGTTTCATCCTGAACTTGTTCTTTGTTTGTAGTTGTCTATGCATCTTTCAATTTGGATGTACTGCCCTGTGAAGTGTTGGCTTGTGTCCTCGCTGTTGGTGTATTGTCTTTCTTTGATTATCAACTGATGAATTCCACTGGTTTCTCTTGTTGACCCTTCTAGTTTGAGCTTCATTCATCTCATCCACTCTCGGCTAAGGATATTACATCTGTGAGAAATCCTAAAGATTGAATCTTGACCTTTTCTTTGATCTCCGCACATAGCCCTCCTACAAATCTTGCAATGAGGTGCTATTCACTTTCAGGTAAGTTGGTTCTCGTGCCCAACCAATGAAAATCATCAGTGTATTCTGCTACAGATCTTGTTCCTTGGTGCAATTGATATTGGTTATACAAGATCTATTCATAGTTGGTTAATAGAAATCGGTCTTTCATTAGCCGCTTCAATCTTTCCCAACTCGTGATTGGGTTCTTCCCATTTCAAAATCTATTTACCCCTAATTACTCCCATCAAGCTGATGCGCCTCCACGAAATTTCAAAGCCACAATTTGTACTTTCTTATGGTCAGGTGTATTTGCGTATTTGAAGATGCCTTCCACATTCTTGATCCACTCCAAAAATTCTTCTATGCCTCTTTTTCCATTGAATGTGGGAATATCTAACTCTACTCTATATTCGTTCAGTTCTTGATGCTGTAGTGCCACAACTCTCCATCGCTTAAGCTATCCTTCATCCTCCCCTTCTCCTTCACTAGATAAATCGCTATACTATCATTGTCTTCTTTGGTAAATTGACATTCTTGGTCGTTCTTGATCCAATGCGGGCCAGTCTTGGACATTTATTTGTTGGTTCATTTGTCGAACATTAAGATTTTGCCTTTCTTGAAGAGGATTGTTGAATCTTGCTTGGTTTTTTTGGTTCTGCGGTTGCTGTCTTAGGGCCTACACTTCGCCGGCAATCTCATCAACCTTTAGCATCAGTCTCTCCATGAGTCTTTCAAGGCCACCAATGGACTCTTCAATGGACAGCATGCGTCTCGTCAAAGATCTTGGTGATTGTGCGGTGGAACTCCCTGCTTCATTGTTTGTGGCCTCGGAATTATTGCCATTGGTAGGCTTCTTCCCCGCCATCAGCTCCCAAAAACTCGCTCTAATACCACTATTGATGTAACACTAAGGATTGGAAACTCAAAATTGATTTATTAACCTCAAAATGAAGGACCCATTACTTATTTATAGGCAAAGGTCAGTTAAAACTAACTTACAAGTTACCGGTTATTAATAGTCAGTAACTAAATTTAAAAAAAATAAAAAAAACCTAAAAACCTATTTAATTGATACATCACTACGTTCCGTTTGAATTACGAAAATCTGATGAATTTCGGGAAAAAAAATAATTTTATTTGATACACGTGCGAACAAAGAAGAATGGACCAAACTGCCCTTACCAAAGCTAAATCTTACTGTATATGCACCTTTTGATTTGGTCAAACTTTTAAAATTATAAATATTAATTTTTAAAATTATGAATTATAAAAGTTTTAGACAAAATTAGATTTTCCTTTTTAAGAGGCACACAATTAAAATAAAGGGTTCTATTCATTTATTTTTAAAAAAGACAAACAAGTAGTAAATTGAGAGGAAACAATCATAAATTTGTTTTTTTCAAAATTTAACTAGAAATTCAAGGTAAAACCATAATTTAAAAATGGAGAGGAAACAATCATAAAAATTTTAAACTAAAGAATAAAATCATTATCAAACGGATCATAACAATTATTGTTTATATTCTATATTACAAGTAGTAAATTAGTCCCAATTCAATTTATGATTTAAAAAAAAAAAACATGTAGAGTACGTCACAAATTTTTTTAACATAAAATTTAATTTTTAAAAACTTAAACATAGAATCAAAATTTTAAAAATTATTTTGACACATTTTAGAGAGTAATGACCCAACAAAAAGGTGCCCTTTTTTACCACACCTAAAGCCCTTGTCAAGATTAGGTCTATTATAAGGATTAGAATTGAGTTTAGAGGAGAAAGGAGATGGACTTCCCTTAGTATCGACTTCTTTGTTCTTTGCTTTTGAAGGATCCTCCACTTTCTGTCCTTTTGATGTCTCTCCAATGGATTTTCTTGATGTAATTGAAGTCTTGTCCTAGTTGTTCTTGAGATGGATTTTCATGAGATGGACTTCCCTTAGTATCGCCTTCTTTGTTCTTTGCTTTTGAAGGATCCTCCACATTCGGTCCTTTTGATGTCTCTCCAATGGATTTTCTTGATGTAATTGAATTCTTGTCCTAGTTGTTCCTTCGGCCATTGTTTTTGTTTGAGAGCTTCATCTTCCTCAACTGTGGAAGCAATGGATACTACTTCGGCCAAACAAGAAAAGAGGCCGAAGATGTACCTTATTTTTAATATCTTGCCGCAGTCCATCAATAAACCGAGCCACTTGTTGACTATCATTATCGGCCAAGTTGTTTCATGCACTTAAACGATGAAATTCTTTTGTATAGTCTTCAATCGATCAAGCTCCTTGTTTGTAATGTTGGAATTGATTATAAAGAAGTCGCTCATGATTAGCCGGTAAGAAGCGTTTCTTCATTAGTTTCAACATTTTTGCCCAAGTAGTTATAGGCCTCTTACCATACAAACGGCTTGCCCTAGATTTGGTCCCACCAAACCGATGCATCACTTTTAAGTTTCAAGGAGACAAGTTTTACTTTTTTGTGTTTCGGGGTTCCCATGTAATCAAAGAAATTTTTCACACTTTTCACCCAATCTAAGAAGATTTCAATGTTCATTTTCCCATTGTATATGGGGATGTCAACCTTCGCCTTAAAATCGTTTTCTTGCTGCCAATTAGGTTGGCCTTGCCAATCTTGATAATATTTTTTATTTTTGTATCCTTGTGCTTGATCATAATGGAAATGACATTGAAATTATGGGTTATTTGACTTATTTCCTTGTTGTGGATGCATTATTCTTCCTCTGTAATGTGGTTGGGGACTAGTCGAGTTTTCATCCTTGGATGAGTCAGAACCCAACCCTAACAAATTTGGTGGCACAGGTCGAAAAGGTGGATAAATCGAAAGATGATGATATTGAACAGGATTAGGCGGTTGCACTCCTCTGTCTTCAATCCTTTGAGGTCATCTTGCTGGTTCTTGAATTCTTTGAGGAATTTCTTGAATCCTCCGAGGCAAATCTTGGTTTCTTGGAAGCATTTGATGTTGGTTTTCAGGCCTGTGTTGAACTTCTTGCAGCTGATCTTGATTGTCTCTGCCAACTTGGTTTTCCGTCGATGCTTCTTGATGGATTCTTGGTTGATTTCAGCCATCCTTCCAACATCCAATGTCAACTTCTCTATTGCTTGTTGTAGTCCCGCCATAGAAGTTTGCATAGCAATCATGTTATCCATAACGCCATTGACAATTCTAAGCGACCTAATCTTCAATTGATGGTTTGAGGAAAGGTGGAAAAAGATGCTTCCGCATCACTAGAAGGGAGAGAGGAAAGAGTGGGGAGTTTGTCGAGCCCTTTACTCGCCATGGGGTCCCTACACGAGGTCGCTCTTATACTAATTTGGTGAAGACTAAAAGTCTTGGAAAAATCTTGAAAGAATCTTGGAGTAGAAGTTTTATTAATGATGTAAAATGAGTGTTAAGTTCCCTTTAAATAGGCCCAAAGGGAAAGGGCTTGTACACACCTAATTAATTAACTTAACCTCCTTTAAATAGATCCAAAGGAGAAGGATTTCGTCACACCTATTCTAAGATTAAAATTGAAATTATTAAAAAAGAGAATACAATCCGTTATTTTACAAGAAATACCCAAAATACCCTTGATATCCCTATAACAACTAGGAAGAACACTTACAATAATATTTTGACCAACCCAAGAACATCATGCTTGCTGATTTGAAGTCCAAAAGATTGTAAAAACTATGCAAACGAGCATCACAACAATTGAAGTAACAGAGATCTCTCCTAGTAAAGGCACATTCGGACTTTCTTCCCACAACTTTCACATTTTCTGCTCAATGAATAATAGAAGCAAGAAACATATATAGAAAGATACATCATATACGTAAAGCAACTCATCAATATACATAGAAAGACATGTTGAAATAATACTTATTAAGAGGGGCCAAGAGAAAAGCAAAGTTTCTCCCTTCAAATCCCTTTTAAATAGATTATAGATATTTCTAACTGTAAGTCTATAAGATAATTGAAAGTTTATAGGAGATTTAAAAATTAAATCATAAAAAATTTGTATTATAATAAGAGGAGACATTGTTTTAGACATTAATTATGGAGTGTTATTTTACACATCAAGTCACCTCTGATTTCATTCTAGTCCCAAAGCTCTTATTTTCCTTTTGTAGAGTATAAACTCACAAATAAAAACTATGGGTTCGAATATACCACCTTAAATTAAAATGAAACTGAGATTAAAATTAAAATGAAACTGAGATTAAAATCAAAATGCTCAAATGATTAGATTAAATATTCTATATCATCAGAACAATGGGGTTCTTTCATGATAATAAAAATATGGTCTAGAACTTCATAAATCAAGTTGGAACTAGGATGTGTTTTATCAGCAACATGAAAACAATGAGTCTTTGTACTAATGTTAATCCAACTACAGCCGGGAGCCTTCCTTAGGCCTCTTTCCTTCATGGTGTTTCTAAGCTCAGCTACAACATCCCATCTGCTAGCAGAAGCATACAAATTTGACAGTGAAATGAAGTTAGATGGATTTTCTGGCTCCAACTCAATAAGAAATCTGTAAGCCAATTCTAACATCTCATAATTCCTGTATCTAATAGAAGCAGAAACAAGAGCTCCCCAGACACCTGGACCGGGTTCTACTGTCATTGTTTTGATAAAACTCAATGCTTGTTCTAGTTCACCGATATTGCCCAGCATGTCAACCACAGCAGCACAGATCTCAGCAGTTGGTTCAATTTTGTACTCTTGAACTGCAGTGTGGTATAGTTGGAGACCTTCATTTACCAAACTAGACCGGCCACAAGCAGATAAAACTGCGACTACAGTTATTTGGTCTAGCTTGATACCAAGCTCAACCATATCATTATACAATCTTATGGATTCCTCACCCTGTCCGTGTAACCCATAAGCTGAAATTAATGCAGTCCAAGAGATTGTATCTTTACAAAAGGATTCAGACTCAAAAACTTTTCTTGCATTCTCCAAGCTACCACATTTTGAATACATATCAATCAAAGCATTACACAAAGATGCATCATCATGAAATTCTTTTCTGACAGCATAACCATGGATTTGTTTTCCATTTATTAATCCAGCATGTGAACTACAAGCAGGGAGAAGACTAATAAGGGATATTCTATTTGGTACTATTCCATCTTTAATCTGCATCTCCCGGAAAAGAATCAATGCCTTATCTGAATCTTCATTTTGTGCATAACCACTTACCATTGCTGTCCAAACATATATATTTCTACTCTTGATTTGGTCAAATACATATCTAGATGCAATGATGTTATTCTCCCTAGAGTACATATCGATCAAACCACAGCCGATATGAAATTTTGAGCCAGAATCAAGATCCAACTCATTCTTCACAATATAACAATGGAGCTCTTTCCCATAACTCAATTTCCCATTGGTATTGCCACACAAAGGTAGAAGACTTGAAATAGTGAAGGCATCAGGTTTTATTCCATCTATCTGCATATTTCTAACAACTTCCCATGCTTCTTTAACATAGAAACAATCACTAAAACTGGCGTAGCCAGCTAATAGGACATTCCATGTACCTGAATTTCTTACAGGCATTTCGTCAAATAGCTTTAATGATTCTTTGCACTCTCCATACTTAAAGTACATCGATATGAGAGAATTAGCGACGATGATATCTGAAATGAAACCAAGTCGTAAACTCTTCCCATGAATCAATTTCCCAACAACCACATTCCCAAGCTCATTGGATGCTTTTGCCAATATGGATAATGTAAAGTCATCCGGCATTATGTTGCATTGTTGCATTTCATTAAAACGATCAAATGCCCCATGGAACACACCGTTCTTAACATACCCACTTATCAAGGAGTTCCATATATAAACAGTCTTAATGGAAACCAAGTCAAATATGAGATTCAACTCCTGAAGGTCACCACAAATTGAGTATGCAGAAATAAGTTTAGTTATCAAGAAAGTGTTGTGTTCCAATCCATGAGTAATAACCTGAGCATGAGATTGGCGGATGCGCTTCTGAGATTGGTGATTGATGGCATGCTGAAGAAGATGGAGAAGGCAGTGAGAGGGACAAAGATCAACACGAAAAAGAGTAGAGTAGCAACGTGAGATCAATAAACCACAAGGCTTGGGCACAAAAACAAGGTTCATCAAGCATAAACACATCCAACGTATTGCTCACCAATAACACTCACAAACACTTCAAGGATGATGCAAGATGTCCTTGCTACCGTTTGTTTCCTGGAAAAGAAAAGAAAGAACAGGGAACTGGTTATTTTTTAACGAACAAATTATCAAATTTGTACTTCCCCAATTCCCCTCACTACTAGATCATATCAGCCATTTGACCATTTGAGTTAGAAAAATATTATGAATGAGAGAGCATGAACAAAAACACCCAAGTTATCAGTGATCTTTTCAGCTCTGTATTAAATACCCATCACTATTTTAACAAGAAAAGTAAGAAATCAGTTCTTGAATGGCCATAAATGTAACTTAGCACGAGAGAATCGCGAAGAAGCAAGATGCACATAGGAACACAATAGACCATCATCCACAAGCTCTCAAGTGAGAAAGCAAAAGTGAGACACAGATACAAAGAAGTAAATACAAAGAAAAAGCTCGAACAAACCATCATAAGCTTTTTGGGAGGCACCAAGCCAAATAAAAAAGGTTGGGGAGAATATTGATTTTAGTGCGTGTTCCCATGAAGTAATTTGGAGGTAAATTTGCTGGAAGAAAGAAACGTATGAAGTCTCTTGAAGCCAACACAGTTGATCTTACTCATCATTTGGCCAGGCCCTTCTACTTCTGGAATAGTAATGAGGCCATCCCATTCCAGCATTTATTTATCCATAAGGCCTCTGAGATTTAGGTTCTAAACTTTTCCCAAGGAAGACCACCATTTGCTAATTGACATTCTTTTGGAG
This sequence comes from Benincasa hispida, assembly GCF_009727055.1. Taxonomy (NCBI): domain Eukaryota; kingdom Viridiplantae; phylum Streptophyta; class Magnoliopsida; order Cucurbitales; family Cucurbitaceae; genus Benincasa; species Benincasa hispida. The sequence goes on from NC_052357.1 coordinate 27,131,767, forward strand.
TTGGCAATTGCGTAAAATTAAATGGCTGGAAAAACTTCACAAAAAGGTCTCATTTGTCTATCTTGCTCTTACTTAGTAGTTAGTAACGAATCCTATGACAGCATCATCAAACCAAGCACATGGAGATGGAAATGTAGCTAGCAAGCAGTTACTTGTTAAGCTTGTCTTCTCTAAAGATCAACATGCTAATAGCATGAATTTCAATGCGCTTCTATAGTTTTTGCACCAGGCTCAGGTCCACTTACTTAATCAGCCTCATTCTTTTACTGAAACTGTAGGACCACATATCTTTTAAATTTATTATTTCCTCTTCTTTCGTTGATATTCCTAACTACTTCAGTCTTTATTTTCTGTTATGTTAGTCTTTATTGTATGAGTTACACATGTTTGTATCTTTTCTTATTGCCTTCATCTTTTTCAGTAGGTGTCCTCTCTATTCCTTGCATGCATGTACTTTCAAACATTCCGTTTTAAAACCAAACTTTTTACCTTGATACATACTGCCAATCAGTTTTAAAAAAGCATAATAATAATTGCATGAGATGTTTAATCCTCACTACTACAATATTTTTTAAAACATGGGTAAATTTATAGGTGAACTTAATTTTCAAAAACTTCTAAAAAATTTCAACTCACTAAGCTAATTTAAGCGCTTATAAAAAGACAGAGATGGAGATGTAGTGGGAGGAACAAAACTATGGTGGACAGAATGAGACGAATAGAGATAGAGTGATACCTACCACGGTAGTGATCTCCAACGAGCTCCAGATCCGGCGGACGAATTTCAACAACCAACGCGCAGTATTTCGCCTCCACGAACCAGATCTAGCGAAGCTCTCCGATGCCCATCAACGGTTCCGACAGCGAACACTGGAACGTCGCTCGGTTCCGTAGAAGCTCCAACTACCACCTTGCTGCAACAACTAAAAGAAGAAGAGATTAAAGAAGGAAGAAGGACAGCAAATGAAATACTGGCTAATGGAAGATGAGTTTTTTTTTTTTTTTTTTTTAATTTTGGGTTTTGGAGCCTTAGTACTTACCAAAAACTTACCGGAACGATCTTTGAGCACACTAAGTCCTCCAAAACCCAATCCAAGATCCAAATATTATGGGTAAACATTAAATCCAGAGTATTCAAATCCACTAAGAAAAATCCGTCAAACTTACAAAAAAGAACAGCGAAATCCACCGACGCGCGGCGAAGGCGGCTGGCAGGCGCTGCACGGATGTTAACTGAGAGAGAACGGGAAGGAGAAACTCGCCAGCGGCTAGCGCGGTGGAGCGACGATCGGAGGCCGGTCGGAGGGAGGAGGACGGCCGACGGTTGCCTGTGGTTAGTGGCGGTGTGCGTCGGAATGATGATGGTGCTCCAGAGAAAGGGGAAATTTGTACGAAGACCCATTTTTTTTTTTTTTTTTGTCAAAATGTCAAATGATCCATTCTTAAAAATAATGGCAATTGGCTATCTACTGACATTATCGTCATACCAAATCATGTAAATTGCTCTCACAAGTACCTCACGATATAAGTCTCACTCTCATCTGGTTAAACACTCTCGCTCTCGCTTGAAATTTCCTAGTTTGATGTGATTCATCGTCAGTGTACAAATGATTTGACAATTTTCATGATTAAAGCCTCAAATCGATATACCTAAACACAATACAATTGTGATTTCTTTAAACTCTAAACTTCATTTCAACGGGGATTACTTTTTTGGTTTTCAATGGTGTTTTGTTGAACGGAGTTTTTTCAAGGGGATTTTCAAGACGAGACCTTTTCAGAACGGAATAGATTTTTCAGAACGGTGTTTCATTATTTTGAGTCTATTTCATTATTTTTGCTGTGTTTATTTCTGGAAAGGTAAAAATTGAGTATTACGAAATTTTGTATTGTGAGAGAGAGAGCGAGAGATAGAACGAGAGTGAGAGAGAGTGAAATTAAGAGAGAGCGAGATTAAGAGAGCAAGAGTACACTTCAATTGCTTGTACAACTTAATGAGAAATGTTCTCCTTTGTAGGATGACAGAAAAGTGTCTACTTATTCGATATGGAAGTGATTGGGATGAGAATGAAAGTTCGTATATTGGGGGAGAGTTGACAAGAATCATTGTGCCTGTTACATTGAAGTGTGAAAAACTTAAATCTCACATTTACAGGGTTACAAATGTCAGTTCTTCAAAGTTTGATTTTATAATGTGAGTTAAATATAAGCTTGAATATGAAGCCCCTCCACAATACATAAGGAATGATGATGATGTTCGCTTCCTTCTTTTCCGAGAAGAGTTTAGTAGACTTCAGTTATCTGTAACACTAAAATCGAATCAGAACGAAAATATTAGAATGGGGTTTGGAAATGTGAGTTATGATCATACAACTATGAACAGACAATACGAAGAATCATATCAATTTTGTTGGAAAGAGGATGATATTCCATTGTCTGCCAACATTGTAGCATCAACATTATCACTAGACAACGACCGAACTAATCCAGCAGGATTGAATTCAATGAATAATGGTGATACAGAATTGGACGGTACTTTAATTATTGATAATGAGAGATCATCTAGACTTGATTATATGGATTATGCGTTGTTCTACAACAGCTTCAGTGGTTCCACCATCTGTGTCTTCAAGTCACAGGGGAGAGTTGATTATGCCTGGTACCTCTTCATCTAGGATAGAGGACGTCGAAGTTGGTCAACTATTTTTGAGTAAAAAGGACTTGAAAATGCGATTATTTATTTTGTCCATCAACAAAAATTTTGAATTTAGGGTCAATATCACAAAGTACTGCAGTTCACACACGTGTTCCATTGGAATTCTAAATCATGACCATAGACAAGCAACTGCTACGGTTGTTAATCAGTTGATTAAAGATAAGTTTACAGGAATAGGACGTATTTATAAACCTTGCCATATCATCGAGGATATGAGGAGATATTATGGCGTGAACATAAGTTATGATAAAGCGTGGCGTGCAAGGGAAGCCACATATGATCTCACTAGAGGTATTCTAGAATACTCATATTCCATACTACATGCTTATAAGGAAGCGTTAAAAATAGAGAATCCGGGTATAGTGTTTAAGATCGAACTTGAAGATGATGTGTATTTCAAGTATATGTCTATGACATTAGGGCCTTGTATTAGAGGTTTCGCAAGTTATCGGCCTGTGATAATTGTTATCAATCGCACTTGAAAGGAAAGTACAAAGGGACCATATTGGTTGCAGTTTCTATGGACGGGAACAATCAATTATACCCACTGGCATATGCAATAGTGGACAATGAAACCAATCGATCATGAAAATGGTTTATGTCGAACTTGAAATGTAGTATTGTAGAACCCGATAATCTGGTGTTTGTGTCTGATCGGATGGTATTAATCAGCAATGCTATTCGTGCATTTTTTCCCACGATATTTCATGGATTGTGCACGTGGCACATAGAACATAATCTTATTACAAACTTTAAGGATAGTACGGTTGTTAGGATATTTAGAGATGCAACAAAGACATTTCGCATGATAGAGTTCCAAACGAAATGGGATGAACTCCGTAGTTTTCGAGACTATGCTGTCACGAAATATCTGGAAGACATCAGTCTTTAAAGGTGGGCACGAGTTTACCAAATAGAATGAAGATATGACAACATGACGTCCAATAGTGCAAAGTGTTTAAATTCGTTAACTAAAGAGTATCGGCTATTACCTATAGTATGCTTGATTGAACATGTTAGAAGAATGCTCCAAGTGTGGTTCTACGAATAGAAGAATTATTAGGCATCTCGAACGACAATGCATTGTGACTACTGTGAAACCCGATTGGCAAGTGAGGTCGATAAGGGCAGACGATATAGAGTTAAGCCTATTGATTGTTATTGGGTCCACGTGCGAGATAATCAATTGGACGGTCTTGTGAATCTTCACACGAAGGAATACACGTGTAAGGAATTCGACTCACTTGGTATCTCATGTTCACATGCAATTGTGGCTGCCAAGGAACGAAACATACCCATTCAGAGTCTTTGTAGTTGATTTTATATAGTGGACTCTTTAATGACTATGTATGCGGAGCCTATAAATCCACTCGGGCACATATTTGAATGGAAGAGAGCTTCTGGATATGTAGAAAAGACTATCCTTCCTCCAAAGTTTGTGGCACAAGTCGGGCGACGGAGAGTGAGAAGAATACCATCCAAAGGAGAATTTTGCAAACAAATGAAATGTGGTTGGTGTGGGAATTGTGGGCATAACCGCCAAAATTGTAGCGAACCGCTCACAACCATGCGACGTGCTAAAAATTTCAAAAATTGTGACTCAAATATCTCTCATCTAGTTTAGTTTATAACTAACTTTATCTTGTAACGGTCTGTTGGCATGTGTTATAACTACCATTGATCAAACCCCAAAGAAGAATTTTTCATACTTTCTATTTTTTCTGTAAACAAAAACAAGTTGTAAGCATTATTCAAGTGAGAAAGAAAGTGAATCTTTTTGCAAATCAAGAAGACACAATCTTGTTATCAAATCATATGATTTCAAAGCATCGAGTTGAATCGCGTATCAACTTTCTTCTATCGAGTAGCATCGAGTTAGAAGTTTTTCATCTTCGAGTTACTTCAAGTAAAGATTAATATCAAGCAAAGAACATAAACTCGTCGAGTATAAAAGGAAATTTCCATCGAGTATCGAGCAGAAACTTATCGGGTATTGAGTATCTAGCATCGAGGATTTAACAGAGCATTACACAACCATTTCTTCACAATCTCGCTCTCTCTCAAAATCTCACTCTCCCAATCTCCATAAGTGTTGCTCTCCCTAAAAGTCTTTCTCTCTAAATCTCGTTCTCTCTCAAAGTCTCGCTCTCTCAATCTTGCTCTCTAAATCTCGTTCTCTCTTAGATTCTCACTCTCTCAATCTCGCTCTTTCTCTCTCAAAATCTCTCTCTCCCTCAAAATCTCGCTCTCTCAATGTTTGAACTTTGAACCTTAAACTTTGATATAATGTTTTATATACCATTGATATAATGAAAAGAGCAATAGCTCAATTATACATGTTTTGATAAAATGTATAACATTGAACTTTGATAAAATTGTTTTATACATGTTTTACATACATAAAAAATACAATAAAAAATACAGAGTGTTCACCCACAATTGCCACGCTAACTGCATCCTATATTCACTCATTTTCTCCTTAGTGATTATGGAAGGATCGACACCAGTCACCAAATGTTCTAGTAATTTTATTGCAAAGATGCCACAATCAAGCGACCCATGTATGTTGGCGTTCATAGGTCGGGTGATTTTCCAATGGGATGTGAATAGGTCTGGCTTTGAACGATCCACGTCACAGTAGTGAATTAGGGATGGTACTGTGATAGTCAATGGCTTCAGCCAAGTCCCCAGCTTTCGTCATTGGTGTGTATGACGGAAGTGAATCAAACACGAATATATGACCTCTGTTAATGTCCATTGCAAGGACCATCCAGTGCTCACTGATATTTATTGCTGTACAAACAAAATCCACATTTGCCCATTTGACATCGAATTTACTGGTGACGTAGTCCTTGTACGTGTCTTCATCTTTCCATACTAGGGCAGTCTTCAATCTCGTCTTATTCTTTATTCATTTAAATACCCCGCCACGAGCATTATGGTGACTCTTCCAAATAAAATGAGAAGTTAAGTAACGAAATATACCATAGTAAAATGACTCTACACAACAAAATATATCAAAATTTATCGTTACTCCAATTGGCAAGATGGTGAACTTGTGCATGCACATGTCAGGTCGGGTATAAAATTTTTCTTTCATAAAATGAAATAAAGTATTTATGGTCTGCACAAAAAATTACTATGTCAGTCATGAGGGAACTCAAAATCGAGAATTCCATGAGCGGGTTTAAATCGCTCTGATTTTCATAGTGACCGGAATATAAACGATATACATTCTAAATAACAGTTATGCATAATAAAATTCAACAATAGCATGCTCAATATACAATAAAGCATAGAAGATGGTTTCATTAACAGAGGAAGACGATCTTCGAATGTATGAACCCACGGTAGCAGAGGAATTCCATCGATCTACTAGCACCCCGACGAATCTCTCGTCTGATACTGCACGATCCGGACGTACATGAACAAGAAGACGGGGACAACACCACCAATAGGGAGACCCGGGTATCCTTGGCATAAAAAATCCAGAGAGTGGGTTCTGGTGAGTTTGGTAGAAGATGGAGGAGACGAAATCATGTAGACGACAAGTGCGCACGAGAAGAATTTCACTATTGTATAGTGGGGACGTTTATCGTATAGTAAAACTACACGATCGTTTAGGAAAAAACTGGACGATCGTTTAGGAAACTGATGAACGATCGTTTAAGGAACGCGTAAGATAGACGATCGTTTAGACGACTGAGAAGCTATTGTATAGGCTCTCGACATTCAGTCTTTCACGTTTTCTTTTTGGGCGCGAGATTCTTTTGCACGACTCAATTCCTTCACAAATTGAAAACGATTTTCAACTTGTATCCCACTGGTTACCATAACCTTCGGTGCCCACGATCCCATTTACAAAACGTGAAAATTGGTTAATTAAAAATAATTAATCAATTAATTTATTTAATAAATATAATCATATTATATTTATATCCTAATAAGTTGATGTCATAATGTCATATACTAAAATTTTCCTAATTTGATAATAAATCATATTTAATCTAATTTCCTCCAAAACAATGGTATTCATACTAGTCAATTAATATATTAAGTTACTCATTCCAATTATATCATATATAATATGTACTCCTTCACTATGTCAATTTGAATCATTCTTAAATTACACTAAACACTGGTCTCTCGCTTTCACCATGATACCACAGGATGACCTAATATACCTGATGGCTCGAAGCTCCAGAACGTACCGTGAAATAGCCTGACTAAAAACTCTTTAGCCACAGAGATGCACGCTTGTATACTGTCATGATTCCATATACAGATGCCAACAAAGCTAACCTGTTTCACACAGATTATTTCTGTAGTCCATTGAATTAACCAATCATTAGTCTACGAGTGACCCGGTCATAGATCGCTTGTAAGTACAGCTGAGCCAACTTACCTTTTTGCCCCTGTAGTTAACATCTCACTTCTTAAGTACCACTGATTCCTCTAATGAACAATACAACATAGTCCAACTATGTGTGAACACCTCTCGGGCCAAGGGAAGGTGTGTGGCGCCACATCGCAAGCCCCGGAATCAGCCCTTAAGAGAACCATCTATCTGCTTACTTCTGTGTCGGGAAAGAAGTGAATTCCTTCTTATGTAGCTGAGTTCCCAGCTCCCAAATCAGACGTATCCCCAAAATGGTAGGTTTGAATCGGCGACTTGGCCACTTGATCCATACAAATCAAAGGACCGCCATCAATGGTAGGAGTTCCAAACTCACTCAGGATTAAGGTCATGTTACCTATGGTCATCCTAGTGAAGTGAAGTCTCTGTCATGAACAGTGTTATATAACAAAACATTTTGGTTATCACTCAAGACATGATCCACTTGTATGTCATCATATACATGCTTGAGTTACATACAGATAACCAGGGATTTGATGTTTATTGGTTTGTGGTAAAGCAACTAAAACAAGTGAATGAGTAAAACAACAAGATGTGAAGTAAATATCATATATTAATAATCACAGGTGTTCGTATGTACTATTTACAAACTACAGGACAGGAGACTTAGGGCATCAACCCCAACAATCTTCCACTTGTCCTAAAGCGAAGTGGGGTGTACAAAAAAATAGTACAAAACAATAAACTAGGGCATTAAAAGCCCAGTATAAGAAAATCTCCCACTTGCCCTAGTTCAATCGCGGGCGATCCTTTAGACCCATGCTCCGTAGGTGACCCCCAAACACTGTAGCCGTGAGAGCCTTCGTAAACAGGTCAGCAACATTGTGCTCCGAAGCGATCTGCGTAACAATCATGTCCTTTCGATGCACTATCTCGCGGATCAGATGATACTTCTGCTCTATGTGTTTACTATGCCGGTGACTCCTTGGCTCCTTGGAGTTCGCCACTACCCCACTATTATCACAATAGAGGGTAATGGTCTAGACATATCTGGAACAACTTCCAAGTCTGTCAAGAACTTTCTGAGCCAGACGGCCTCCTTAGCANAGACGGCCTCCTTAGCAACTTCGCAAGCCACTACGTACTCTGCCTCCATAGTGGAGTTAGTGATGCACCCCTGCTTAGTGCTTCGCCATACTACAGCTCCTTCGTTAAGAGTGAAAACTGACCCTGATGTGGACTTGTGAGGGTTCTTATCAGTCTAAAAGTCAAAATCCATGTATCTTGTAAGGATCAAATCCCTAGAACCATACACGAGCATGTAGTCCCTTGTTCTCCGAAGATACTTGAGGATGTTCTTCACTGCGATCCAGTGACCCTCCCCTAGGTTAGACTGATACCTACTGACTATGCCCACAGCGTAGCAGGTGTCTGGACGAGTACATTGCATTGCGTACATCAAACTACCAACGACAGACGCATATGGGACTCGTCTCATTTCCTCAACCTCTTAAGGCGTCTTAGGACACATTTCCTTAGACAAAGTGACTCTATGCCTGAACAGCAGTAGGCCCCTCTTGGAGTCCTGCATCGAGTACTTGAGCAACATCTTGTCAATGTATGATGCCTGAGACAGTGCTAGAACTTTGTTCTTACAATCCTGAAAAATCTGAATCCCTAGAACAAACTGAGTCTCTCCCAAATCTTTCATTTGGAATTGGATCGCTAGCCAGTTCTTAACTGCAGTCAGTAGACCTATATCATTCCCAATGAGTAGGATATCGTCTACATACAACACTAAGAAGACTACTGAAGCGTTGATGATCTTTTTGTACACACAAAGTTCATCAACATTTTGGTCAAAGCCATACGACTTAATCGCAGCATCAAATCGTATGTTCCAAGATCGAGACGCCTATTTCAGTCCATAAATGGACCGATTCAGTTTGCAAACTATTTGTTCTTCACCTTGGGCTATGAATCTCTCAGGCTGCACCATATAAATGGTCTCCTCAAAATTGCCATTCAGAAAGGCCGTCTTGACGTCCATTTGCCAGATCTCATAATTATAATAAGCTACAATGGATAGGAGGATGCGGATCGACTTTAACATGGCAACAGGTGAGAAAGTCTTCTCATAGTCGACTCCCTCTACTTGGGTATAATCCTTTGCCACAAGTCGAGCCTTGAAGGTCTGTACCTTCCCATCAATACCCCGTTTACGCTTATAGATCCATTTATAACCTATAGGGCGAACCCCATCAGGCTGATCTACAAGATCCCATACTGAGTTGAAGTACATCGATTCCATCT
>NC_052357.1:27141927-27144204 GCF_009727055.1 Benincasa hispida
CGATAAGGAAGCGTAACTCATCATCGAACGAACCATGTTTAACAAGGTCCTATTTTTCCTCTCTGCTACACCATTCTGCTGAAGTGTACCCAGCACTGAGAGTTGGGAAACGATTCCATGTTTTATCAAATAGTCCTGGAATGCGGAGTCCAAAAACTCTCCACCTCGATCTGATCGAAGTGTTTTAATCCGTCTATCCAATGCGTTTTCAACTTCAGCCTTTAACTCTTTGAACTTTTCAAAGGATTCAGACTTCCGTTGCAAAAGATAAACATACCCATACCTGGAGTAATCATTAGTAAAACTGATAAAATACTCATAGCCACCCCGGGCTCGCAATTCATAGGACCACAAAGGTCAGAATGTACTAACTCAAGAGGCTCTTTGGCTCTAAAACCTTTTCCAGTAAAAGGTCGTTTAGTCATCTTACCTTCAAGGCAAGATTCGTACACAGGTAAAGAATTTTCTTCTAACTCACTTAGAAGTCCATTCTTCATCAATCTCTCAATCCTATTGAGATTGATGTGTCTTAAACTAGATGCCAAAGTTAGGCATTTTCTTTTGAAGAAATTCATTGACGTTTTGATTGAGTTATGGCAATTCTGAACATTTCAGTATTATGAAGGGAATTAATGGCTAACGACCTTAACACATATAAATTTGATTCTAGATTAGCTGTGCAAATAAAGATACCATCTTTATGAATAAACACTTTACTCAATTCGAAAGAAATAGTGTATTTACATTGCAGGAAGCATTTTATAGAAATAAGGTTCCTTTTTAATTTAGGAACAATATATACATCAGTTAAATTTAGAAACCTATTCTGTAAAGTCAACTGGATCCCTCCTACTGCCACAATTGAGACGACGTGCCCAGTGCCTACTCGCATCGTCATCTCACTAGCCTTCAACTATTGCCAAGATCTAATCCCCTGAAAAAAAGAACAAACATGGTTATTGGCGCCTGAATCAATTATCCAGGCAGAATCATCATTCTCCACTAAGCAAGTTTCGAGTACAAGTAAATCATATTTACCTTTATCTGCCCTGACCTTAACCTTGGCTGCTTTCTTCTCCTTTAGATACTGAGGACAATTCCTCTTCCAACGTCCATCTTCATTGCAATGGAAACATTTTTCTTTAGCAACTGATGGACGCCTCCTTGGGGCGACAGACAGTGGGTTAGCAGGTGCCTTCCTTTTTCCCTTACCACCCTTCTTCTTCTTCCCTTTTACAGAGTTAGAAGAGGAATGTGCAGACTTTGTTCTTGAGGTCGAACGTCTATGGAACTTCCTGGAGGATGAAACAATATTTGCCTCACCCTTCTGCCTTTTCTTACTTTTCAGTAAAGATTAGTATGTCTGCAACTCGTTGAGGAGAGTTGTAAGGTTATATTTCACTTTGTTAAGAATCACATTGCTAACAAAATGCAGGAAGCTCTCCGGAAAAGAATGCAAGATTATGCTAACCTGGCTACCCTCATCGATGGTAGACTCATTCAACTCCGCCACATTGAAGTGGACCATCATGTTTAGCACATGTTCACGAACAGAAGTGCCTTCTTACATTTTAGAGTTGAATATATATTTTAGAGCCTCATGCATAAGCTGTTCAGACGGTTGTCCAAACATTCCCCACAGGGACTCCATGATCTCACGAGCTGAGACCATAGGTTCATGCTTCTTGGCCAAGACGTCAGAAAGACTTTCCAAGATATAGGCCCGGGCCTTCTCATTCGCCCTTGTCCATCGCTCGTATACCTCCCAAACATTTCAAGCGGCATTTAAAGCTGGAATAGGAGGACAAGCCTCTGTGAGAGCGAACATGAGATCCTCGATGATTAGGATCATTGTGATCATATGTTTCCATGTTGAAAAATTTTCGCCAGTCAATTTTTCGGCTCTTAACAACGATAATGTGGTTGTTGCCATTTGGAAAAAATTTCTGAAAATACGAACAAATCTTGATTAGTTTTGCTAAACCACTTTTAAACCATTTTGTTTTGCAAAACAGTTTCAAGTACCCTAAGTAATAACTTCTATTTTGCAATGATGCCCTAGTGAGTCAGGACCAACGCCACCGGTGGGGTGATCAATTGCCCTTTCACTGGGATGAGACATTCTCAACCATTAGGCAGAACCAACTCTTGGAACTGAACCTAACAGCCACCATTTTTCGGTCCATAATGGTTAACATTTAACAAATTCCGTGTAAGTGTAACCCCTCATTTTCAGTGCCAGAGTCCCGCCCTAATGCACTTACCATAGGGAAAAGG
>NC_052357.1:27147549-27148668 GCF_009727055.1 Benincasa hispida
GCACGCGCTTTAAAACGATGCTCAACGATTGCATGCCCAATCGTCTTCCCGATACGATCAATGCTTGATCGTATACGCCATCGTTTAGCCGATGCGTTCAACCACGATCGCTTACGCCTTCATCTTCACAATGCGATGCAAAACGATCGCATATAACCTCTTCTGTACGATGCGATTAACCCTTAATCGTCTCCTTCCTTGAAGAGCCGCAACCTTTGCCCAGAACTTCGACAAACGAATTAAGACTCAAACACTTTGAATACAGACTCGATGACGATTATATATGCCCAAAAAATGCAGGGGCCTTTACATACAACCGCAAATGTAAAACGAATTTAAACAAATCGAGGCAATACTTTCCGAAAACATCCATTAATCCGGCACATCCACAACAGTATTAACATTTAAAACAGTGTAGAAATGCACCCACCTTGAATGTAAATGTTATTTCATTGCAACACATGAAATCGGAGTATCAGAAACCTGGCTCTGATACCAATTGAAGGAACTCAAAACTGAGAATTTCATGAGCGGGTTTAGATCGCTCCGATTTTCATAGTGACCGGAATATAAACGATATACATTCTAAATAACAGTTATGCATAATAAAATTCAACAATAGCATGCTCAGTATACCATAAAGCATAGAGGAGGGTTTCATTACCAGAGGAAGACGATCTTCGAATGTATGGACCCACGACAGCGGAAGAATTCCACTGATCTACTAGCACCCCGGACAAATCTCTCGTCTGATACTGCACGATCCAGACGTACACGAACAAGAAGACGGGGACAATACCACCAATAGGGAGACCCAGGTATCCTCGGCGTCAAAAACCCAGAGAGTGGGCTCTGGTGAGTTTGGTAGAAGAAGAAGGAGACGAAATCATGTAGACGACAAACGCGTATGAGAAGAACTTCGCTATCGTATAGTGGGGACGCTTATCGTATAGTAAAACTTCACGATCGTTTAGGACCTCTTGCTTTGCTGCATCTGATATTACCGCCCCGTGGGTCTTGGACGATCGTTTAGGAAACTGATGAACGATCGTTTAAGAAACGCGTGAGATAAACGATCATTTAGACGACTGAGAAGCTATCGTATAGGCTCTCGACGAT
>NC_052357.1:27149796-27199546 GCF_009727055.1 Benincasa hispida
AGTTTCCAACTCACTCAGGATTGAGGTCATGTTACCCATGGTCATCCTAGTGAAGTGAAGTCTCTGTCATGAATGGTGTTATATAACGAGACATTAACACTTTGTGGTCAGGTCTTATACAAACTCTTTGTATAGGATGCCCCCGCTCGCATGTCCCCAACACGAATGATCAGGATCAGATCATCTGTGGCAAGCTACAACACTTATGACCACATAAAACGGGCCACGTCCGTAGCATTACCAGGATAAGGTTTCCCTCTTATATCCATATACTACATAACATTTTGGTTATCACTCAAGACATGATCCACTTGTATGTCATCACATACATGCTTGAGTCACATATAGATAACCAGGGATTTGATGTTTATTGGTTTGTGGTAAAGCAACTAAAACAAATGAATGAGCAAAACAACAAGATGTGAAGTAAATATTAAATATTAATAATCACAGGTGTTCATATGTACTATTTACAAACTATAGAACACGAGACTTTAAGGCATCAACCCTAACAAGTCAAAGTACAAGATATCCAATTGTAAAGAAGTCAAGACTAGGAAACTTACATCACACTCAACCCACGAACTCGGTTCAATCAATTCCTTGAAAACTTTCTTTGAAAGTAGCTTAAAGGAATACTCTCGAACCTTGTTATCAGTATTCTCATCTGTGATATAGCCCATCATTTCTGTAAATATATTAAGTGGAACGTTATGTGCTACGTTGTACTCGACAATCGCTCTGAATAGTGACGTAGGCACACCCGGGAGAAGATACTTAACCTTTTCAAATGGAAGGTGTACCCTAGAATCCACACTTTTCTTCTTTACTTGAGCTAGAGGTGTATATTTATCAACACCTTTCCTCTTACGAGTAGTTCTTCGAGATTCCTACATAAACAGATAACAAAAAATTACTCATCAAAAAATATAAAAATATAAACAAAGATTACTGAACAATAAATTACTCACCAATGTAACTCCTTCCGTGGTCGTAACAATACAAGAAGTGTCGGCCTCTGGGATGTCAGACATGTCAGCCTCTGTATGTGGCATGGTGAGTAAGTCAAACATGTCGGCCTCTGTATGTGGGACGTCAGCCTCTATAGGTTGGACGTCAGTGGGTGATATTGTTGTATCGGGCCCTAGAGGAGGGATGAGAGTAGGTGAAGTGGTAGTATTTTAAGGCTCTACAAGAGGGATGGGAGTATCAGAGGCAGTGGCATCAATGGTATCGGGATCCCGAGATGGGATGAGCAACGTCGTGGCATCATCACCTGTATGTGGGATGGGTGACCTTGTCGTCTTCTCAATCACCATAGAACCCTTCAATTAGTAAAATAAAATGGAGCTCATGAACACATAAAGACATAAAATAATAGTAAATGAAAACCTTGCACGTAGACTGCAATAGTGACAGGATGGCCGACAATTTTCCTTTCATGTCTGTCATGTTTTCCTCGATCAGATACACGACTATCTAAACTCGATATATGACCATCCAACCTCGATAGTGAGCTGTCAATGATCCGCAGATACGAATAAATAGAATCGTTGGAATTGGTTCCCTGCCTGTGGGTAGCACACTTAGGACACTTTTCATTCATAGATCGCTCTCTATTGGAATCTGCAAGATAGATATCAGATGGGTTCAACTCATCCTCATGCATACATCCCCCACCACATCATGGAATATATCATCACTAGGTATGTATGTCCCTCCCTCCACCTTTCCACATTCAACATCCTCGTGCTCAGAATGCTCATGTTCATCCCCTCCCTCTACCCTTCCACATTCATCATTGTTACCTGCACGATGATCATCACTGCCACTTTCAGAACTACCCCCACTACTCGACCTACTGCCACTTTCAGCACTATCATCTCGAATATAGGTCGTCTGTCCACTGGGGTATCCCAAAACTCCCTCTCAGTGTCGGTCATGACAAGACCCTCTTTAACCTTTGATTACATTAACAACCCAATAAAATGGTTAGTGTTAATTTAACAATCAAATAAACATATTATGCATAGAGTAAACGTACATTGTTAGATTCGAATATGTCTCTTTCGTGTACTTTGAAGGACACTAAGTGAGAGAATGACCATGTAATATGCAAGGCAAAACCACATTGCTCCTTCGCTCCACAATGTTCCCAGCTATCGATGCTACTAGGATCTCGTACGTCCATACCTAAATAAAATTTAACATATATTAAGAATAATAGTAATGTTAAATCAAACAACATGATTATTATGTTAAGGAAATTTACCTGGAACGCTTGTGGAAATCCACGCAAAGAGTACTTCACGACGTAATTTTTATTTCCTTTCACCTTTGTCGTGTATAAACTACTCTTATCATTCAATGCAGTCTTTAGGGCATTGAGTGTCCTTTCCCAAATAATGGTACCCCAGTCTAGACTGTTGTAGTACTCTATGTTATGAACGTCCTTAAAACGTTTAAGGTCCACAGTATTTTTCTGCTTGTTCTTTCCCATCATTACAACCTCCGTATAGTAGACTAATGTGATATTCATAGCATCCTCGTCATTTTTAAACTCCAACTCCTTGTATTTTTCTTCTAGTAGACGGACATGTAAGGTGTCCTTTGTCACTCGATTATCGAAATACTTGATTGCAAGTTCATATGAGGACTGCTTATTCTGATCAACTCATGCAGGGGATTGCCACAAACCAGTCATCAACAAAAAATCATCCTTCGAAAAAGTGACGACCTTTCCACCAACAAAGAATGAGATTGAGTCAGCTCTCGTGGTCTTCGTTTCTTTCAACAACATATAATGGATAATTGAGTTGTTGAACACCATGTCAACGTATACAAATCACCCAAAAACAGTTCTCTTGAACATCTATAACTGCCTTGGAGTAAGCTTCTCCTTCACAATCTTGTTCGCATTAGCAATATGGGCCAATCTCGTTATCTGATCGAGAAATTGGTCTACTACAGGTATTTTGAAACGTGTTGACATCTTAAATCACTCCTGCATGAAATAAAGACTCAATCAGTAAACTCCTTCAGGAAAAAAATTGTAAAAAACATTCTGTTTAAGTCTCGCTGGTATCACTCTCGCTAGTATCGATCTCGCTGGTATCGCTCTCTCTGGTATTGCTCTCACTGGTATCGCTCTCTCAAGTATCGCTCTTGCTAGTATCGCTCTCGCTGGTATCTCTCTCACTGGTGTCGCTCTCTCTGATAACTCTCATTTATCTTGCTCAAATTCTCTTTTTTTACTTGTCTTCAACCACAAAACACATTGAAAACCAAAAAAATAAACAAAAAAACCATAGGTTCACAGTATTTCTAAACCCCAGAACGACCCACCATTTTCGGTGTCGATCTTTCTAGTATCGCTCTTTCCGATTTCACTCACATATCTCACTCACATTCTCTCTTTTTACTCATCTTCAACCACAGAATACATCAAAAAAAAAATAAAAAAAATAAACAAAAAAACCATAGGTTCACAATATTTCTAAACCCCAGAACGACCCACCCTTTCTGCTGTCGATCTCTCTAGTATTGCTCTTTCCAATTTCACTCTCATTTATCTCACTCACATTCTCTCTTTTTACTCGTCTTCAACCATAAAACACATTGAAAACCAAAATAACAAACAAAAAAAAAACCATAAGTTCACAGTATTTCTAAACCTAGAACGACCCACAAACCCATTACCGATCAGTTTAAGACATTTTCAGGCATAGATTGAAATCACTTACCGATCAAATTCGATTTTTCGGCGGTAGTGGAATCGTTTTCAAGCCCAAATGATGGATTTTAAAATGCAGCGAAATCGTCCAGAGCTTATGAGCGATATGGAGTCATTACGCTTGGAAAATTTGAAGAGTTTTTAGTTTTAGTTAGTTTTCAGTAAAAGAGTAAGAAGACAAAGAGGTGAGGGCAATTTACGTAATTTGGTATGGCGATGATGTCAGCAGAGGGTCAATTGACATTATTTTTTAAAAATTGGTCATTTGACATTTTGGGCACAAAAAATGGGTCATCCGTACAAATTTTTCCAAAGAAAGGAGTGGTGAAGAGAGGAGGCTCAAGAGGATATTGTCCAAAATAACCTCTAAGTTTTGACATTAACAAAATTGCACCCTTTTTAAATGGTCGTTTAAATGGTTTTTCTCAAGTCTTCTTAGGCGAAATCGTCGTCAAGATTGTATTTAACTCGGTAAAGGGCGCAGTGAACTGTAATTGTGAAAAGGTTGGAAGATCTGGCCAAAGAAGGTGATAGCCCTGTAGATTCGTTCCCATGGTTCGATCCAATCAAAGAAAAGATGAAATAGCTTACTCAATCATAAGGTGAGATAGGCACATTAATAATTTAGTTACTTTAAAGCCTTGAGCATTGTCCAAGGACGTGCTGTAGGAGTAACCCATTACCTTCTGGGTGGCTCCACCTGTTATCTCCTTCTACGACATGCTGTTGTCGTCGCCATATTCCATATGTAACTTAGTCATCTCCACGGGTTTTTAAGATTTTCAATACCCATGTTTCCCGAAGCAAAATGGAAAAATAATTCTTTCCACACGCTTCGAGATTGGTTTTTTAAAAACTCGAATATTATGCTCTCAAATATTTTATTATACTGATTATTTTAGTATTGTTTTAGAAACTAACCAATTGGCTTGCTCTAGAAGTTTTGTGTGATAAACAGTTTTCAATATTTTTTACCAAAATTTTTAGAAACCGTCCCAAACTCATATTCACACGAATTCATAAAAAGAAGGTATATATGTCCATCTTTCTTTATAAATATGTTTGGTTTCTAAAATGCATGCTATTGACCCAAAAAAAGTGGTTTGCATGATTGTTTATGTAATCTTAGGGTAAATGCAATAATCTCACCTGAGATTGTTATATTATCCTCGAGATTGTTGAGGTATGATTAAATCTTAGGCGAGATGGGAGCATGTTTGCACCAAGATTAACATTTATTCTTGAGATCATGATAGTTTTTATTAACTTTTTTTGGTATCTATGAGTTTCCTTGCCTTTTTTTAGGATATCTCTTACATTTTTTTTGGGTGAGTGGAAGGAAAATGAGATGTACAACATTGTCATTTCCAATCCCAATGGCTCAAAATGTACCTTCATTCCCCTCGCACCTTGATTTTATACCTGAGTATGATATGAGTTTGAATGATGTGCAATCTTTAAGTCCATTGAATGACAATGTAGTTCCACAAGGATTGGGTGAGGATACATATGAGATGTTGAATAGAGAGTTCATATCTGATGCAAATATGTCAAACGATTCTGATATCAATATTAGTGTGGAGGATGTTGACATATTTAAGCCCGATGATGAATTTTTTCATGCTAACACACTGAATGACCAACATCCCAAAGGAGTAATATAATATGCAACGGAAGAATTCATAATTAATAAGCACTTAAACTATACTTAATTTTAGTTTTAAACATGCTACTCATGAGGTTTTCATAAGAGGGTTTGAACAAGACAATCCCTTTGTAGTTCTCTTCACGATTTCAGCAGAATCTCCACAAGTTTGAGCTGGATTCTTCAGATAGACCACCAATAAGATCTTCTTCACTATGCTCAAGAAGGAATGTGTGGTGGAAACACTTTAAACAAGCCGAATTGAAGATGAACTTAAGAGAGGGTAGTAGGATTTTTAGTTTTGCAGTAACTTGGATAAAAATCACAGAGATCTCCCTCAATTCCATGCATAAAGCTTCATTATATAGGCTCATTTCATGCATTAGAACATGGTTGCATGTAGGGCAACTTCTACTTGGAATTGATTGAAGAACTCATGGTAGAATTTGATGATAAAACACCATAAAAGATGTTAGTGGATTTTTCAATTTCAATGAAATTGATTTTTCTCTTAAATAAAACTATTTTATTTAAAATTTAGTTTTATAAAATTAATTCAAAATTAATTAATTTAAATAAAACTAATTTAATTAATTTAATATCTTAATATTAAATTAATAAAATCAATTCCACCAATATGATTCAAATTCATATAATCAATATTTAAATATTAATTGATTCTCTAATCTCGTTTTAATTTCAACTAATTTAAATGTTTTAATTGCATTGTATACAATCAATTGAAAACCCTTAAACCGATTTTGAACATTTCAAATTGATAACCCTAAATTCAAAACTCATCCAATCAATAATCAATTTATTATTCTAATTTACGAGCTAGTAGAGAGGCCTACTGGACCTACAGATCATGAGCTCCAACGATTTATAATCAATTGGTTAAACTCTTTAAACCGAATTAATTACTTTTCGTTAACCATCAAGACACACCACTATAGCTCGATAGTTGCACTCTCCTCACTGCAAATGTATTTTTATCCATGTTAACCATAATCAGTAAGTCGATCCTTCACAGGTCGTTTGTATTTACAACTGGGTTAAAATTACCGTTTTACCCCTGTAAATTCAATTTGTTCCTTAAGCTCCCACTAACCCTCTAATGAACAACTGATTCATAATACCACTTATAAATTATGTCCCTCTCTATCATGAGAGGGCGGGACCCTTATTGTTCAAGACTAGGAATCAGCACTTACGAAAACAATCTATATGCTAACCTTACAACGGGTAAGGAGTGAATTCCATCTTGCAAAGCTATGTCCCCAGCTATCTATCTGGTCTTATCCCCAAAATGGAAGGCTTATTGAGCAGTGTTGTTGGACTACTCTCACTCATGTAGATCAAAGGACAATTTCAAATAAATAGAAGTTCATAACTAACTCAGGATTAAGATCGAGTTATCCTAGGTTACTTTAGTATGAAATAGTCAATTTTAACAGTAAACGGTCGTTATAAAGAAAAGTGACTATTTCGTTGTCCAGTCTTTATGAAAACTCATTGCATAGGATGCCCCCACTTATATATCTCTACATGAATGTTCTATGGATCACATCATTTGTATTACCTATACAAAATGGGCTATACCCAATAATGTTACCAGAATGAGATACCCAATTTCATCCATATACTTATAGACCATTTAGGCTACATACTATTAACTTGATCCTGTTTATGTCACTACATGGAGTTAAAGTATTCATACTACAGCCATGAATATATTTATTGGATTTTCATAATAGAATGCAACATCAACAACTTTATCGAACAAGATACTCAATAATATTTTATTGATAAATAGAATGTTTAACACGAAATTTACAAACTGCGAGTTCTAGGACATTCCCAACACATCCAATCAACACTGATATAGATTCTGTGTTGAATGTAGAATCACAGACTAATAGAGGATCGTTGGGTGCTACCCAACAACAAATGGTGAACAGTCTACAGATTTGATAACACGTTGTGAACCGAGTGCAACAAGTTGAATGAGGAAGCATACCTCACATTTAAAAACGAACCCGATCGTTGTATCCTCAGAGTCTATTGTAGAAGATGTCTAAGTCGGTAACCTATTTTTGGACAAGAAATATTTGTATAAGATATTGTCTGTTATTGCCATTTGCAACTTCAACACATGATGTGCGGTATTGCATCAACGAAAATCCTATTCACCACCCGTTCGCTAAGGGAGGAAACTATCTTGTACGCCCAAATCTACCAATTTAAAAAACAAACAAGTAAACGTCAATACATGGTAAAGTCGAAGAACCAGTAACAATTATGATAAAATGAAATTAAAAAACCTGGAAAGTGAATGAAAATTTGTACAAGTTGTATGACTCTGGGGACTTACTATTTGCAGGCTTTTTCTTGTACATTGACACTTTCCCATTAAGTGCGCCCTTTAAGCTACTCAATGTTTAACAAAAAACATGTTCCCCCAATCCAACTCATATATAAGTCCCAACATGGTCTAGTCCATGTTTTGCCTCCCTTCCCTTTCCATCATCGCCAACTAGATGAAATAGAATATGATCATCTTCACCGCATCCTCATCACTCTAGAACTCAAGGTCTGAAAAATCCTTGTCCAATTCAGTCACATTCATGCTAGTCCTACTGCCCAAGTATAACTACCTAAGCCTTAGAGCTTTATTTTGTTCAAACTTAACTACGTGATTGGGCCTATATCTCAACTCCATCACTATATCAAACTCGTCAGGGCCAAAAGAGACTTAGTAACTTAAAGCTAATTACATCTTCCTTATCTTCTTGTACCTCCCTCAATAGAATATAGTGGCACAAACGACCATTAAAAACTAACTTAACATCCAAAAAATGCCTAAAAACAATTTGCCTAAACATGTATAACTACTTAGGTGGTAATTTTGCTTAATATTCAAGATTTTTTGCCAGATGAGAACAACAAGTCAATTTTGCAAAGAAATAGTTAGAATTGCATATTTTAGTTACCAATGTCATCTGTAACACAGACCACAAAATAGAAACATTTTGGACAATCAATTAGACAAATTAAAATAGAAGTATTATCTATGGAAACTGCCTTAAATCTTGAGGAAAACTCGGGGTAAACTCGACCGAGAGCGTATTTTATTCATGAAAAACTCGGGACATTTACACCAGGCCACAAGATTAGGGTTTTAGATCCATTTTGTATAAAATCTTGGGGCATTCTCAGGCCACATATACCCGAGATTTTAAATAGAATGGCAGTAAAACCTCAACAGTCAACCAAATCTCAAGACACATTTCAATGACTCTCAGTGAAACTTCATCCAATATCGCATTAAGATTCAACTGAATTTCAAACATCATAGGATGAAGTCTCCAGAAAATCATCGAATTAAACCAAGATACATAAACAGAAAAACTAAAATATGAAAAGAAACACAATTGCAACGCCTCAGGCCCAGGATTCGAAATCTAGATTTAGCACCTGACAGCCTCGACATTCACCTACATCCCCTACGACCTGGCTATGTCGTCCTTACGTATCTTGAATGCTTCTAAAAGTGAAAGTTGTCTCTACAAATCAACACAAGAGGATTGCTCCAGGCTAAACACATTTAACTTTGGAGTTTCTATGATTGAGTTACAAAAAAAAGGTGCATCTTTTGGGTATAGGTAGTAACTTTCAATTCTTTTAAGCCTTTCTTAATCATACTTTCATGTTCTCAGGATCCCCCTCATTCAAATGTGAAATCGATTCATTCATATACCCCTCTTAAACTCAGGCCATTACACAAATATATAACCCAAATTTCTTAGATATCTCATATAACTTCTAAAAACCTAACAAACATTAAATTAAAACTAAAGTATCTAACTAAACAAAAGAAATAGTGGAATACCTCTACAAAACGAGACTTAAGGATATAGATAACCATGTTAAGGATGAAAATAACAATGGAGATGAGTTAAATTCGACAAAAGTGAAGCGAGAACTCGGACCAAGTGAGTACCTATAATGGTTTCTGTAAAGATGAAGGGTTTTTTTACAATCAGGGGTATTTTCATCATTTTAATTGCATAATTTGAATTCCTAACGTTTAAAATACAATCTCGATGACGGTTTCGTCAGAGAAGGCTTTAGAAAAACCATTTAAAGGACTATTCAGAAAATGTGCTATTTTGATAATGTCAAAACTTTAGGGGGTTATTGACAATTTCCCAGGCTTAAGAGTACAATTGTTTTTTTTAAACTAATTTTTTATATACTAGCTGAATACTTGAAAATATTTTTTTTAAATGAATCTAAATGTCATTCACTTTAAAATAAACTGAAAATTTAAAATATTTAATACAGTTCACGTTTGATGCTAAAAAATAGGAGAAAATTAGATTTTTTTTTTTTTTTGCATGTTATGCTTAAAAATATGGGCAAAATAATTTATTTAATAATTTTGCAATAGGCCTGATGGAGTACGATTTATCAAATAAATTGCACCCATATGCAAGCACGAGCCACGTTCAGTATATGTTGATGCTTACACTCTACTCTTGCATTTTGTTATGGAGTTTCAACACGTGAGATTTGAAAAATAATGTCGTTCTTATCAAAATAGTCAAGCATGCATTTAAACTATGTCACTTCTCACTAATTTAATAGTGGTCTCAAATTGACATTCAACCATGACAAGGAATGAAAGAAAGACTTTACAAACTTCAGTTTTATCCCGTAAGAAATACATCCAAACAACTCTTGAAAAATCATCAACTAGTGTCAAAAAATAATGAGCACCTCAAAAGGATAAAGTTTGGTTACATAACCCCCACAAATCACAACGAATAAGTTCAAATATACGACTAGCTTTGCTATCACTAATAGGAAAACTATCACGATGTTGTTTAGCCTAAGGACATGTGACACATGTAGTATTTGGTTTCTTTTTTACAAAACTAGTATGAATGGCAGGAACTAACTTTACCACTCCATCTGAAGGATGCCCTAGTTCCTATGCCACAACTCAAATTCTGATCATTTTGAAACCTTCACAGGATGCACTATAGGAAGTCCTTGAAAATAATACAGTCCATCCTTCTATTCACCAACACTCATTAGGTCCCTCTAAATGTTGATCCTGTATTGCACACAGAGAAGGTGTAAATCGGACAACAATTATTGTCATCAATTAGTTGCAACACCGATATTAAATTGCATTGTAGTGGGTACGAATAAAACCAGTTCAAGCATGAAACCATCGGAAAGGGAAACACACCCTTCCATTGTGGCGAGTGCTTTATTTCCATTTGGTAAGCCTACGGGACTTGAAACGATAGTGTTTGCTTGAATAAAAAAATTCAGATTGCCAATCATATGTTGAGTTGCTCCAGTATCAATAATTCAAGAACATGAAGAGGAAAACTCATCATTAGTTGATCCAACTGACTAATATTTATTATATTCAAGTTCAAAGAGACGGTTAAAATCACAATTTAAAAAAACACTTCAAAAATTTGGTGGGGTGATTGTGTTTGTCAATTTATTAATCTTTTTAAGTAAATGTATTTGTATGAAATTCTCGTTTAAATTACTTATTAGCTAAATGTGTATTAATTTGTTTAGTTGAATCCACTTCAAAACAAAATTTCATTAAGTCAAATAAACTTTATTCAACCACTCTAGGGTTTTCATATCAATCCCACATTGGTTACCTGTATTTTTTAGTATGCTACGCCTAGCAACATTTATGCATATACACTTCTTCATATTTTACTTTTAGATGCTTACCTATACCTCATATGGTTCCTATATATACTAAGAAACAATCAAATTTATTGAATATTATTATGATTTTACATGTATTTGTTTATATATACATCATGGAATTCTTCCTATGGTAAAGTTTTGGGTCTTTGAGTTTTAGAATAGGTGTAGAAAAAGTAGCACTTGTTGTCTTTTCTCTACCCCTTGGATTATTATTTATTAGTTTGCTACACTTCACCACATTTAAGACACAATTTAGGTTCCATAGGGTTTTTTTAAATAATAAGAAACACCAATTTATTGACACTAGTATTTTTTTTACCTGTTTCTTTGAAAATATGCTCATTTATGAGTTTGTGGATACACTAGCAATTCTGCAGTTATGTAATTTTATTTTATTAATGTTTCTTTGTTTATATATGACAAACAATTATTTTATATTTATTTAGATTTTGTTAATTGGTTGTTCTTATTCATAGGAATTTGGGTTTCTGAAGGGAAAAAAAAAGCTTAGATGAGAATATTTTTGTCATATGAATTCAAAACATTGTTTAGATATTTTAAAAACACAACCATCTAAAAAGTAGTTAGTTATATTGTTCACATAAGAAAAAAAATGTCCTAGTTTAACTATCCAATTCACTAGTTTAGCTATCCAATTCATTAGTGTTATAGTTATAGTTGTGTTGAAAGGATTCTACTGTAGTTGTGTCGAAAAGACTTAAAAAAACAAAAGAAATGATAACACCATTAGCATTACATACTTTAAGGAACATATAATTTTAAAACCAAAAGAGAAATACGAAAATAGGAGATCGAGATATCCTAACGAGGAATTTATTATTAAATACACTTTCACAATTCCATGAACATAGCTCGAATGGTTAAACAATCAATCATAGATTCGAATCCTATCCCCTTCATTTATAAAATGATCCATCGATAAGCAAGGCCAAACATATATATAAATAGGCTACACTTCCCTAAGGCGAAAATAAGGTTTGCTATTTGAAAGTACAATAAGAGGATTTAGGGGACTCATCTTTCAACTCTGTAGATGACAAAGATGCGATCAGAGGATCCATTTACACAATTCACAATGTCAAGTCCGGATCATCGTCATAGTCAAAATCTTGCTCGCTTGAATGTCGCATTCTCTTTGCATCCCTAGGAGCCGGTCTTCCCTTTTTCGGTTTTCCTCTGCATATGCATTGCATAAATTTTCATCTAAACTATCCAAAGATAAAAGACCTTCAAATAAGGTAAAATAGCTCAGGTAACAAAATATGTCATTTCTTCTTTTTTTTTAATCTGTGGATACTGGATATTAGTGGTCAAATTATAGGGCAAAATAGCTCAGGTAACAAAATAAGTCATTTCTTCTTTTTTTTTTTTAATCTGTGGATACTGGATATTAGTGTTAAAATGTTTGTTTTTTTTTTTTTTTAATGGAACAACCTACCTGACTTTAAAACATTTAAAACATTTCATGTCAAAGAAACTCGTAAGATATTAGATTCTAGGTAGTTGGCAACCATGGATGAACCTATGACCTCTTAGCCTTTTATAAGGACATATGCTCACTATTTATTACTAGACCTACCCATGATGGTTTGGTGATTAAATGGTGTTTATGTTACAGAAGTTTAAAGTAAAATTATCAAAAGAAGGAAAAGATGGGCAGAATACTGACTGTCCATTGGAATATATGCCTCCACCTTTAGATCTGCCAGGACCCAAGTCGGATCTCCCATCTACAACAAGATTCATAAAAGAAGACAAATTTTAAATACAAGAAAACAAAAAGTATTTATCCTTACTGTTACGGCTCACCATCTCGTCCAGCTGCAAGCTCTTCAGCCTGAAAATTAAAGGAAAGAAACAAAAAGGAAAATATGAAATCCAAGAGGAAACTACAGCAGAAACTACGGCGAGAGGAAGAGTAGAAAAGGAAAATAAGATACAAGAAAATGAGAAATTAAACGACAGAAGGGGCATAAAGTACAAGAAAATAATCTTTTTGTTTTCCATTTGGAAAACGAAGTATATAATATAGCAGCCGCAATCACCATAGAAACCATTTATCTAGTCTATATGGATAAACATTCACAGATCTAAAAATTTTCAGGCCTGCAATTTCCTAACCTTGGAAAAGAACACACTCAAAGACAGAACTACCCATTAAGAATTTGAAAGGTTACATGAAGACACAAAATGCTTCAAATCGCACAGGCTATAAAATCACAAATTCAATCACTCCACAAATATTAAAAAAAAAAACCATCCCAATACGAAGCAATTACTCAAGGAGTACAATTTTAATTAATTGTCCAAAGAAGCTCAACGAGAACAATTACACCTAGTCTAGCAATATAATTAACCTCTCCACACCCCAGAAAATCCCTAGAGATCCTATATAGTTTCTTTTCTACCCAAATATTCCACCATAATATTGCCTTAACCACATAATTATATAGAAACTTAACTTTTCTTTTAAAGAAAGAATCACAAAGAAGTTCCATTCCTTTAAGAGAAAAATGTAGAATCCAATTATGGAACCAGATTCCAAAAATATCTACTGTACGAACATGAAAAGGCAAATGGTTCATCATTCACATCCTCCCTCTATAGTAGAGCATACTCCTAAGACGGATCCAACACCAAACCTGGATATCTTATTAGCCCAAAACTTAAAACCTTGTACCATATAGGATGTCCTTGTCTTAGCTCTCTAAATGTCTTTTGTAAATAAAATTAAAAACCAGTTTACAACTGTTTAACATGAAAATGATTTCCTGTACAACATAACTAAAAGTATTCTCGAGAAAAACTATGGCAACAAGTAGTAAATCCTTTGTCCTGTAAGTAGGAAGATTTTGATGGTAGTATCTAATACAAGATGCAGGATGAAGTGCAGAAAAATCTCAATTCCTTGATCATTACATGAGAAACAGTCCATACATAAAGAAAGATAGTACATCAAGAATAATCAGGAAAAGCTTAGATTTCCACTTCAGTCACGGGTCAAAGTACATACAGCAGGGGAGGTAACTGAAGACAATGAGAAGAGCCTATCTTCAAGCTGAAACTTCCTAGACCGCTTCAAACTGCATCCACAAAGTATTTAGAAACTTTACCTCACTTTCATTCTTTTTCATAATCTAACAATAAAAAAGGAAAGAAAAACTTTGTAAAGATACTGAACATTAAATGAGCACCACAGCCCACACCTCCTCTTAGAAACAACTGTTGCTCTACAACTTTTGAACCAAATAGAAATTAAACCCAACCTTCATAGATCAAAAGCTATAAAGCACTCACACTCCTAAAATGGCCGACTGTGGATGTCGGACACCGACATGCAAAATAGCGAGTCTTGATATTTTACTTTAATTTTTTTTGTTTTCCAACACACTGAAACATACTAGGACACACGACTGCTGAATTCCTTTTTTAAGAAAAGGAAAAAACAATGGTTTTGTCAGCCCATTAAGATCCAACCAATTTTTTCTCTAAATCATAAGGGTTTTCAACACTCACCCACTGACTTTTGCATCCTCGAAACCCACTGGCCACTGACTCATCCATCCTCAAGAGTTTAAAACCCCGATATTCTTTCCTTTCACTTTCTGTTTCCCCAAAACTCAACAACCAAGACCAACAACGATCGGCAGCTTCAATGATGGTTACTTCTCCTTTCTTCTTTTTTTTTTTCCCTTTGGTTCTCCTTTTCTTTTCACAATATGTCAAAACATGCACACATATTTATTTTTGCAAATAATAATAATAATAGCATGTCCCATACTACTTTTCTAGAAATTGACGTGTCGACATGTCAGGGTTGTGTCGTGTCCATGTCGCGTGTAAGTGTGAGCTTCTTAGATCAAAAGTATAATTTTACCTAAATTATATTTTATTGGTCCTATTATTAAATTAATCCAGTAAACATAAACCTTCATGTGTTAAGATAAGTAACAGGCAAGAATCGAGAACTTTGAAGGAAATTTTGCTGAGGAATAATATAATTTTATACACTCCATACAGAGCAGTACTCTTAGATGCAGACAGGAATCCTTCAAAACCTTTCAATACATTCCCACATTGGCTTGGATCCTGTAGGTAATTAGTCTCCATGTCATAAACCTGCAGATTGTACAGGATATAAGTACTAAAATTACATGGAAAATGGAACTGTGGAAGTAAAACCAATTAAGCAATTCTACCATATATATACATATATAACACTGCCTTTTGTCAATGGGGTAAGCAAATACTTTACCCTGAAAGAAGGATACACGTTTATAACTTTACAAATAGAAATATCAACAAACAGGCTCTGTTTCTTGTTCAAAAATTAAAAGGAAAAGGAAAATTACTTTCTACACTGGCAAAGTGTTGGGAGAATGTTAGGTTGTTGCTGGTTAATGTAGTGAAAACTACTCTCTAGTGTATGTGGTTGCCAAAGGATCTTTCAAGAAAAATCATTAAATTGGTGTGAAGGATGGGATATTTCAAAGGTGTTCTCAATCAAGCTTCTTGGCCAATTTTTATCATAGTGTAGTCTACTCTAGCTGGAGGGCTCAGTTGTGAATGGTAGTGATTTATCTGAATATTTTCCATTAATCTAGTATTCATTTCTTCCCATATAAGCCAAAGGAGAGCTCTAATAGCATTGCTCCACAATATATTAGCTTTCTTTTTATACCATCATCTAGACATAAGCTCGAACAAGCTATCATCTAAGCTTTTTGGGAGGCACCAAGCCAAATCAAGAAGGTTGGGGAGGAACATCCAACCCTTATAAGCAAAATGGCAGTGAAGGAAGAGGTGGTTATGATATGTATTTATATTATAAATATAATTAGGTGTCCTTTATTGTAATTTCATATCTCCTAGATTATGATTTCTTAATTACCTATATATATGTATCTTCAGCCTGATTAAGGGAATAAGAATTATCATTCTCTCTAAACTTCTGAGTACATGGTATCAGAGCCATCTAGGTTTAGAATATTTGTTCGACGGCAACATTAGGGTTTACGCTTCTCACAAAGTTAGGGTTTGAGTTGAGTCATCAAGTTTTGAGTGGTCGTTTGTCTCACCACCCATCCCAAGAGAAGTGTCGTCACCTTCCGATCACGTCTGCAGCAGTCCGTCGCCGGAAACAGCTGCGCGTGGAGCTCATGCACCACCAGAACAGCAGTCTTCCTTCGCCACGCGCCGACGCGTGGGAGCGCATGGAGCTTCGTCTCCACTTTCAACTAGTTGGGTTCTTCTCGGCTCGTCGTTTCTGATCATTCTATGCATTTGGTTTCATCGAAATCTACTTGGTTGTGAGTTATTTGGATAAAATACCCTTTTGTGCTTAGGGTTTGTTTGTGCTTAGGGTTTGTTGCTGTCTTGTTCAGATTGGAGTAGTTTTGCTCTTTTGTTTACCTTTGATTTCTATTCTGGCTTGTTCTTTCTGCTTGTGAGGTCTACAAATTACTTATTAGCTCATAATGAATGAAGTGAAGCATATGGTCGTCTCTAATGTAATTCCCTTGGCATCAAAGATAATTAAACACAAATTAAATGGATCGAATTACTATGATTGGCATCGATTGATTCAATTTTACTTGCTTAGTACAGATATGGATGATCATGTGATGGAGGAACCACCGAAAGATGAAAAGAAAAAAGGCTTGGCTTTATGATGACGCTCAACTTTATCTTCAGATTAAGAATTCTATTGAGTGAGATTGTTGGTTTGGTAGATCATTGTGATTCTGTGAAAGAACTCTTAGAATTCTTAGAATTTTTGTACTCTGGGAAAGAACATATTCATAGAATGTTTGATGTCTGTATGCAATTCTTCCGAGCGGAACAGAAAGCAGAATCTGTTACAAGTTATTTTATGAGGCTCAAGAAAACAGCTGTTGAACTTGCCTTATTATTGCCGTTTAGTCCTGATGTCAAAGTTCAACAAGTTCAGCGACAAAAGATGGCTGTTATGATATTTTTTTAATGGACTTTCCCCTGAGTTTGGAATGGCTAAAACACAGATTCTTTCTAACTCTGAAATTCCATCATTAGAGAAAGCCTTCAGTCGTGTTCTTCGTATTGATAATTCTCAGTCCAGTTCGCATGTTTCTCAACCGAACAATGCCCTCATGAGTAAGAATAATAATACCTTCCGTGGCACTTCAGGGACGGCTAACAATTTTCAGAAACCTAGTTATGATAATCGAAGATCAGATTCTCCAGAGATCAAATGTCACTATTGTCGTAAGTTAGAACATATGAAACGTGATTGTCGAAAATTGTTGTATAAGACTCAACAATCTCAGCATGCTCAAATAGCTTCCACCAGTGATATGGCTGAAAAATCTGTTACCATCTACGTTGACGACTTTGCTAAATTTCAAGTTTTCCAGGAATCATTGCAGGCATCTTCTTCATTTAATCTTATTGCACCATTGCCGAGACAGGTAATACGAAATGTCTTCTTACATCATCTACCAAATGGGTTGTAGACTCTAGGGTCACTGCCCATATGACAGGTAATTCTAACCTATTTTCTATGCCTCTGTCTCCTATCTCATCTCCGTCTGTCACCTTGGCAGATGGATCAACCTCCTCTGTCCTTAGATTCAGCACCATTTCTCTCACTCCACTCTCTTTATCCTCTGTCGTACATTTGCTTCAATTGTCCTTTAATTTAATTTCTATTAGCCAACTTACTCGAGACCTTAATTGCTTTGTCTCGTTTTTTCAGGACCATATGACGAAGAAGATTATTGATAGAGGACATGAGTCGAGGGTCTTTACATCTTCAACAATCAAATACCAAGAGTTGTGGCTTGTCCCAGAGTTATAACTTATATCCCTGTTTGATGTTCATTGTCGTTTGGGTCATCCATCATTGTTTGTGCTGAAGAAACTTCATCCAGACTTTTGTTCCTTATCATCTTTGAATTGTGATTCGTGTCACTTTTCAAAATTTCATCGTCTTAGTTCTAGTCCTAGGGTTCATAAACGAGCTAGTACTCCTTTTGAGTTAATTCATTCTGATATTTGCGGTCCTTGTCTTGTCGTATCTCAAACAGGTTTTCGTTACTTTGTTACCTTTGTTGATGATTATTCTCATGTAACTTGGTTATATTTAATGAAAAATCGTTATGAGTTATTGTCTCATTTTTGTGCTTTTCATGCCGAGATTCAAAATCAATTTAATGTCTCTATCAAAACCTTGCGAACTGACAATGCAGGTGAATATTTCTCTCACATACTTGGATCTTACAAGTGTGTTCATGGCATTATTCATCAATCTTCTTATACAGACACTCCATCTCAAAATGGGGTTGCTGAAAGAAAGAACAGATACCTCCTTGAAACAGCCCGTACCTTATCCTTTCAAATGCATGTTCCAAAGATTTTTGGGTTGATGCTGTGTCTACTGCTTGCTTCTTGATTAATAGAATGTCTCCCTCTGTCCTAAATGGAGAGATTCCTTATCATACTCTTTATCCTACAAAATTTTTGTTCCCCGTTGCTCCTAAGATCTTTGGTTGTGTTTGTTTTGTTCGGGATATTTGTCCAAATCATACTAAATTAGATCCAAAATCTTTGAAATGCATTTTCTTATACTATTCATGTGTTCAAAAGGGTTATCGTTGTTATTGTCCTACTCTAAACAGATATCTTGTATCTCCAAATGTTACATTCTTCAAAGATATACCCTTTAGTCCAGTTCCGAGGGAGGATGCCGATCTTTTTATCTACGAGATTACATCTTCTCCATCATCCTCTCCTTCACCTTCCTCTGTATCTCTTCCTTCTGATCCCCCAATTATTTGAGTCTACTCCAGGCATCCTCCACAGCTACCTTCAGATCCATGTCCCACCACTGGCTTCTTCGACATCTGATCTTCCCATTGCCCTTCGAAAAGGTAAACGCACTTGTACTTATCCTATTTCTTCGTTTGTTTCGTATAACCAGTTGTCTTCTCCCACTTATTCTTTTCTTACATCGCTTGATTCCACCTCTATCCCTAAATCTATCAATGAAGTTTTATCTCATCCTGGGTGGCGTAGTGCAATGATTGAAGAGATGATTGCTTTGGATGATAATGGTACTTGGGATCTAGTTTCACGTCCAGATGAAAAGAAGGCTATTGGGTATAAATGGGTGTTTGCCATCAAGGTTAATCTTGATGGGACAATGGCTCGGTTGAAAACTCGTTTGGTTGCCAACGGTATGCTCAGATTTATGGGACTAATTATTCTGACATATTTTCTCCTATTGCTAAATTAACTTCCATTCGACTGGTTATCCGATGGCTGCTACTTACAATTGGCCTTTGCATCAACTTGATATTAAGAATGCTTTTCTACATGGTGATCTTCAAGAGGAAGTCTATATGAGCAATCACCTGGGTTTGTTGCTCAGGGGGAGACTAACAAGGTATGTCAGCTTCGAAAATCCTTGTATGGACTAAAACAAAGTCCTCGTACATGGTTTGGTAAGTTTAGTCAAGCACTCGAATGTCTTCGTATGAAGAAGAGTATGTCTGATCATTCTGTATTCTATCGACGATCTGACAATGGTATTCCTTTGCTACTTGTATATGTTGATGATATCGTTATCACTGGAAATGATGTATCAGGTATATCCCCCCTCAAGACTTTTCTCTAGGGTCAATTTCATACCAAAGATTTGGGATCATTAAAGTATTTTTTGGGTATTGAAGTGATGAGCAGCAAGAAATGTATTTACCTATCCCAACGAAAATATGTACTTGATTTATTGTCTGAGATAGGTAAACTAGGAGTCAAACCATGTAGTACTCCGATGATACCAAATTTGCAACTTACAAAGGAAGGAGAAGTGTTTAAAGGTCCTGAGAGATATAGGAGATTAGTTGGGAAGTTGAACTATTTAACAGTGACACGACCTGACATTGCTTATTCTATGAGTATTGTTAGCCAGTTTATGTCTTCCCCTACTGTGGATCATTGGGCTGCAGTTAAACAAATCCTATGTTATCTAAAAGTTGCACCTGGACGTGAGATCTTATATAGAGATCATGGTCATACAAGAGTTGAATGTTTTTCAGAAGCTGATTGGGCTAGATCTCAGGAAGATAGGAGATCAACTTCTAGATATTGTGTTTTTGTAGGAAGGAACTTGGTGTCGTGGAAAAGTAAGAAACAGAATGTAGTTTCCCGTTCGAGTGCTGAGTCAGAATATAGAGCGATGGCACAATTTGTATGTAAAATAGTGTGGATACATCACTTTTGTCTGAGATGAGTTTCAGTGTTACTATGCCAGCTAAATTATGGTGTGATAATCAAGCAACTCTCCATATTGCATCCAATCCTGTGTTTCTTAACTACTTCGGTCTTTATTGTCTGTTATGTTAATCTTTACTGTATGAGTTACACATGTCTGTACCTTTTCTTATTGCCTTCACCTTTTTCTGTAGGTGCCCTCTCTATTCCTTACATCCATGTACTTTCAAACATCCGTTTCAAAACCAAAATGTACCTTACTAACCAGTTTGATCCTCACTACTAGATATACATATTGCATCAGTTAAAAACAAATAATAATAATAATAATTGAATGAGATACTCATATTCCAACTCATGTGTAGCATTGAACTCAGAACACGTGGCATAAGATTTCATAGTATAAGTTGCAAAAACGCAACAAATATAAAAAAAAAGGCTAAGTGCCCAAATAGAATCGAAACAAAAAGCGGCGAAGAGACACAATGTCAAATTCATATTCAGAAATCAGTAAGTCGAGAAAATAAAGAACTCTTGAGAGGGAAACAAAGCAAACCTGCTTCTCAATATTCCGAAGCTCGTCCTGGAGTTTTGCTCTCCTGGAGAGAAGACCAGTAAGCATTGCGGAGGGATTTGTGGCCGTCTTTTGACCTAAACCATAATTCATCCATAATCTAAGAGAATGAACACAACAATTCACCAACAAATTCAAATTGAGAAGAACAAGGAAAACTAGAAAGGAAATTGAATCCAACAACGGTTACCTTCAGCCTCCATATTCTCGTGGAAAACCCTAGAATAATAATTGGGGAAAATATTTATCAACAACAATCTACGTTCCGTTTGAATTACAAAAATCTGATAAATTTCGGGAAAAAGCAAAAAAGAAATTAATTCGATACACGTGCGAATGAAGAGGAATTGGCCAAAATGCCCTTACAAAAGCTAAGATCTTACCATATATGCACCTTTTGATGTTGTCAAACTTCTAAAATTAAAAATTTAGATTTTAGATTTATGAATTTTAAAAGTTTTTGACACAAAATTAAAATTTCTTTGTTAAGAGACAAAATTAAAATTAGGATAATCGTTTTAAACGATAAAATTGTTAAAAAATAAATATTTTCAGGTATAACAAAATGTCACTTTCTATAAGTGATAAACAGTTATAGAGTTCTATCATTTGAGCGATACCATAATAGACTTCTATCACTCAATTGTGGTCTATCATTGATAAATAGTGACATTTTGCTATATTTATAAATAAGTAAGCTCATTTTCCTTTATTTGAAAACAACTATTAAAATTAAAGTTTTATCACACATAAAATTCATTTATTTTTTTAAAAAGACACATAAAAGTCAAATTTATAATCCATAGACTTTAAAGTTTGTTTTATTTATGATACTTATAAACATAAGTTTTTATGTTTTTGTTATTCATTTCCTACTCATATTTTAAAATATTCAAGCCAAGTTTTTTTAAAAAAAACTTTTTTTTTCTTCCAAATTTAACTAGAAATTCAAAGTAAAATCATAATAAAAAAATTGAGAGAAAGAAAACATAAATTTTTTTAACTAAAAAATAAAATCATTATGAAAGGGGACATAATAATTAAGGTGTGTTTGGGGAGCTGGAATGTAACCAGGATTACTAGAAATCGAAAGAGTGTTGGAAAGCATGAGTAATCGAAGACGGAACAAAAATAAGATCGTGAAGCATGAAAATGATGAGAAAGAAGATTAAATTGAAATGTTGACTTGTTGCAAATAGCAAGACCCTCAGATGACGAACAGAACAGCAATAAACGGTCAGGAAACGATGGTCGGGCAAAGAATGGAACCTGCAAAACAAAAGCTAGTTGTAGGCTGAGTCACAGAGCTCGCTCTCTTTAAAATGTTTCGCGACTCTGCCCAAGTGTGCAAGCAGGTCAGGAATACTGCCACGTCATCCCAGGATAAAATAACCTAAAAAGAAAACTCAATTGAAAATGCACCGTTACCAACCAGAACATACATCCTTCTGACTGAATGCTCGAAAAATGGAAGCGGGGAAAGAAAAAATAAGAAGATGAAAGCGACGAGAATGGAAGAAGTGTTATGCTCTGAACTGTTGAAGGACGCACCTTTTATAGGCCTTCATAGCTAAACTTCCACGAGAGAGAAGCGCGATCAGCCTCTGAACATGCGTGTGGAAAGTGGACGGTCGGAAGACGCTCGAGGGGAAGATCCGGAAGACGCGACCAACTGAGGAATTCTTTTTCTTTTAAAAAGAAAATAAATAACAAAAAATAATAATATTTTTATTGAAAAAATAATCACACACACGCACCTCGCCACAGCATGTCCATCCGACTGGACGGCGGCAGCGTGTGGGACGTCCATCGAACCTACATTAGTCTATCTCTTCACTCCCTCCAAAACATAGGTACCCCTTAGAGCCCAAACCTATATCCCAAGGTTGGAGTACAAAAATAAGACTTCCTTTTCAAAATTCTCTAATGTGGGATTCTCCAACCAAAAGTTGGTTCCCTTTTTATTTATTTATTTTAAATAAAATTTCATCCAATAATTTCCCACTTGAAAATTTAAACATAAGAGAAAAAAAAAAAAATCATCAAGCAGTTTCAGTCTACACAAGACTGTGCATATGCAAAGGTATCTTACGACTTGAACCTTTACGTTGTATAGATGATTCAGAATATACTAGAGTAACCCTTGGTTTTGAACTCTATCTCTAACAACATCTCACACATAGTGTCATTAGGGTGTAGTTCGAAAGCCCGTGCTTTAAGGCCTAACACGTGTATCCTAATGTAGTGAACACTCTAGAGAGTTTGCCTAAAAAACTCCATATGAAGTGGCCCCCACTTCCATATTCACATAGGTGAGTCTATCAAGAGTACTTCTATAGCTAGGTACTCCACTTGTCATCAAGTATAGATCTCATTAAGAACTGAGCTCAACCTCTCTTACGCTTCAGGATATCATGCTCAGACTCTAATCACAGGAATGGAACTTTGTGTTTGGTTTAGCATGATTCACTATATATCACTTATGATAAGTTATTATCTGTTGAACCTATTTCTTGGGATCTTCAATCTACAAGTTGGGTTTTCCTCACAGTGATTCATCTTTCTATAGGCATGAGTCCCATCCTTTCTGAGGTTCTGAAAACCTTCTCTCTGGCCAATCCTTTCGTCAAAGGATCTGCCAAATTTTCATCAGTCCATATATGATCCAATCTAACTGTTCCAGTAGTATGAGAAACTCTCCAATGGTACTGTGCTTACGATGTATTTGTTGTCTCTTTCCGTTGTAGTAACGGTTCTGAACTTTTGCGATTTCTACAGTACTATCGCAATGGATCAATATGGCTGGTACTGTTTTTTTCCATAAGGGAATCTCTGATAGCAGACTTCTAAGCCAACCTACTTCTTCATTAGCTGTCATTAGTGCTATCATTTCTGACTCCATCGTAGATTGGGCTAAAATAGTCTGTTTCTTGAACTTTCAAGAGACAACTTCGCCTACTATAGTAAAGATATAGTCACTTTTAGCCTTTGAATCATCCGAAAGAGAGTTTTAGTCAGCATCGTTGAACCCTTCTAGGACAACAGGAAACTTCTGATAATGTAATCCTAGGTTTTGGGTTTTCTTCAAGTACCTCATAACCCTTTCTATAGCATTCCAATGCTCTTTACTAGGTTTGCTTGTAAACCTGCAAAGCAATCCTACAGCATAAGTTATGTCAGGCCCAGTGCAGTTAACAACATATCTAAGACTGCCTATTATGCTCGCATACTCAGATTGATTAACATTGTCACTAGTATTCTTGATGATGGAACATAAAGAATGCATGCACAACGGAAGCGATGAAATCGACAACGTTCTAATTGCAATACAAACAAGAAAAACATGAAAAAGGGATAGAAAATACAATCTTTGAAGACTCCATCGCAAACTTCCTCTCCCGTGCACGAATGACACCACCAACGATAAATTCTCACTATTCTCCAGTTGAAGAAGACGGTTTTGGGATAGTTTTGTTAGTGAAAATACGAGAATTTCACTATAGAAAGAAGGAGAGTAAAGAAGAGTTGAGGTGGAAGAGTTTAGGTCAAAAGTTGTGGAAGCATTAGTCTTGTACATTTAAAAAATAAAGCCATTTATAGAGAAAACACATGCAAAATCCCATTTTGCATGTCTTCCACCTCAAACTCCACTAGCATGTAATCTCTAGGTGTCAAGCTTGGGAAGTGTCACTTCAAAGTCCACTTAGTAAGAAAATCCAACAATTGGATTTTTCCAGTAACTAATTTTTTTTTATTAAAAAAATGAAAAACAAATTTTCAAATTTAGAAATTATTTAATTAAAAAAATTTAATCAAATTTAAAAAACACTTTCATGCTAATGATCAAGTATACTTTAAAGAATAATAAATTAATTATTTAATTGATTATATATCATATAAAATGTAATTTTTCCTAAAAACCCGAATTTGAATATTTCAAATTCTTACTTCACCTAGTTCTTCAATTTTGTTCGTATTGAGCTAGAAATAAGACCTGATAGACCTACAAATCACGGGTTCCAACGATCCGAGATTAACCAGTCAAACTCTTTAACCTAGTTAATCAACATTCGTTAACTAACAGGATTGTCCACTATAGCCTGTAGTTGCAATCCCCTCACTGTAGATATATTATGTGTCTATTTGATATAACCGTCATCAATAATGTCACACCTCGTCCTAGACTACTCTCTGAGCCTGAGAAAGGGCATGACTGCAACAGTTATCAACCCTTTTGTTGACACTTACTGCCTAAAAACTCTTGTGGAAATAACTCTGATACCAATGAACAAATTCAACTCATAACTGATTAAATCAAGGAGACAAACAACAACTGGTTAAGTAGGTCCATTTTATTACTACAATGTAATGTTTATACAACTTCAAGATTTAACAAGAAAATCTACAACAACAACTGATTAACCCTTCGGAAGTGTAACTGTGGCTTATGGCAGACCTTGACCTTAGCAGCACCCTGAACTACTCACCTTTCACTACCTGGGAAGAAAAACATGAAATAATAGAATGAGCTTCACAAAGTTCAGTGAGTGGTAAGCAACTTCTAGAGTCTATTTCAACTAATAAATAACAAGCATATCATAAATACGAGGTTACATCCAAACCTCAGCCTTGAACGAGTCTGGTCTCAACTTCTATCTATGCGTATGGTAGATAGCTAAACTGATAACTAACTAGAATGAGTATGCCGTCTACCTACACACACGGTAGATAGATAACTGTTACTAAATACAATGCTTACTCTTTACGTTTCCTTTGTCTCCTATGTGCA
This sequence comes from Benincasa hispida, assembly GCF_009727055.1. Classification (NCBI taxonomy): domain Eukaryota; kingdom Viridiplantae; phylum Streptophyta; class Magnoliopsida; order Cucurbitales; family Cucurbitaceae; genus Benincasa; species Benincasa hispida. The sequence continues at coordinate 27,175,559 of NC_052357.1, forward strand.
CATAGCTCCCTGCGCATGGGCTCAGAAGCTAGGTCTGTCGACCCTATGATCATCCCATACGAGGTTCCTCACATAGGCTCAAGAACTAGACCTCTCAGTCCCCTGACCATCCCATGAGATTTTACTTTTGGGCTCAGGAACTAGGTCTATTGACCCCCTGACTATCCCGATCACATAATCTCATTCTCAATACTAGATACTCATTCATAACATAAGAATATAAAATTTACTCTAAAATATATGTTTTAAAATTTAAAGGAAAGTACCACTCACCTTGGTCGTTTAGGAACCTTTCTCTCTAGAAGTTCAATGACCTTTTCGGGCTCCTCTTGAACCCTAAATTCTAGATTCAACTTAAAGCTCAGATTACTCATAGTTCTAGGCTTTATCTCGAGATAATTCCTACTAAAAATATGCTCTAAAATTTCTCAAGAAGCTTATCTCAAAATTTTAGCTCATAACTACTCGTGGTTTGGCCGGAATCTTCAAAATATCAAGACTGGCCCAGCTTACCCGATAGCTCGACCCCTCTGACTTGTCCTCTCTTTCCAGCCTGATTCCTTGGAGCTTCTTCTCCGGAAGCCCTACCCTAAAAACTAGACTCTTTTAGATTTCAGATGGCTTTGGAATCACATCAAACGCATGAGTATTCTGGGAGAACTTCTTGTCCCAAGTTGATGCTACTTCCTGTTCTTTCTGTCCGACAGCATCTCCCCTCTTGGAACCTCTTGACCAACGCATGGTCTTGCTACCGACGCATAGCCTCCTCTCAATACACTCTTCTTTATATCATTTGAAGAGAATTTGAGTTCTCATATGAAGTTCTTGGCCCTATTTATATGCATCCAAGATTGCTCTAAAGCCGACACCTCCTACCTGGCCGCATGTCCAAGTGTCTCTTCCTTACACCATCAACGTAATCTTGCATCAGCGCAACCCAAGGTGTCTTGCTCCCCTTTTACCAACGCATAGCCCTCAACTTTGCATGTCTTCTTATGCACCCACCTCATTTGATTAAGGCCTAAGGTTTCTTCCTAACAAGCCACAAGTCCGGATGACATCCTTGAATGTGTCCATCCTCCATATGCATTCATCCTTCATATGTGTTCATCCAACTTCATATGCGTTCAACTAGGATAATGACCAACACCCCTTTCAATGCATACTGCTAGCCTCGGATATCAACGCATACTATATCACCAATGCATAGTAACCCTTGGCTTAACTTGGTTCTCAACTCAACACCATCGCATCTCCTACAACGCAACCCAACTCATTTACTTTGTCACTGCAAGCCTTAACAATGCAAGGACAAATCACCATACGTTCACCTTAGCTCATTCCATCTCCTAGCTCATACTTTACCAAGGTCGCCACATCCATCGCATCCATCGTATCCGTCGCCGCATGCCATCGCATAATTCCAACGCATTCCTTCGGCCGCATACCTCCATCGCATACTACCAATACATTCCTTCGGCCGCATACCTCCATCTCATACTACCAACGCATTCCTTCAGCGGCATACACGCATACCATCAACCGCATCCCTTCGACCGTATACCATAGACTGCATCACTGCATGCCCTCGCATCACCGTATGCCCTTGCATCACCGCATACCCTTGCACCGCATGTCCTCGCATCACCGCATACCTTGCACCGCATGTCCTCGCATCACCGCATACCCTTGCACCGCATGCCTCTGGCTGCACAACGCATAGCACCGTCCCATGTCATTAATGCATAGCACTGCCACATGGCATCAATGCATAGCATTGCCGCATAGCATCACCGTGTGACACTAACGCATAGTGCTACCGTACACCATCGACGCATACCCCCATCACCGCATGTTCATCCATCGCCGCATGCTACCAATGCAACCCTTCGGCCGCAAACCATCAGCCACATACTATCGTGCCAATGCATCCATCGTGCCTGCCTCTATCGCCGAATACCTCTATCCATCGCATCCAACGTCCAACACCCTTAGATGTGCAACTTGAGGCTGCCACATGCGTTTTTTAACCTCTCAATACATTGGCTGCCGCATGCGTTGTTCTAACCTCTTCAAGACCTTGGCTGCTGCATGCACTATACCTTCTCAAATAACCTCTCAAAGTCTAACGGCCAACGCATGGCATACACTAATGCATGGCACAACACTTGGCATTTTTCTCCTTGGCTTCCAATGCATGACAACTCTTGGCAATGCCTTTTGCCAATGCTTCGGCCAATAATGTGTCCAACCTTACAAACGCATTGATTGCCTTTTCAACTTATGCGTTAATGTCTCCTAACTCTTAACGCATGGGTCCTTACACTTAGTCAAATTTCACCAATTAAAGCTTAACTCAAAACCACTCAAGGAAAATCTATTCAACACTTAGAAATTTCCTTCACTTCAACATAAGATTTAACTTTCACTTAGTTAATTCCCTTAATCACCTGCTTAAGTAGAAATAATGGAAATCCGGATTTCACAAATAAGTTGATCCTTCACAGGTTTTTCATAACCTCAATTAGGTCAAAAACTAAAATACCCCTGAGTTACATCTTTTCTCCTTAAGTACTACTGTCCCTCTAATGAACAATTGATTTAGGATCATAATCACTAAATTCATTCCTTCTCAGGCCAACGAGAGGATGGGGCCCCTTGTTCAAGACCCGGGATCAGCCCTTAAGGGAATAACCTTTCTACTATCCCTAAAAAGGGTAGGAGTGAATTCCATCTTGCAAATTCTATATTCTCAACCATCTACCTGGTCTTATCCCTGAAATAGAAGCCATGTTGAGCAGCGATGTTGAGCTTACCCCCATCTATGTAGATCAATGGACAATTGTGCATAAACAGGAGTTTATAGACAGCTCAAGATTCAGATTAAGTTATCTAGGTCATCAAGAAGTGAAATTAACTAGTGTTAATAGTAAACGATGTTAATACGTAACAGTGATTATTTCGTGGTCTGTCTGACACAATCTCATCATGTAGAAAACCCCCACTCACATGTCTCTATATGAACGAACTGATCACATCATTTTTTACACTTTTCAACATTTGTAACAATCATAAGTGGGTCGTATTCAATAGTATCTCTAGAAATAGATACCCAACCTAATCCAAGTACTATAAACGGTTTAGGCTATTTTAATCGAACTTGATCAAGTTTTTGTCTCCACATAAAGTCCAAGTATTCATGACATTAGCCAAGAGCTCGTAGTTTATTGGATTTAGAGTTATTAAACAATCAACAACACTTGTCTGAATAAACGTCATATATGTTTACTATTTACAAAACTACGAGTTTTAGGACATAAAACCCAACAAACTCCCACTTGGGCTAAAACTCCTAGTGGGTTACAACAAAGTTGAGTGCTGTGAGAGAAAACTAAATACAATAAACTAGGGCATCCCATACCCACAATTTCTCCCACTTGCCCTATTTATTCTACCCACAGTCCTACTTCAGATGACCCTCGAAAATCTTAGTCGGGAGGGCTTTTGTAAACGGATCAACAATATTGTCCTCAGATGCTATTTGTCTCACAATAACGTCTCCTCTTAGCACGATCTTTTTGATGAGATGATATTTACGCTCAATATGTTTTCCGTGCTTATGGCTTCTAGGTTCTTTGGAGTTCACTACTCCCCACTGTTATCGCAATACAAAGTGATTGGCAGGCGCAGGTCTGAAACAACTTCCAGATCATTTAGGAACTTCCTAAGCCATACTACTTCCTTGGCTGCTTCATAAGCAACAATATATTCTGCTTCCATTGTGGAGTCTGCAATGCAGGTCTACTTAATACTTCTCCATACTATTGCTCCTCCATTTAGAGTGAACACCGATCCTGATGTAGATCTCCTAGAGTCTATATCAGTCTGAAAATCAGAGTCAGTATATCCCGTAAGGATCAAATCCTTATTTCCATATATGAGCACATAGTTCCTTCTTCTCCTAAGATACTTGAGGATATTCTTAACAACAGTCCAATGTTCATAACTAGGATTGGACTGATATCTACTGACAATTCCTATTGCAAAGCATATGTCTAGACGAGTACATAACATTGCATACATTAGATTTTCGACTGCTGATGCATAGGGAAACCATCTCATATCCTCAACTTCTTGTGGTGTCTTAGGACATTGTTCCTTTGACAAATGTATTCCATTCCTAAAAGGTAAAATACCTCTTTCGAAATTCTGCATCTTAAACCTAGACAACACCTTGTCTATGTAAGATGTTTGAGACATGGTTAGCGTTCTGTTCTTTCGGTTTCAAACTATTTGAATCCCAAGAACATACTGTGCCTTTCCTAGATCTTTCATCTGAAATTGGGTTGCTAGCCAATTTTTAATGTCAGTTGGGTATCCTATATTATTCCCAATAAGTAGGATATCATCTACATAAAAAACTAAAAATGCTACAGTAGAGTTGATGATCTTTTTGTATACATACGGTTCATCAATGTTCTATTCAAAGCCATAAGATTTGACCGCAATATCAAATATTATATTATAGGATTTGGATTCCTATTTCAATCCATAAATAGATCTCTTCAGTTTGCAAACTTTTTGCTCCTGACCCTGTTCAATGAACCCTTTTGGTTGGACCATATAAATACTCTCTTCAAGATCTCCATTTAGAAAGGAAATCTTGACATCCATTTACCAAATTTCATAATTATAAAAAGTGGCAATGGACAAGAGTATCCTGATTGATTTGATCATAGCAGCAGGTGAGAAGGTTTCTTCATAGTTCACCGCTTTAACCTAGATATAACCCTTTGCTACTAACTGGGCTTTATAGGTCTACGGGTTTAGGCCATTCCCAACAATCTCCCACTTGGACTAACACTCCAGTGAGATAAACATATAATAATATAATGTTTACAATGTTGAGAAATAAAGAGAGAAAAACTAAACTCGCAGTTCGTAAATGTTGTTAACATATTCTATTTATCAATAAAAGTGTTGTTGAGTTTTTTTATTCAATAAATTATTATTGATATTGCATCCTTATATGGAAATCCAATAAACGAATCCATGGCTATAACATGAATACTTTAACTTTATATAGTGACATAAAAATGGAACAAGTTTTAGTATGTAGCTTAAATGGTCTATAAGTATACGGATGAGATTGGGTACCTCATCTTGGTGACATTATTGGATGCGGCCCGTTTTGTATGTTGATACAAATGATATGATCCAAAACTCACTCATATAGAGACATGTGAATGGAGGCATCCTATGCAATGAGTTTGCATAAGACCGAACCTCGAAATAGTCACTTTTCTTTATAACAACTGTTTACCGTTAAAACTGAGAGTAGTCCCAAGCTAACTATGAACTCTTGTTTATTCGGGATTATCCTTTGATTTGCATAGGTGAGAGTAGTTCAACAACACTGCTCAATAAGCCTCCAATTTTGGGGATAAGTCCGGATAGATAGCTGAGGACATAGCCTTGCAATGTGGAATTTACTCTTACTCGATTTAGGGTTAGCAGATAAGTTGTTCTCTTAAGCATTGATGCCTTATCTTGAACAACGAGGCCCCACCCTTTCTTGGAAGAGGGGGTTATGATTTATAAGTTGGACTATAGATCAATTGTTTAATGGAGGATCAATGGGAGCTTAAGGAATAAGATGTATTTAAGGGACAAAATGGTAATCTTCGACCTAGTTATAAATACAAACAACTTATGAAGGATTGACTACCGATTATGGTTAAAATGGATAGAAATATATCTACAGTGAAGAGAGTGCAATTATCGAACTATAGTGGAATGTCTTGGTAGTTAATGAATAGTGATTAATCCGGTTTAAAGAGTTTAACCAATTAATTATGAGTTGTTGGAGCTCATGATCTGTAGGTCCAAAGGTCCCTCTACTAGCTCGTAATTTGGATTAGTAAATTGAGTAATCTTGATAAGGTTTGAAATTAAGGATTAGAATTTGAAATGTTCAAATTCAATTAAGGTTTCTATTTATTATATTCGATACAATTAAAAGTTTAATTTTATCGAAATTAAATGAAATTGGAGAAATGACTAATGTTTAAATATGATTTAAATATTAATTAAATTAATTTCATTTTGACGGAATTGATTTTTATTAATTTAATATTGGATATTAAATTATTTTTAATTAAAATATTTAATTAATTAGTTTGATTTAAAAATTAATTATTTGAATTAATTTTATAAAACTAATTAAATAAGTTTAATTTATATAATTTGTTTTTGAAAACATTTTATGAAAATCATTTTTGAAAATGGTTTTCAAAGTGGAGATTTCCAAAATGTTGGAAATCTCCACTAAATCTTCAGCCACCTTATTCATTTCTCCATTTTCTCAATCAAGTATTGGAGTTGCCCTTCATGCAAATCATGTATTTGCATGGTCTAAGCTCTATAAATTGAAGTGCTGATTTGAATTATGATTCATGCTTACTAAGAACTTCATCAGAAACTCTGCAGAAATTATCAAATCCTCTTCATATCTTATATACTTCCAGCTCAATTTAGTGTTTCCACCACACAATCCTTGCAAGAGGAGAAGATCTTGGTGGTTGTCTACTTGAAGGTTGAAGCTTTTTTACGTGGCTTTCAGCTGGATTTGAAGAGGATACTTAAAAAGTATTGTGCTCAGCAAACTCTCTTCTGTAAAGGTTACTTTGAAGGATGTTTAAACTCAAATTAAATATGATTAGAGTGCTTATTGATTCTATTTTTCCTCCGCTGCACGTTAATATACTCTATCAGAGCATGATTTAAGTACTCAATCGTTGTTAATTTGAGTTTGGTGGGTGTTCTTCATGAACTATATGAAAATGGTGAATTGATGGTTTTTTAGTGTTTTAGCATTTGAATTTTTTCAATTATGTTATAACTCTTGTAATTGGCTCTTGCTTGATGGGCCTTAATATGTGTTTAAGAGTCTGTAATTCGTTTGGAGTCACTAGAATTGTAATTAGGATGTAATTGAAGAAAGAAGTTAAGAAGGTCGATGCAGCAGGAATTGGAAATTCAAATTTCTGCCAGATACTCGATGCTCGATAGGATACTCAATGGTATTCTCGATGAAATTTCATGAAATACTCGATCCACGATGCCATACTCGATGGTACTTGATGCATTTATTCGATGATATTTCATGAAATACTAGATGCTCGATGCCATACTCGATGGTAATCATTGCATTTACTCGATGATATTTCATGAAATACTCCATACTCGATGCTAGATGCCTTACTCGATGGTCGATTGCGTCTACTCGATGGTATTTTTGTGAAATTTTTTTATGTTTGTTGATGCCCGATGTCATACTCGATGCGTACTAGCATACTTGATGCTAGTAGCTTGCTGATACTCGATGAGTTTTGCCCAATTCAAGGCGGTTCGAGTAGTCCAAAAGTTTTTTAAGTCGGTTTTATTGTTTTATGTAATAGTTAGGCTTTTTATTTACTTTAAAATGCCAAAACTAAAAAGCATATCAGTTTTATGTTTATTTATTTATGCATTTGATGTATGTTATAATTAGATAATTTTTATACACATAAAGTATGCTATGTAGAATTAAAAATCCCACCATAGGAAACATGTTACATGCATTGAAGTATGTCATAAAATTGTTATAATATATAGTATGCATATATAGAGTTTCAGTAGTTTTAATATAAAAGTTATGTTAAAAGTTGAATGCCTTTGATGTATGTTATGGATGTTTAGCATGTCTAAACTTTGTAATTTTTTATAAAATTTATTTAGATATTAAAATCCATAACAAAGATAAAAAACATACTCACTTAGGTTAACAACTTGCTTTAATAGTTAAAATAGTTCGTTATCTTATGATTACAAACTCAATCAGTTCACAATCTTGTCTAAGGTTGGGGGTACTTAAGTTGACGGTTTACATAACACCTCCTACCTGGGGATTATGACTGAAATAACGAGAATTGATAACAAGTTTTATGAGCATTAGTGAGCGTGTGAGGTATAAAATTAGTTTTAACCTAGACATCATAGGTTAAATCCAAATATAAACATTATACTTGGATGATAAACACATAAACTTAAGTTGTTTAAAATTAGTCGTAACAAACCCAAGTTAAAGAAAATCTAAACCATTTATAACACTTCAGTGGGAGACTAACAATATATATGATATATCGTTTTTAGCTCTCACATCCTCAAGAGTTCACACCGTGAGATCCATGCTCGACTTTGTGTCGATTTTACCTCGACTGTTCCATTGGGAAAGTAATTGCATTAGTCAATAATAAGGTAAATGAGGGAAGTAGTTCATAATAAGTGGGTGACGGAAATGTGTTAAAATATCTTACAGTCTCCTCCATTAGTTTGAACCATGAGATTCTTATGTTGCGTTTGCTGTTGTTTTTAGGCGGCACTAGCTAGTCGTTAACAACGACGATCCCTTCGGAGGGTTTGATACATAGGACTTCGAAAACAACCCAAGCTTCATTAAATGTAATAGGGTTTTATAGTCGTCTTGCACATTGTTTTCCAATTCGGGCATGTTTCATACTGTGTGGTAGGTTTATATCCTAAACGTCGTGGTTTGTAACAATAAAACTTATTCTGAAAATTCAATAAGGTTATTGAATATATGAATTTCTTATTTCGTTTTCAGAAAAAATCTAATAACTAAAAGATCTCATGATATTACATGAGTACTGAACTTTATGTGGAGACATATAAAAGTGGGTTCAGGTTCGAGTAAGATAGTCAAAAAATGAACTATGTATATGAATAAGGTGGGTGCCTTCTTCTGGTAACACTACGAGATGGTGCCCACTCGTAGTTGTTACAAAGTGAGTTGTTAAGTGCTACAGATGATGTGATCCTAATTCGTACATGTTATGACATGAGGAGTGGGGCGTCCTGTGCAATGGATTTGTACAAGATCGGACCACGAAATCAGTCACTCTTACTTTATAACGTTGTTTACTGTTTAAGACTGACTATTTCAAAGCGATGACCTAGGTAAATTGACCTCAATCCCGAGCTAACTATGAACTCTTATTTATTCGAGATTATCCTTAAATTTTCATAGGTGAAGATTGGCTCAACAGCGCTGACTCAATAAACCTCCATTTTAGGGGGTAAGATCGGGTAGATAGCTGGGGACATAGGGTGCAAGATGAAATTCTCTCTAACCCGCTTTCAGGTATAGTAGAGAGGTTGTTCCCTTAAGTATTGACTCCGGGTTTTGAACAAGGGGCCCCACCCTCTTATTTGCCCAAGAGGAACTCGGTTTGATGATCAGATCACAAACCAATTGTTCATTAGAGGATCTTTGAGACTTAAGAAACAAGAGGTAATCTCGGGGGTAAAACAAACATTTGACCTAGTCGTTATAGGGTTAACTTACTAATCATGGTTATATCGAGTGGACATAATATATCTACAGTGATGGGAGTGCAACTATGGGCTTTAGTGGAGTGACCCATTAGTTAACGAATGAGGGTTAATTCGGTGTAAAGAGTTTAGTAAATTAATCTTGGATCGTTAGAGTCCATGATTTGTAGGTTTACGAGGCCCTTCTACTCGCTCGTAAATGGATTAGCCTTAAAGTAGCGTGATAAGTTAATTTGAAATGTTCGAATTAGAACTAAGGAAATTAGTAATATGTGATATAATTATGCATTTAATTTTGGAATTAAACATAATTGGAGAATTAATTAATATTTTAATATGATTTAAATATTAATTCATGAATAGGGATTCATGATGGTGGAATCTATGTAAAATTAATTTAATATTTGATAATAAATTAATTAGAATTAATTAAATTATTTAATTAATTATTTATTATTAATTTTATTAGAAAATTAATTTATGAAATTAATTTTGTGAAATTAATAATATTTTCAATTTTGGAAAAAAAAATTTCTTTTGGAATAAAAAAAAAATTGGAAAAACTTAAACTAAAACACAAAATTTGAAAAATTGGATTTCTTCACTACCTTTACCAAGTAGCTCACTCATTTCCCACCTTATTCTTGATTCAATCTTCCAAGCATGAGGTGCTCTTCATGCAACTATCTTCCTTGCATAATGGTCTTGCAGTAAATAGAGGAGAGTGGACTGAGAATCGAGCATGCAAAAACTAATATACTTGTTGAGTTTTGCTGAAAACTTGAGAGGTTGAAGAAGGTGTTCTTCAAGTTGCATCAGTGAGCTTCTTCTCCAAATTCCTTTTATTCAAGCTTATTTTGAGTCCCACAACTCAATCTGAGGCTCTAAGAGAATAGTATGGAAGACCTTGAGGTGGTTCACAAGAAGATTTGGAGAAGACTTGCAGCTGAATTCGAGTTTCAAGAGGTTCTACAAAGGTATGTCTTGAAACTCTCTTATTATTGTATGAGCATGCTTTATTTATAGCCAAAATTAATGAATTAAAATACTTATTGATCCTTGTTGCTTCCGCTGCATGCTGATATAATCCTACACATACCGTTCTATAGGATCTGAAAATTGTGGGTCACACTTACAGAATTACTAAGTGTTAGTAAGTTCTTGACCGAAAAATGGTAGCTAAATGACTATCGGAATCTGAGTTATTCTGGATACAGTATTTAGTCAAGAATGTCTTGCTTTAGTGAAAGAATATTTGACTCCCTCAGGTAGTACTTATTCTAAATCAATTTAGTATTGTTGCAAATAAATAAAGATTTATGGGAACTTTATTAAGTTTTTTTTGCTAAAAATTGGATTTAGATGCACTTTAATAATATAATTTGTTTATTTTTCAGTATGTCAAACTCAATCATACAACTTCTAGCTTCTGACAAGTTTAATGAAGAGGGTTTTTTCAATTGGAAATCAAATTTAAACAAGATATTAGTGGTTGATGATTTGAGGTTTGTATTAATGGAGGAATGTCCTCTTATTCCCAGATTGACGGCAAACCGAAGCGTTTGGGATGCATATGATAGGTGGGTGAGGGCGAATGAAAAGGCTAGGGCCTATATCTTAACAAGGATATCTGATGTGCTCAACAAGAAACACAATCCCATGCCCACAGCCCATGAAATTATGGGATCATTACAGGATATGTTCAGACAACCATCATTTTCTGTTCGTCACGAGGCTATAAAATATGTTTATAACTCGAGGATGAAAGATGGAACCAATGTCTGGGAACATGTCCTAGACATGATGGTTCATTTTAATCTTGTTGAAGCTCACGGGCTATTATAAAGGAAACTAGTCAAGTCAGTATGATAATAGAGTCTCTTCAGAAGAACTACCTAACTTTTCGTACGAATGCCGTTATGAATAAGATAACTTACAACTTGACTACTTTACTGAACGAACTACAAACTTATCAGTCTATGATGAAATAAAAAGAGAGTGAAGCAAATGTTATTTCACGTCAAAAGAAATTTCTAAAGGGTTCTTCGCCAGGAACAAAACCCGCTGAGAAAAAAAAGTCTGTTTCGTCTTCATCTAAAGATAAAAATGTACAGAGGAAGAAAAAGGGAAAAGGGAACAAACAACCCACTACAAAGAAAAACAAGGCTCTTAAAGGAAAATGTTTCTATTGTGGAGAAGACGAACACTGGAAACGGAACTGCCCAAAGTATTTAGCTGAGAAGAAAGCGGAAAAGGGAAACTAAGGTAAATCAGATTTACTTGCTTTTTAAACATGTTTAGTGGAAAATTCTCACTTAACCTGGATATTAGATTCAGAAGCCGCTAACCATGTTTGCACTTTTCTACAGGAAACTAGTTCTTGGAAACAACTTTCAGAGTATTAAATGACTTTCAAAGTGGGAACGGGGGAAGTCATTTCAACAGAAGTAGTGGGAGATGTCAAGTTATTTTTTGGAGATTCTTTTATCTTGTTAAGAAATGTATATATGTACCAAAGATGAAAAGAAACTTAATCTCCATTTCTTGTCTATTTGAAAATATGTATAAAGTGTCTTTTGAAATTAATGAAGTGTTCGTTTTTCAAGAGGTGTTCATATTTGCTCTGCTAGACTTGAGTACAACTTATATGTGTTAAAACCAACTGAAGCAAAAGCCATTTTAAATATAGAGATGTTTAAAACGACTGAAACTCAAAACAAAAAAACGGAAGATTTCTCCTAACGCCTATCTTTGGCACCTCAGATTTGGTCACATAAATCTCAACAAAATTGAAAGATTAGTTAAAAACGGTCATCTAAATCAGTTAGAAGATAGTTCTTTACCTCCATGTGAGTCATGTCTTAAGGGAAAAATGACTAAAAGATCTTTTACTGGAAAAGGTCTTCGTGCCAAAGAACCCCTCGAACTTATACATTTAGACCTTTGTGGTCCAATGAATGTAAGAGCCCGAGGTGGATATGAATATTTTGTCAGTTTTATTGATGACTATTCTAGATATGGTTATGTTTAGTTAATAAGTTACAAGTCTGAAACTCTTGAAAAGTTCAGGGAGTTTAAGATAGAAACAAAAAACTTATTAGGTAAAAGAATTAAAACACTTTGATAAGATCGAGGCGGTGAGTATATGGATTTACAATTCCATAACTATTTGGTAGATTATGGAATTCAATCCCAATTCACATTACCTGGAACATCACAACAGAAGGGTGTTGCAAAAAGGAGAAACCGAACCTTGTTAGACATGTTTTGATCCATGATGAGTTTTGCTCAGTTACCTCAATCCTTTTGGGGATATGTAGTACAGGCTGCAATATATATTTTGAACATGGTTCCCTAAAAAAGTGTTTCTAAAACACCGTATAAGTTATGGAAAGGACATAAAGGTAGTTTACGTTACTTTCGAGTCTGGGGATGTTCGACACACGTGTTGGTACAAAATCCTAAGAAATTAGAACGACGTTCGAAGTTAAGTCTTTTTATTGGATACCCAAAGGAAACAAAAGGAGGATTGTTATATGATCCCCAATAAGACAAAGTATTTGTATCGACAAATGCTACATTCTTGGAAGAGGATCATATTAGAAGTCATCAACCTCGTAGTAAACTAATATTGAAAGAAATGACCAAAGATACTACAGATAAATCAACAAGAGTTGTTGATGAATCTGGTCCATCAACAATAGTTGTTACTTCATCACATTCTTCTCAAGAGTTGAGAATGCCTCAACGTAGTGGGAGGATTGTTCATCAACCTGAACACTACATAGGTTTAACAGAAACCCAAGAAATCATACTTGATGATGGTCCAGAGGATCCATTGACCTTTAAATAGGCAATGAAAGATGTTGATAGAGAACAATGGATAATAGCCATGGACGTAGAAATAGAGTCTATGTACTTCAATTCTGTTTGGGATCTTGTAGATCAACCACATAAGGTTAAACCTATAGGTTGTAAATAGATCTACAAGAGGAAAAGAGACCAAACTGGCAAAGTGCAACCTATAAAGCCAGACTCATGGCAAAAGGTTTTACTCAAAAAGAGGGGATTGACTATGAAGAAACCTTTTCTCCTGTTGCCATGATAAAATCAATAAGAATACTCTTATCCATTGCCGCATATTATGACTATGAGATATGGCAAATGGATGTCAAGACAACTTTTTTGAATGACAATCTTGATGAAAGTATTTTTATGTCTCAATCAGAAGGGTTCATTAAACAGGGTCAAGAACAAAAGGTTTGTAAGCTTAAGAGATCCATTTATTGGTTGAAACAAGCTTCTAGATCCTGGAATATAAGATTTGACATTGCGATCAAATCTTATGGCTTTGAACAAAACATTGACGAACTTTGTGTATACAAGAAGATAGTCAACAAAACTATAGCATTCTTGGTCCTTTATGTTGATAATACCTTGCTCAGTGGGAATAGACAAGTTACCTTGCTGACGTAAAGATATGGTTAGCATCACAATTCCAAATGAAAGATTTGGGAGATGCTCAATATGTTCTTGGGATTCAGATTTTTCAAAATCAAAAGAACATAATCTTAACACTATCTCAGGCATCTTATATTGACAAAATGTTGTCAATATATAATATGCAAAATTCCAAAAAGGGTATGTGACCTTTTAAACATGGAATTCATCTGTCAAAGGAACAATCTCCTAAGACACCTCAAGAAGTTGATGAAATGAAAAGAATTCCATATGCATCAGCAGTTGGGAGCCTGATGTGTGCTATGTTGTGTACACATCCTGACATATGCTTTGAAGTTGGAATTGCCATCAGTCCCAATCTAACCTGGGCCATAGTCATTGGACGACTGTTAAAAACATCCTCAAGTATCTTAGGAGAATGAGGAACTATACACTTGTGTATGGACCTAAGGATTTGATCCTTATAGGATACACTAATTCTGATTTTCAGACTGACATAGATTTTAAGAAATCTACCTCAGGATCAATTTTCACTCTTAACGAAGGAGCTATAGTGTGGAGAAGCATTAAACAAAATTGTATAGCTGACTCCACGATGAAAGTGGAATATGTAGCTGCATGCGAAGCAGCTAAAGAAGTAGTGTGGCTCCGCTAGTTCCTGACAGATTTGGAAGTTGTTCCAAATATGCACCTGCCCATTACTCTGTATTCTAACAATAGTGGTGAAGTTGTTAATTCCAAGGAATCTAGAAGTCACAAATGTATAAAACATATCGAAAGAAAATACCATCTCATCAGAGAGATTGTACATCGAAGAGACGTGATAGTCACACAGATAGTCTCAAAAGACAACCTTGCTGATCCGTTTACAAAGGCCTTCTTGGCTTAAGTGTTCGAGGGCCACCTGATTGGACTAGGATTACAAGTATAACCTAAGGAAAGTGGGAGAATATCAAAGGGTATTTTGGATGCCCTAGTTTATTGTATTTTTCTTTCTTTATTTCTCAACACAAAGCTGATCAACAACTTTTGTTGATTCATCTGTAGCATTATTTGAAATCTCTTCCAATACTAGTTTACTGTGGGGTTTATGATCTCGAATGTGGTCTTTCTCTAGGAATGTGGCATTTATTGATACAATTGCCTTATCATCCTAAGGATCATAAAACTGACCACCTCTCGTTCCTTTAGGGTAACCTACAAACAGACATAATTTTGAATGATGTTCTAATTTCTTAGAATTTTGCACCAACACGTGTGCCGGGCAACCCCAAATCTGGAAATGACGTAAACTAGCTTTACGTCCTGTCCATAACTTACAAGGTGTTTCTGAAACACTCTCAGAGGGAACGTTATTCAAAATGTAAGCTGCAGTCTCTACTGCATACCCCCAAAACGAGTTAGACAACTGAGCATAATTCATCATAGACCGAACCATGTCTAACAAGGTTCTGTTTCTCCGTTCAGATACACCGTTCTGCTGAGACATTCCCGATGGTATAGAGAGTTATGACCGAATCCCATGTTCTATCATATAGTTTGGAATTTCAAGTCCAAATACTCCCTACCTCAATCTATCGAAGTGTCTTAATAGATTTACCTAATTGGTTCTCAACCTCGGTCTTCAAATTCCTTAAACTTTTCAAGAGATTCAGACTTAAAATGAATTAGATAAATGTAACCGTACCTTGAATAATCATCTATAAAGCTAATGAAATATCCATAACGTCCTCGTGCTTTAACACTCATCGGTCCATAGAGGTCCGAATGCACGAGCTCTAAGGTTTCTTCAGCTCATCGACCTTTTCCAAAAAAATATCCTTTTGTCATTTTTCCTTCGAGACATGACTCACATGGTGGTAAACAAACATCTTTTAACTTGTTTAGAAGTCCACTTTTAGCAAGTCTCTCAATCCTATTGAGATTAATGTGGCCAAGTTTCAAGTGCAAAAGATAGGTACTCTGAGAAATGCGTTGCCTTTTTCTTTGAGATTTAACTATTTTAAACATTCTATGTTATATACACCTTCAACTTTAGATGGATTTAACTTATATAAGTTACTTTCTAAATTTGTAGTACATATTTGTATACCTCTTTTTGTAATGAACACTTTCTTAAGACGAAAATTTACTTTGTACAAATCTTCCAGCAAACAAGAAATAAATATAAAATTTCTTTTACAAGAAGGTACATAAAGAACATTTTCTAAATACAGATATTTATCTCCAAAACTTAACTTAACAACTCCCACTGCTTTTGCTAAGATATGCTCCCTTGATTCAACCCGGAAAGTAATCTCATCTTCTTCAACTACGTCCAGGAACTAGTTTCTTGAGAAGAAAAACAAACTGGATTAGTGGCCCCTGAATCCAATATCTAGGTAGAATTTTCATTCTCCACTATACATATTTCAATAACCAGTAAATCTAATTTACCTTGTCTTTCTTTTTCAGCTTTCTTCTCGGCAAGATATTTAGGGCAATTTCTTTTCTAATGCCCATTTTCGTTGCAATGGAAATATTTTCCTTTCGCAACTTCTTTTTTGCCTTTCTGTGCAGCTAGAGCCTTCCCCTTCCTAGTTTCCTTCTTCTTCTTTTGAATACCTATATTCTTGGAGAAAAAAGGATCAGATTTACTCCTAGAAGATGATACTTTCTAGGATTTCCTCTTTGATATGGAAGCAACATTTTCTTCTGCCTCTGAACCTTTATTTTTTAATAAAGATTCGTAAATCTAGAGTTCGTTGAAAAGAATCGTCAAGTTATACTCTATCTTATTCATCATGGCATTTGTTTTGAATTGAAAAGAGCTCTTCAGAAAAGATTGCATGATGAATCCAACTTGACTCTTCTCATTCATGACAACTCCGTTCACTTCAACAATATTAAAGTAAACCATCATGTTCAAAACATGTTCGCTTACGAAGGTTCATTCCTTCATTCTGTAGCTGTAAACGAATTTTATTGCGTCATGTATGACAGATGTGGACGGTTGTCCAAATAAGCCCTACAAAGAGTCCATGATCTCTCTTGCAGCAGCTAACCTCTCGTGTTTCTTAGATAGTACATAAGATATACTGGCTAAAATATAAACCCGAGCCTTCTCATTAGCTTTGACCCATCTGTCATACGCATCCCGAACTATTCGGTTTGCGTTGAGACTAGGGGATGGAGGACATTCCTCCGTTAAAATGAATTAGAGATTATCTATTACTAGTATCGTGTTTATACTCGATTTCTAAGTTCTGTAATTATCGCCATTAAGTTTTTCAGAAGCTAGCAGTTGTATAATGGATGTTGACATTACTGAAAAAGTAAACAAATTATTGCAGAATTGATTTAACTCTTTTTAATCCAATTTATTTAGCAAAAATTATGTACTTGTTCTCATTATTCTTTTGCTAGATACTTCAGTGAGTTAGAATAGCCCCCACCGAAGGGTAGTTGACTATTCCTTCACTGAATTAAGACACTCTTGACTAAATACTAATACCAAAATAGCTCTTATCATTATAGTACTTAGTTACCATTTATTTGGTCAAGATCTTTACTAACACTTAGTAAGTCTTGTAAGTGTATACCCGCCACTTTCGAATCATAGAGATCGGAATCAAACAAGCCCTCGAAGGGGAGACAATTGTTTGAAAATGGACCTAAGTAACCCTATCCATTTTTGGAGTTCACAGTGTTCTGAATTCTATGTTACAACCCTCCAAAGGGATAGCTGCCGCTAAACAACTAGCAAAGGGTCGCATAAAGTCAACCAACAGGCACAACATAGAGAAGCGACCATAAACTGGAGAGTCTTGATCAATTTGAAAGATCATTTGATGTAGTTGAAATAACTGAGCTTGGCTCATCCAAAATAAGTATGTTAAAAATTTGATAATCTCAAGCTGCTGCTAAACGACTAGAAAGGGTCGCATAAAGTCAACCAGCCGGTGCAACATAGGAGTCTCACGATGTGACCTAATGGAAGAGACTGTAGGATATGTTGACACACACCCTTCACCCATTTACTATGAACTACTTCCCCTATTCACCTTTTTATTGACCTATGCAAACATTTTCTAAAGGGAGGTTGCCACTAATAGCAACTCAAAGCCGAGCATAAATCTCACTGTGTAAACTCTTAGGGATGTGAGAGTTAGAAATAATATATCTCATATACTATTAATCTTCTACTAAAGTGTTCTATTTTATAAACGTCACGCCCCCTCCCAGACTACTCTCTTAGCCTAGAAGGAGACATGACTGCAACAGTTATCAACCTTTTTATGACACTTACTGCCTACTAACTCTAGTAGAAATAATCTGGTATCAACATTCAATCTCAAACACAGCGGCTGCCTCTATGGCCAAATAAACATTTACTATTAAACACAAAACATTTATAGAGATTACATTACAAGTTTCATAAGTCCCAACACCTAAACTTAGTCCCTACATGAACAACTATAACATGTGTATAAATATTTATAGTAACCACCTAGCTGACAGGTTACAACAACTTTTGTCTTTAGTGGCAGAGCAGATGCAGAGCTAGGATTTGACTGCTACCTGGGGGAAAGAAAAACATTTAAAATAGGGGTGAGCTTGCTAGCCCAATGAGTGACTTAAGAAGGAAAACAGATTCTCATGCATAAGTCTCAATAAAGAGATCATACTGTAATATAAATCTTTACAATAACCTTGTACTGAAATATAAACATTTTCCAAGTATGAAACATGTAGAGCTGTTTTCATCATAAAACATTAAATTGTTCCTTAGTTGAGAATAACCCTGCTGTGGTTAAATCCCAATGTCAACTACTTAGTCAAGAGAGAATCCTTTTTGCTCAGTCTTTGACTTAATCAAGAGAGAACCCTTTTGTTCAATCTCTAACTTTAACTACCTACGTGCACGTGATTATAAGTAACGTCATACCTTAGGTACTACTACTCAGATACCTTCTCAATGTCCCTCAGTATCGAGCTTAAAGTATACTAGTCATACTATGACTTCCTCTTTAATGCATGTAAAGCAAAACACATAGAAACATGTCTTTAAAGGCTTTAACGCATGATTTATGTATTTAACATATAAATAGTTTTTCAGTAAACTTTCATACATGGCATGTGTTTGAAAACACAACTCATAGTTTGCTTGGAAAACTACTTTGTAGAACTAGCTAGCATGAGAATAATCTTTTTTAAAAACATGGTTTCTTTAAAAACATTATAAATACTTAGTCACTCACAACTTTTAGGACTACCCCTCAAAGGTTGATATTGTTGGGGTAGATGCCCTAAAGTCTCGTGTCTTATAGTTTATAAATTGTTTTTAAGAACGCTTGTAATGTATAATATATGATATTTACTTCACATCTTGATTTTGCTCAGTTGAATGTTTGATTTGCTTTACCACAAACCAATAAACCTAAAATCCCTAGTTATCTAGATGTAATTTAAGCATGTATGTGGTGACATACAAGTGGATCATGTATTAAGTGATAACCAAAATGGTCTGTAGTATATGGATATAGGAGGGAAACTTTATCCCTTGTAATGCTACAGATGCGACCCATTTTGTGGAATGGTCAAAAGTGTATGACTTGTCACAAATAGTCTGATCCTGATCATTCGCGGGGGTGTCCCTGTCTCTTATACACATCTAGATGTGTATATATGACTTGTCACAAATAGTCTGATCCTGATCATTCGTGTAGGGGACATGCGAGCGGGGGCATCCTATACAAAGAGTTTGTATAAGATCTAATCACAAAGTGTTAACGTCTCGTTATATAACACTGTTCATGACAGAGACTTCACTTCACTAGGATGACCAAAAGTGACATGACCTCAATTCTGAGTGAGTTGAGAACTTCTGCCATTGAGGGCGGTACTTTGATTTGCATGGGTGCGAGTGGCCAGGTCACCGACTCAAACTTACCACTTTATGGATTCGTTTGATTTGGGAGCTGGGAACTCAGCTACACAAGATGGAATTCACTCCTTCCCTGAAGCAGGGGTAAGTAGATAGATAGCTTCCTTAAGGGTTGATTCTAGGGCTTGAACGATGTGAGCCACACACTTTCTCTTGGCCCGAGAGGTGTTCACACATAGTTGAACTATGTTGTATTGTTCATTAGAGGGATCAATGGTACTTAAGGAGTGAGATGTAACTACAGGGGTGAAATGGTCAATTGGTCCAGCTATACTGACGAGCATCTATGAAGGGTAATCGTGCTCATGATTGGTTATATCCAATGGACATAGAAATATATCTATGGTAAGAAGAGTTCAGTTGTTGGTCATTAGTGGAATGTCTGGCAGTTAACGGATGGTGGATCTCGTGGCTAAAGATTTTAGTCAGCTATTCACGTGCCATTGGAGCTTCGAGCCATAGGTCCATAAGGTCCCCTTGGTAGATTGGATAAAGTTGAGAATCAGTTTTTTGGTCAGTTTGAAATGTTCAAATTGACAAGAGGGGATTTGATTATATATGATATAATTGAATTGGTTAATTATATATGATATAATTAACTGAATATATGAGATATATTATTTTGGAGGAAATTAGATATAAATATGATTTATATCAAGTAGAGGAGAAAAAACTATAGTAGATATATGATATCAAACTATAGGTT
Organism: Benincasa hispida; assembly: GCF_009727055.1. NCBI lineage: Eukaryota > Viridiplantae > Streptophyta > Magnoliopsida > Cucurbitales > Cucurbitaceae > Benincasa > Benincasa hispida. The sequence continues at coordinate 27,196,045 of NC_052357.1, forward strand.
AAGAATATAACATGATTATATTCATTCTTTAATTAATTAGGCGGTTATGAGATAATTGGCCGAGTAATTCTCCGGAATCAAGCGAAAGTGGGAAGATGGAATTCAGTTATTGTAACTGAAGAATAAAATGAAAATTGTTTTCATTTTTGCGAGACACAAAAAAGAATGCAGAAAAATCGCTCACGGTGTGAATCCATACGATCTCTTAGGGTTGAGAGCCTGTACGATAGCGCCCATCGTCCTAAACGATTGCACACCTGCGCAGTAAAGGATCGCCCTTGATATCTAACGATTGCTTAACTTTACTACATGATCGCTTAATGCACCGAGTGGACTTAAACGATCACTTACCATTTTCTAGATGATCGCTTAGCTAAACCTACACGATCATGTACCTTTTTCTAAAAGACAAGCACCCGACTATATGATAGTATTCTGCTATCTCCCACTTACTTGTTCGTACTATACGATTGTCTTCTCCTCCTCCCTCTACCAATTCCATCAAAATCCACCCTTTGGATTCTCACTCTGAGAATACCGAGGGCTTCGAATGGTGGGGTCGTCCCCAGTTGTTGTTGGTTCATGCGCTACCGATCGTGTAGATGACTCTGGTGCTGTTAGGTGACTGTTTGCTGGGCGATAAGAAGCGTAGAGGAGTTCGCTTTCGCTGGATTGAGTTTGATTGAAGAAAGTCTTCGACGGGTATGTTTACTCAGTCTTTTGTATTTTATTTTTTAAAGCATGCCAGTAATTAGTGTTACAATGCATATCTGTTTGTGAGAATGTATGTGTGGTAATTATGTCATAATGGAGTCGGAAAGATCCATTTTCGCTCATGGATACTCTTGTTTAAGAGTTCCTTCAATTGGTATCAGAGCTAGGTTGCTGATATTCCAATTTCATTGATGCAAAGAATTGCATATGCATTCTTGGTGGGTGCAGCATATCTACTCTCTATTTAATTGTTAAATTGTTTGTGGATGTGTGGGTTAATGGAGTTTTCTGGGATGAAACCTCAGTTTGATTAACTCTTTTACATTTTCGGTTAATTGTAAAGGCCCTTGCATTTTTGGGCATAATTAATTGTTATCGAATCTGTAATTCAAAGTTAGTTTGAGTCTTGAGTCATTCGTGTAGAAGTTCAGAGCAAGGGTTGCTGTTCTTCAAGGAAGAAGATGATCAAGAGTTGATTGGGTCGTGTAGACGATGGGGTAGGCGATTGCTGGGTATCAGATGCTCGGGTGTTGTTTAATGCGCGTGTGCACTAGACGATCGTTTAGATCAACAAGCTTTATCGCTTAGTACCTGACTAAACGATCGCAGAGTAACGCACGATAAATCGTTTACCTCTTTGCGTGTTAAGCGATCGCCTATACGATTAGGCTTCACAGCCTCATTGTCGTCTAAGTGATCATTTAGTTTTTTCACGCTATCGTCTAGTGTGCACTAAGCGATCATTTACCTGCGGCGTTTACTAAACGATGGAGCTTCACCCGATAGTTCAAGACCCGATTCTTCTGTGAACCAATTTGCTCGATGAAAAATGTAATAGATAGAACTATTTCATTCTGGTTTTGTAAAGGTTTATCTCGGTCCATTAATCTTTGGTTTATTACATGAGATGTATGTTTATTATATGTCATATGGTATGCACATATAGAAAATCCCACCTTAGGTTATGCATTGGTCATGTATCATCTCTTTATTATAAATGTTATAATTTAGAGAAGCATGATTTAATTATATAAGAGCATGCTCATGCATCATATAATATAAAAGGTATATTTATGCATGCATATAAATCATTGACATGCATCATCTTTATATTATAATTGTTATAGTATAAGGGTGTATGGAAAGCATGTTTGCTTGGTTATTACGTGTATATAAACGTTATGTATAGTAATGATCGAACATTGCATGAATCTACATAGGTTTCTTTATAAGCGTTATAAACTCCTAGATATGCGCAATGTGTTTTAGTTGTTTCTTTTTAAAGGTTAAAGAGAAATTAGAACTAAAAAAAATAAGAAAGACATGCATGCTCACTTAGGTTTAATTCATGGTTTTAAATTGTTTAAAACTTGGATGACATAAACCTAAGATCACGGTTCTAATATGATTAGCAACCCCTTAGGCTTTAATCTTTTAATTGGTTTAATAGGATTAAATTGACTAATAAAAGGTTAAAATATAGCAAATCTATCTATAAGGGACCTTTTGTCTAATGTGGGTTCTGGCTAGGCTGGGGTATTTAAGTTGACGAAAACGTAACACCCCTACCTAGGAATCTACCTGGAAAGGTGAATTAGATAGATTTGATGCATGCATGTAAGTTAAGGATAGTCCATTAAAGTGTTTAAATGTGACTACTTGAACTTGTCTTTTTCATAGACAAACGTTGTTTATGGGCAGATTTAAAAAGATGACTTAGACTAAAATCAGTAGCCGGATTGTCTAGGTTAATGAACGCCTAGGTAGAACATTCAGTGGGAGGTACCTAGGGCATATGATACTTCATTTAAACCTTTAACGTTTTTCCTATATAGTTCACACCGTGAGATCTACCCTCGGCCTCGTGGCACCTTGGGATTTTCCCCCTAAAGGATAGTGTTTGGGTAGGTCAATATCAAGGTAGAGGGAGAAAGTGTTCATAGTAAGTGGGAGCGGGAAGTGCGACAGCATATCCCTCGGTCTCCTTCGTTGGATTGAATAAAGTTTCTGTGCATCGCCTCGAGGCACCCTAGGAGTGTCCCCCTATAGGATGGCAGTTTTGCACGTTTCTTTATTTGATCTCCTAAAAAAGAGAGAGTATCATGATACTCAACGCGCTGAGACCTCGGCTCATGCTTCTGGCCAGACGTCATTAAGATTGGCCAATATATAGGCTCGAGCCTTCTCATTGGTCGCGTGTCCATCACTCATATGCCTCTAAAACATTTCGAGCAGCATTTCGAAGCTAGAATAGAAGGATGGGCCTCTGTAAAAGCAAACACGAGACCCTCGATGATTAAAATAGTCGTGATCATGTGTTTCCATGTTGAAAAATATCTCCAGTTAATTTCCTCGGCAACTAAGTAAAGCTATTATAGTTTGTGGCCATTTTTCAAAAACTTGTTGCTGAAAAAACGAATAAAACTTTTATTAGATTTTGCTAAACACCACATTTTGGCCAACTAATTTTTGCAAAACAGTTTCAAGCTACCCTAAGTGAAAGACTTCTATTTTGGCAATGAATGACCCAGCGAGGCAGGACAAATGTCACCGGTTGGGGTGATCAGATGCCCCTTCATTGGGATGAAGACGTTCTCAACCATTAGGCCAACCAACTCTTGGAACTGAAACCTAACAACCACTATTTATTTGGTCCAGAATTGTTAACCTTTAACAAATTCCGCGTAAGGTGTGACCCCTCGCTTTTGGTGCCAGAGTCCTGCCCTAATGAGCCACCATAGGGAAGAAGCAGATTAAGATAAGAGACTAAGTAACCTTATCCTCTTAC
>NC_052357.1:27199923-27283326 GCF_009727055.1 Benincasa hispida
CAATGAGTTGCAAACCTACCAATCTGTACTAAAAAGTAAGGAGAGAAAGAAGGCTGAGGCAAATGTTGCTTCATCTTCAAGGACGTTCCATAGAGGTTCAACCTCAGGAATGAAGTATGCACCTTCTACTTCCAAATCTACAAAGGGGAAGAAGAAGAAGGGTGGTAAGGGGAAAGGGAAGATGCTTGCTAACCCACCACCTGTCACCCCAAGAAGGGCTCCGCCACCAGTTGAAAAAGGAAAATGTTTCCACTGCAACCAGGATGGACACTGGAAGAGGAACTGTCCTTATCGGCTGAAGGAAAAGAAGGCCGCCAAGGATAAGGCCAAGGTAGATAAAGGTAAATATGATTTACTTGTACTTCAAACATGTTTAGTGGAGAATGATGATTCTGCCTGGATAATTGATTCGGGCGCCACTAATCACGTTTGTTCTTCTTTTCAGGGGATTAGATCTTGGCGACAGCTGGAGGTTTGTTAGATGACGATACGAGTAGGCATGGGCACGTTGTCTCAGCTATGGTAGTGGGAGGGATCCAGTTATCTTTACAGAATAGGTTTCTTATTTTACATGATGTATATATTGTTCCTGAACTTAAGAGGAACCTAATTTCTGTAAAGTGCTTATTGCAATGTAAATACACTCTTTCTTTTAATGTGGATAAAGTGTTTATTCATAAAAATGGTGTTTATATTTGTACAGCGTATTTGGAAAGTAACTTGTATGTGCTAAGACCGTTAGCCATAAGTTCCCTCCATAACACAGAGTTGTTTAAAACTGCCTAACTCAATCTAAACGTCAACTAATTTCTCCAAAAGAAAATGTCCAACTTTGGCACCTTTGATAGGGCACATCAATCTCGATAGGATTGAGATATTGGTAAAGAATGGACTTCTAAGTGAGAATAAAATTCTTTACCGGTGTGCGAATCTTGTCTTGAGGATAAGATGACTAAAAGACCTTTTACTGGAAAAGGTTATCGAGCCAAAGAGCCTCTTGAGTTAGTACATTCTGACCTTTGTGGTCCTATGAAACACTTTGATCGGATCGAGGTAGAGAGTTTTTAGACTCGACATTCCAGGACTATTTGATAGAACATGGAATCGTTTCCTAACTCTCAGCACCGGGAACACCTCAAGAAAATGGTGTAGCGGAGAGGAGAAATAGAACCTTGTTTGACATGGTTTGTTCGATAATGAGTTACACTTCCTTACCGGACTCGTTTTGGGGTTTCACAGTAGAGACTGTGATTTACATACTCAACTGTGTTCCTTCCAAGAGTGTTGCGAGAACGCTTTTGGAGTTGTGGAACGGGCGTAAAGCTAGTTTACGTCACTTCCGCATTTGGGGTTGCCTTGCACATGTGCTTGAGTCAAATCCCAAGAAGTTGGAACCACGGTTGAAGATATGCCTCTTTATAGGCTACCCTAAAGGTACACAAGGGGGTTATTTTTATGATCCATCAGAAAATAGGGTGTTTTTTTCCACAAATGCTACTTTTCTGGAGGAGGATCATATTAGGGAGCACAGTCCACGTAGTAAAGTTGTGTTGTGTGAGCTTTCCAATGAAACTATTGAAACTTCAACAAGAGTTATTGAAGAGTCTGCTTCATCAGCAAGAGTTGTTGATGGTAGTTCATCTAGCAGGTCGGTTCCACCTCAAGAGTTGAGGGAACCTCGACGCAGTGGGAGGGTTGCAAACCCGCCCATTCGCTATATGGGTTTCATGAAAATCCTTGCTATGGTAGCAGATGGCGACGTTGAGGATCTGTTGTCTTATTAGAAGATAATGTAGGATGTAGACTGGGATGAATGGGTCAAGGCCATGGATCTCGAGATGGAGTCAATGTACTTCAACTCAGTATGGGATCTTGTAGATCAACCTGATGGGGTAAGACCTATAGGTTGTACATGGATCTATAAATGTAAACGGGGTGCTGACGGGAAGGTACAAACCTTCAAGACTCAACTTGTGGCAAAGGGTTATACCTAGGTAGTGAGAGTCGACTATGAGGAGACTTTCTCGCATGTTGCTATGTTAAAGTCGATCCGCATCCTTCTGTCCATTACAACTTATTATAATTATGAGATCTAGCAAATGGACGTCAAGATAGCCTTTTTTAATGGCAATCTTGAGGAGACCATTTACATGGTGCAACCCGAGGGATTCATAGCCCAAGGTCAAGAGCAAAAAGTTTGCAAGCTGAATTGGTCCATTTATGGGCTGAAATAGGCGTCTAGATCTTGGAACATATGGTTTGATACTGCGATCAAGTCGAATGGCTTTGACCAGAACGTTGATGAACCTTGTATCTACAAGAAGATCGTTAACGCTTTAGTAGTATTCTTAGTGTTGTATGTAGACTTTATACTACTCATTGGGAATGATGTAGGTCCACTGACTGTAGTTAAGAACTGGCTAGCGACCAATTCCAAATGAAAGATTTGGGAGAGGCTCAATTTGTTCTGGGTATACAGATCTTTCAGGATTGTAAGAAAAAAGTCCTAGCATTGACAAGATGTTGCTCAAGTACTCGATGCAGGTCTCCAAAAGGGGCTATTTCCGTTCAGGCATGGAGTCACTTTGTCTAAGAAGATGTGTCCTAAGACGCCTCAAGGGCTTGAGGAGATGAGACGAGTCCCATATGCGTCTGTCGTTAGCAGTTTGATGTACGCAATGCTCTATACTCGACCAGACATCTGCTACGTTGTGGGCGTAGTCAATAGGTATCAGTCTAACCCAGGCCAGGGTCACTAGACAATAGTGAAGAACATCCTCAAGTATCTTCGAAGAACGAGAGACTACATGCTCGTGTATGGATCTAGGGATTTGATCCTTACTGGATACATGGATTCTAACTTTCAGACTAATAGGGACTCTCACAAGTCCACGTCAGGGTTAGTCTTTACTCTTAACAGAGGAGCTGTAGTGTGACGAAACACTAAGCAGGGGTGCATCGCCGACTCCACTATAAAGGCGGAGTACATAGCGTCTTGCGAAGCTGCTAAGGAGTCCGTCTGGCTCAAGAAGTTCTTGACAGAACTGGAAGTTGTTCCAGATATGTCTAGGCCCATTACCCTCTATTGTGATAATAGTGGGGCAGTGGCAAACTCCAAGGAGCCTAGGCGTCATGGGCGCGACAGACACATAGAGCGGAAGTATCACTTAATCCGCGAGATAGTGCATCGAGGAGACGTGATCGTCATGAAGATCGCTTCGAAGCACAATGTTGCTGACCCATTTACATAGGCTCTCATGGCTACAGTATTTGAGGGTCACCTTCAGAGCATGGGTCTACAGGATTGCCCACGGCTGGACTAGGGCAAGTGGGAGATTTTCTTGTACTGGGCTTTTATGCCCTATTTTATTGTTTTGTACTAGTTTGTGTACACCCAACTTCACTTTAGGATAAGTGGGAGATTGTTGGGGTTGATGCCCTAAAGTCTCATGTCCTGTAGTTTATAAACAGTTTGTACGAACGCTTGTGATGTATAACATATGATATTTACTTCACATCTTGATTTTGCTCAATTGAATGTTTTATTTGCTTTACCACAAACCAATAAACCTAAAATCCTTGGTTATCTAGATGTAATTTAAGCATGTATGTGGTGACATACAAATGGATCATGTCTTAAGTAATGACCAAATGGTCTGTAGTATATGGATATAGGAGAGAAACCTTATTATGGGAACGCTATGGATGCGACCTTCTTTGTGGAATGGTCACAAGTGTTATGACTTGTCATAGATGGTCTGATCCTGATCATTCGTGTAGGGGACATGCGAGCAGAGGCGTCCTATAGAAAGAGTTTGTATAAGACTTGACCACAAAGTGTTAACGTCTCATTATATAACACCATTCATGACAGAGACTTCACTTCACTAAGATGACCATAGGTAACATGAACTCAATCCTGAGTGAGTTGGGAACTCCTGCCATTGATTTGCATGGGGGCGAGTGGCCAGATTGCCGACTCAAACCTACCACTTTAGGGATTTATTTGATTTGGGAGTTGGGAACTCAACTACACAAGATGGAATTCACTCCTTCCCCGAAGCAGGGGTAAGTAGATAGATAGCTCCCTTAAGGGTTGATTCCAGGGATTGAACGATGTGGCGCCACGCACCTTCTCTTGGCTCGAGAGGTGTTCACACATAGTTGGACTATGTTGGTTGTGTTTGTTCATTAAAGGGATCAATGGTACTTAAAGGATTGAGATGTAACTACAGGGAAAAAACGGTAATTTGGCCCAGTTTACTTACGAGCATATGTGAAAGTTATCGTACTCATGATTGGTTATATCCGATGGACACAGAAATATATCTGTGGTAAGAAGAGTTCAGTTGTTGATCTTTAGTGGAATGCCTGGCAGTTAACAGATGATGGATCTCATAGCTAAAGATTTTACTTAGCTATTCACTTACCGTTGGAGCTTCAAGCCATAGGTCTATAAGGTCCCCTTGGTAGCTTGGATAAAGTTGAGAATCAGTTTTTGGGATAGTTTGAAATGTTCAAATTGATAAGAGGGAGTTTAATTATATATGATATAATTGAACTAGTTAATTATATAAGATATAATTGTTACGAAATCAACAATTAAAGAATACAAAAAGGAATGTAGAGATAGAGAAGATCGACACACAAATATACGTGGTTCACTAACGGTGTGTTAGCTACGTCTCGTACTTGGTTGTTCGAAGCGCCAACAAACAAATTCAAGGCATTCCAACAATAATTAACTGAATATATGAGATACATTATTTTGGAAGAAATTGCATATAAATATGATTTATATCAAGTAGAAGAGAAAAATACTATAGTAGATATATGATATCAAACTATAGGTTAAGAATATAATATGATTATATTCATTATTTAATTAATTAGGTGGTTATGAGATGATTGGCCGAGTAATTCTTCAGAATCATGCAGAAGTGGGAAGATCGAATTCAGTTCTTGTAACTTAAAATGAAAATTGTTTTCATTTTTGCGAGACATGAAAAAGAACGCAGAAAAATCGCTCACGGTGTGAATCCATACGATCGCTTATCGTTGAGAGCCTATACGATAGTGCCCATCATCCTAAACGATCTTTCAACTGCGCACTAAACGACCGCCCGTGATATCTGAACGATCATTTAAGTTTACTACACGATCGCTTAGCATGCCGAGCGGACCTAAACGATCGCTTACCATTTGCTAGACGATCGCTTAGCTATATCTACACGATCGTGTACCTTTTCCTAAACGACAAGCACCCGGTTATACGATAATCTTCTACTATCTCCCACTTGCTTGTTCATACTACATGATCGTCTTTTCCTCCTCCCTCTACCAATTCCATCAAAGTCCATCCTTTGGATTCTCACTCCGAGAATACCGAGGGCTTCGAGTGGTTGTGTCGTCCCCAGTTGCTGTTGGTTCGTGCATTGCCGATCGTGTAGATGACCGTGGTGCTATTAGGCAACTGTTTGCTGGGTGATAAGAAGCGTCGAGGAGTTTGCTTCGGCTGGACTGAGTTTGATTGAAGAAAGTCTTCAATTGATACGTTTACTCAATCTTTTGTATTTTATTTGTTAAAGCATGGCTGTAATTAGTGTTACAATGCATATCTATTTGTTAGAATGTATGTGTGATAATTCTGTCACAATGAAATTGGAAAGATCCGCTTCCGCTCATGGATACTCTTGTTTAAGAGTTCCTTCAGATATACTTCTAACACTGGTGTCAATCCTGTGGACACAAAAGCATATATTTAGCTACTAGCATTGGTCGCCCTTTTGAGACTAACTCTGAAATAAGCCTTGCGTTTAGGCTTCACCTAGAAGACTTTCACTCAAACGCATACCTTGTTGTAGGTCTAGTACTTAGAAATTTTTCTTGAGACTTTGGCTTTTGCTATGCGTCCAACACATCACACAAACGCATCCCCACTTGTGCAACCAATACTTGCTCTAAGTGTTCCTTCAGTCGCACATGGTCATTCACAAAGGCCTTCATGCATCCTAGCCTTCAACGCGAGCCTTCCTCAACCCACACAGCAGGTCCAATGCATAGGAGTGCTCAGCCTTTAGTCTGTCCGAGCGCCTACTTTGAGCTGCCAACTTACTCAACCCAAGCAACTGCCTACTTGTTCATAAAATTCCAGATTTTTTATACTATATTAATAACTTGAATTCTAGAGCTTATCTCAAGAAATTTCCTTCTACTTGTTTAGAATTGTATTAGAAAGTTCAAATTAAAATTGAAACCTCAAACTCTTCGTGGTTCGTCTTGAAGCCTCAATTCTTCATCAATGACCCGAATTCACCCGTGAACTGAACCTCTAGTCACTCTTTCCTTTCTTCGACCTTATTTCGGTGAGACCTTCTTTCGGAAGAATCACCTCTGAAACTAGACTCTTAGAGCTTTCTAGCGACACTAAGATCTCTCAATTTGCACGGAGGAATTGTTCAAACTGAGCTTTTGAATTTCAGCCTCCCTTTTATACTACTTCCCACCATTTCCCCCTAAAGCCTAGCATGACACCTTCAGCTTAAATGAAGTTAAATCCGGTGCTTAGGATAGTTGTCTCCCCTTAATCGGTGGTTAAGACTGATATTTCACCTACTAACAACGCATGCATCCAACTAGGTTCAACACATGCCATAGTTCTCACACAAACCTTTTCCAACGTATGTGTTTTGCCTTAGCCTCCTCTCGGCCTTAATCAACGCACATTCAACCCTTTCAGCTTTGTAAAGTCTGGCCCACGCAAGCTCTACTCATCGCATGACATGCTTGACCAACGCACAACCAGCCTTACTCCAGCGCACAACTCTAACGCACACTGAGTAGCCAGCGGTCAACGCCTAGACTGATCCGCTCACAAGCAAGCCTCAATCATTTAGCTTTGCGCCCATCACACAGCTCTCGCTGTCGCTCATCGTTTATCTCTCGTTATTGCTCATCGCATATGTCTCGCTATCACTCATCGTGTATCCCTCGCTGTTGCTCATCTTGTAGTGCTAGCCCCATCGTCTAACACATCACGGCCATTGTCTAGCGCTGACGCTTATCATTTAGCACTATCGCCTAGCGCTTATGCTTATCGTGTAGCACCATCGCCTATTGTTTAACGCTATTGTCTAGCGCATCATTTAGTGCCGCATGTAGCTACACGATCGTCTGTGCGTAGCGCTCCAACACCCAGCGCCCACGCTCGCGCACACCTAATTCTGCCGCATGCATGGTAACCTCCAAAACTTGGTTGCCACATGCCTTGTCCAACACATGACTTTTCTTCATTCGGCCACACTTGGCTTCTTTAAATACCCAACTAACCTCTCAAATGAGTAAGGCCAATACCTCTGACTCAACTCCAACGCCTAGCACAAGGCCAACGCATGGGTAAACACTTAGCCAATTTTCTAGCTTCATCCAAGAGTCAAGCTTCCAAACTTAAACATTTCATCTAATTTCACCCTTTTCCCTACAATTAAACATTAATTCTCGCATTAACCTACTCACCATACTAGTCTCAGTAGTTGACATACACAAGTAGAGAAATTAGGGTTCAGGGTTTAAAATAAAAGATTGGGCATTTACTTGTTTATTAACCGACTAATATTAAACAACCTAAGTCTAGGTGATTTTTCCTAGTAGAACTTTTATACTGAGATTAACCTATGATGTCTAGGTGATAAACCAATTTTATTACCTTACACCACTCATGCATGCTCATAAAACTAGGGTTATTGATTTAGATGCCAATTAGATCTCCAGGTAGGAGGTGTTCCGTAAATCGTCAACTTAAGTACAACCAGGTCAACTGGATCAATCCAGACCGTCTAGACTGGCTGGTCAACACGCTTAGCAGCTGGTCAACGGATGGAGAGCAGGGCGGGCCAGGGTGGACGCATGGGCGAGCTGGGTCGCACAAGGGAAGGCGTGCGAATGGACGCTGATGGAGTCTGGTTGCGGAGTAGGCGGGCCAGACATGGACGGGTTGGATCCTTTGGGCAACAGCTGACGCGTGGGTGGCACTTTTGAACCAGGTCGGGTCTCGAGTCTGGAAAACGATTTTCCAGGTCTGGGAGGGAAAATCGAGTCTGTGAGCCATTTTTCACCAAAAATGTAGTTGTGCTCTTTCCCGGAACTGAGCAATTATAGCCTAAAAACGACTGTAGTGACTCTAGCAAATTTACAGACTCTTTTTCATACATTAAAGCTCATATACATGTAAGTAATTACAAATTTCAACAAGAAATTAAATGAAAACTAATGCCAAAACCGTAATGTATCCACTTTAGTCAACCAAACATTCAATAAATGAAAAAAAAAAAAAAAAAAACACCCACCAATATGCAATTGAACGTTATAAGTATGCTCTGATACCATTTGATGGAACATAAAGAATGCATGCACAGCAGAAGTGATGAAATCGACAACGTTCTAATTGCAATAAAAACAAGAATAAGCATGCAAAGGGGGTAGAAAATACAACCTTTGAAGACTCCACAACAAACTTCCTCTCCCGTGCACGAACAACACCACCAATGATAAATTTCCACTATTCTCCGATTGAAGAACATGGTTGTGGGACTGTTTTGTTAGTGAAAATAAGTGAATTTCACTATAGAAAGAAGGAGAGTAAAGAGAAATGAGGTAGGAGATTATAGGTCAAAAGTTGAGGAAGCATTAATCTTGAAAATTTTAAAACAAAGCCATTTATAGAGAAAACACATGCAAAATCTCATTTTGCATGTCTTCCACCTCAAACTCCACTAGCATGTAATCTCTAGATGCCAAGCTTGGGAAATGCCACTTCAAAGTCCACTTAGTTAGTGGGAAAATCCAACAATTGGATTTTTCCACTAACTATTTTTTTTTTTAAAAAAAACAATGAGATATAATTTTTAAATTTTAGAAAATTATTTAATTAAAAAAATTTCAATTAAATAAAATAAACAAATTTAATATCACATATTAAATTGTCTTTGCCACCTAGCTTTGATTAATCACATTAATCAAGTTTTAGAAAACATTTTCATGCTAATGATCAAGTATACTCTCAAAATTAATTAATTAATAAATTAATTATTTAATTGTAAATTATATCTCATATAAAAGACAATTTTCTCTAAAACCCGAATTTAAACATTTCAAATTCTTATTTTACCTAGTTCTACAATTTTTGTCCGTATTGAGCTAGCAAGGAGGCCCGATGGACCTACAGATCATAGGCTTCAACGATTCGAGACTAACCAGTCAAACTCTTTAACCTAGTTAATCAACATTCGTTAACTAACAAGACTGTCCACTATAGCATGTAGTTGCATCTCCTCACTGTAGATATATTCTGTGTCCATTTGATATAACCATCATCAATAAGTTATCCTTCACAGGTTGTTCGTAACCTCAGCTAGGTCAAATACTGAAATACCCCTGAGTTACATCTTTTCTCCTTAAGTACCACTGTCCCTCTAATGAACAATTGATTTAGGATCATAATCACTAAATTCATTCCCTCTCAGGCCAACGAGAGAATGGAGCCCCTTGTTCAAGACTCAGGATTAGCCCTTAAGGGAACAACCTTTTTATTAGCCCTAAAAAGGGTAGGAGTGAATTCCATCTTGCAAATTCTATGTCCCCAACCATCTACCTTGTCTTATCCTTGAAATGGGAGGCATATTGAACAGTGATGTTGAGCTTACCCTCACCTATGCAGATCAAAGGACAATCGCGAATAAACAGGAATTCATAGACAACTCAAGATTCAGATCAAGTTATCTAGTTCATCAAGAAGTGAAATTAATCAGTATTAACAGTAAACGGTGTTATTACGTAACAGTGATTATTTCGTGGTCTGTCTTACACAATCTCATTGTGTAGAATACCCCCACTCACATATCTCTTCATGAACGAACCGTCACATCGTTTATGACACTTTACAACATTTGTAACAATCATAAAACAGGTCGTATTCAATAGTATCTCCAGAAATAGGTATCCAATCTAATCCAAGTACTTTAGACGGTTTAGGCTATTTCAATCGAACTTAATCAAGTTTATGTCTCCACATAAAGTCCAAGTATTTATGACAATAGCCAAGGGTTTGTAGTTTATTGGATTTAGAGTTATTAAACAATCAACAACACTTGTCTGAATAAACTTCATATATGTTTACTGTTTACAGAACTACGAGTTTTAGGACATACAACCCAACATTTGAACAACTTAACACTAGGGTCATAGGGAGTACAGGCTGGTTTACATTCAAAGTAATTATATTTCTTTAGAATCTTTTCTACATAGTAAGATTGATTCAAAGAAATTCCCTTTTCAGACCTAGTCACTTTTATGCCTAAGATTACACTAGCTTCTCTTAAGTCTTTCATGTCGAAGTTTGGACTCAATATTCATTTCACATCATTTATGATATGCAAGTTCGACCCAACAAATCATCTACATATAGACACAGGATAGTGCAAAGATTATTTTCAAACTTATAGTAGATGCATTTGTCACTTTCATTAACCTTGAAAGCTTTTGATAGGATTAAGTCATCAAAATTTTCATTCCATTGCTTAGGAGCTTGTTTCAGTCCATAGAGAGATTTGTCTAATTTACACATCTTATTTTCTTGATCATGGACTACAAAACCCTCAAATTGTTCCATGTAAATCTCTTCTTCAAGTTCACTGTTTAGGAAGGCGGTCTTTACATCCATCTGATGTACTACGAGGTTATAAAGGGTAGCGAAAGAAAACAAGACATGGATTGAGGTAATTCTAGTGACAGGGGAGAAGATGTCAAAGAAGTCTACGTTTTCTCTTTGTCTAAAGCACTTTTCCATTAACTTGGCTTTAAACTTGTCAACAATTCCATCAGGTCTAAGTTTCTTCCTTAAGATCCATTTGCACTCTATTGCCTTGCAACCTTGGAATCTTCTTCTAGATCTTTAGGATCTTTTTCTACATTAAAGGTCTGAAAGTCATCCCCGAAATCCTTGATGGCTCTAGTTCTTTTGCTTCTTCTAGATTCTGGGTTGGTTTCCTCTATAGAGGTAGGATTTCTAACTATGGTTAGACCATTGGATCACGAGCCCCCACTATTTCTTGATTTAAAAGAAAATCTATCCTCAAAGAAGTCGACATGATTTGACTCAATAATCACTTGGTTTACTAGATCATAGAACCTATAGCTTTACTATTTAAGGCATAACCTATAAAGATGCACTCATAGGCTCTACTAGCTAGCTTTCTTCTTTTCGGATCTGGAATCCTTACAAAGGCTAGACAAACCCATGTTTTAAAATAAGACAAGTTTGGTTACTTATTCTTGAGAATTTCGTAATGTGAAGTTGTGTTTTTAGACTTTGGGATTCTATTTAGAACATAACACACGGTAAGGATGATTTCACCCCACCAATAAGACGCGGCTTCTAAACTAAGTAAGATAGCAACTACTAGCTTAACTAAAGTTCTATTTTTCCTTTCGGCTTTTCCGTTCATTTCAAGAGAGTAAGGTGCGGTCTTTTCGTGTATTATTCCATGTGAGTTAAATAACTCATTAAAGTTGTCCGAGTCGTACTCAGTTCCCTTATCACTACAAAGTCTTTTAATCTTTATTAAACTGATTCTCTACATCAGAAACAAATAATTTGAAGACATCAAAAGCATCACTTTTGTTTTTCAACAAATATAAAAAAGTAAAATTAGAGCAATCATCAATAAAAGTAATGAAATATCTTTTACTATTAATAGTCAAGATGCCATCGAATTCACATAAATCAGAATGAATTAAATCTAGAGGCTCGGAAATCCTAAGTATAGATTTATACGAAGTTTTAGTAATTTTAGCTAGACTATAATACTCACATTTATCAAAATCATTCGTGGATAACTTAGGTATCATTTTCAGCCTAATCAAGTTACTAATTAAATTCTTATTCACATGACAGAGTCTAGTATGCCAAACATTCATAGAACACAACATATACACAGAAGATTGCATTTTATTAAGGTCTAAATTTAATTTAAACATTCCCTCAATTGCATACTCTTTCATATGAATACTTTATTTTTGGTAAGGGTATATAAGTCTGCCCCTATGGTTTAAGCAAACCCGACTTCATTAAGCAGATAGCCCAAGACCAAGTTCTTTCTTATCTTTGGAGTGTGCAGGGCGTCCTTCAATATAAGGGTCTTCCCAGAGGTAAACTTCAGTTCCACTTCGCCGGTTCTAGCTGTTGGAGTTGATGCCCTAAAGTCTCGTGTCCTATAGTTTGTACGAACGCTTGTGTTGTTAATATATGACATTTACTTCACATCTTGTATTTTTGCTTAGTTGCTTTCTTTATTTGCTTTACCACAGACCAATAAACATAAAATCCCTGGTTATCTGTATGTGACTCAAGCATGTATGTGATGACATACAAGTGGATCATGTCTTGAGTGATAATCAAAATGGTATGTAGTATATGGATATAAGAGGGAAACCTTATCCTGGTAACGCTACGGATGCGGCCCGCTTTGTGGAATGGTCATAAGTGTTGTCATAGATGGTCTGATCCTGATCATTCGTGTTGAGGACATGCGAGCAGGGGCATCCTATACAAAGAGTTTGTATAAGATCTGACTATAAAGTGTTAACATCTCGTTATATAACACCGTTCATGACAGAGACCTCACTTCACTAGGATGACTATAGGTAACATGACCTCAATCCTGAGTGAGTTGGGAACTCCTGCCATTGAGGGTGGTCCTTTGATTTGTATGGGTACGAGTGGCTAGGTCACCGATTCAAACCTACCATTTTAGGGATTCATCTGATTTGGGAGCTGGGAACTCAACTACACAAGATGGAATTCACTCTGTCCCCGAGGTAGGGATAAGTAGATAGATAGCTCCCTTAAGGGCTAATTCCGGGGCTTGAACGATGTGGAACCACAAACCTTCTCTTGGTCCGAGAGGTGTTCACACATAGTTGGACTATGTTGTATTGTTCACTAGAAGAATCAGTGGTACTTAAGGAGTGAGATGTAACTACAGAGGTGAAAGGTCATCGTACTCATGATTGGTTATATCTAATGGATACAGAAATATATATGTGGTAAGAAGAGTTCAGTTGTTGGTCTTTAGTGGAATGCCTGACAGTTAACAGATGGTGGATCTCATGGCTAAAGAGTTTAGTAAGCTATTCGCGGACCGTTGGAGCTTCGAGCCACAGGCCTATTAGGTCCCCTGGGTAACTTGGATAAAGTCGAGAACTAGTATTTGGGTTAATTTGAAATGTTCAAATTGACAAGAGAAATTTCGATTATATATGATATAATTGGACTGGTTAATTATATATGATATAATTGGCTAAATGTATGAGATACATTATTTTGGAGGAAATTAAATATAAATATGATTTATATCAAGTAGAGGAGAAAATACTATAGTAGATATGTGATATCAAACTATAGGCTAAAAATATAATATGATTATATTTATTAATTAATTAATTGGTTAATTATATGATAATTAAGCCAAAAATCACGTTCGGACGTGGGTTAGTAGGGCAATGTCGGTTATTGTAACCGATGAGTTAAAATGAAAATTGTTTCATTTTTGAATCGTTCAATCGATCGCCCGAAGAGATTCGAGAGAGCGCGCTGGTGTTTTGCTAAACGATTGCCTATGTAAAACGAGAGCCTATACGATAGTCCTCTCCGCCTAAACGATCGTCTACCTCGCGCCTAAACGATTGTACACTATCGCCTACACGATCGCATAGCTTCTCTAAACGATCCTATAGTGTGCCGATTTTGCTAAACGATCATATACCTTTTCCTAAACGATCGTTCAGTAAAACATACACGATCGTGTAGCTTCTCCTAAACGATAAGCATTTCTGCTATGCGATAGCGTCTTTTTCCCTCCCACTTGCTTATCGTCTACACGATTCGTGTTTTCTCATTCCTCTACCAAATTCACCAAAGACCATCCTTTGGGTTTTCACTCCGAGAATACCTGGGGCTCTTTAGTGGTGGTGTCGTCCCCGTTGCAGTCATGAGTTTGCGATTGTTCGTGCTGCTGTTGTTGATGCTACTGCTGGGCGTTGGTAGATTGCTTGGAGGGTTCCGCTGCATTGAGTTCCGAGGATTGAAGATTGTCTTCAACTGGTATGGTACTTTTTTCCTTGTTAATTATCTTGTTCTTAGCATGCCGTTAATTAAGTTTTGTTTGCATAACTGTGCGTTGAATGTATATTGTTGTATTTCGGTCACTGTGAGATTGGAGCGATCCGAATGCGCTCATGGAACTCTTAGATATGAGATCCTTCACCCGCAAATTTCGTGGAGTGGTGATCTTCCAACCATCGATCACATTTACTTATGTGATCATGGCAACAAACGGTTCTTCTGTCAGGTTCATCTGACCAATAAGGCGACGTCTGTTCTTATAGTTCCTAGCCATGTGTTCAGTTTTATTACAATTAAAGCAAAGGAACGGTACCGTTTCTCCTGAAGGGGGTTTCTGATTTTTCTGTTTGTTCTGGTTGTTAGAGCCACGGTTCTGATCTTTCCTCTTTGTCTCCTTTAATTTTTTGTCAGATTTTACCATGGCAGAGGCGGATCTCCTAGGTACGCCATTCACCTCCTCCCTCTGGTCCTACTTTCGGGCTTCCACCTCAATCCTTAGCCGGGTGATAAGACTCTCCAAGGAAAACTCCTTGGTCTTATGCCTCAAAGTATTCTTAAAATCCTTCCACAAAGAGGGCAGTTTATCAATAATAACATCAACTTGGAATTGTTCGTCTGGAGGCATACCTTCAGAAATTATCTCATGGGTTATCTTTTGCAGTTCATGGGACTAGGCCTCCACAAATTTGTCATCCGTCATCTGGAACTTGAGATAACGGTTGACAACATATTTCTTCGACCTGGCCTCCTCGGCGTCGTACTTCTTTTACAGGACATCCTAGACCTCATTTGCTATCTTCATTGTGTTGTAGTAGTCATACAGATCATCAATCAAACCATTTAATATAAAATTTTTACATAGAAAATCTTTCTCCTCCCAATTAGCAGCTTCTTTTATCTGTTGTTCAGTTGGTTCTTCTAACGGGACGACCGATTTATCTCTGGTACATGTGTCGGCAACTTTCTTGACGGTAAGAAAGAATAGCATCTTTTGCTTCTAACCGTTTGAAGTTCGCTCCTTTAAACCAGAATGGACAGTTGAGGTCAGATGTCATAATGTCATTGTTGCTAGTGAGGGTCATTAGTGATATGGCATAAAATCGTCTTAAAATTGTTGACTTCTTGCAAACGACATGACCCTCAGACGACGAACATGACAGCAACAATCGGTCAGGAAATAGCGGTCGGACAAAGAACGGAACCTGCAAAACAAAAGCTAGTTATAGGCTAAATCGTGGAGCTCGCTCTCTTTAAGACATTTCGCGACTCTGCCCAAGTGTGCAAGAAACCCGATCGAAAATGCACTGTTACCGATCGAAATACACACCCTTCTGACTGAATGCTCGAAAAACGGAAGCGGGGAAAGAAAAAATAAGCACACACACGACCGAACAGACGGGGGTGCACGTGCGGAACATCCACTGAACCCACATTAGTCTAACTCTTCACTCCCTCCAAAACATGGAGTACCCCTTGGAGCCCAAACTTATAGTAAGGTTGGAGTACAAAAAAGAGACTTTCTTTTCAAAATTTTCCAATGTGGAATTCTCCAACCAAAGGTTGGTTCCCTTTTGATTTTTTTTTTTTTTTTTTTTTTTGAAAACATAAATTTTACCCAACATGAAAACTATCGAACGGAATGAGTTTTGTATTATAAATTGATCTCAAAATGATTAGAGTTTTTATATTATAAATTGAACTTAAAACGCTCAATCTAAACATGGATTTTTTATTACATTACATTACAATCTCATCCCATTACGGGCCACCAAACACATCCTTAGTGTTTATATTCTATATTCTATCTTACAAGTGGTAAATTAGTCCCGATTTGGTTTATGATTTTTTTTTAATGTAGAATAGGTCACTAATTTTTTTCACACAATTAAAATTTTATAAACTTAAAACACAGAATCAAAAGCTTAAAAACTTATTACACACTTTTTAGAGAGTAATGACCCAATAAATACAAGCATGAACGTTCAAAAAGCAACATTTTGATTTACGAATTTTGATATTCAGACTATGCCATTTAATTTAAATTGTAGTTTGAAATTTAAGCAGTTAGTAAGCTCTAAATTTTAATTAAAATGACAAATAATGTATTCTACTAAATAAGTACAAAATTAACAGATTGTCTGTAACCATTTTTTACTTGCAACTTAGAGAAAGAAAAATGTTAACAGAATACAAAGTCTAGCTTCAATGCAGAAGAATTTTGCCATCATATTCAACAGGCAAGTATATACATAGATTTCTATTTAAACTGGGTACATAATTTACACTTCCTGTTTTAAACATTAGCTAAAGTTCCATTTCAATTTCTCTTACTATTGAGCAGCCGTAGGATTTAAGAGCAAACTATTTGATACAATACAACTAATTGTGTTTTCACAAACCTAGCTTCTTTGGTCTTAAATAAGTTCCAGAACCTTGACGGACACCTGGCATAGAAACTTGTTGCTGCTGCCTTCTTCTCTTCTCCTTTTCCCGCTCCTTGCTTTCTCTCTCTGACTCGACCTGAATCTTTCTTAACGACTCCATCTCTTCTTCCATGGCTGTTTTGTCTTCTTTTTGCCTTTTCTTATGTTCTAAGAGTGATGTATCTGACTCCTTGACAGAGAAGAACATAGGTCCAAGTTCAGCTAACCATTGAGGCTCGACTGCAGTCGCACACTGCATATACTCCTTAGTCGTCAAAATCAGTTCGTGATACACGACGTAATCAGGAGTACATCCCATACCGTAAAGAGCACTGCTTGGATGAAGATGGCATGGCATCCCATTTCTACAGTTAACATATTCTCCTACACCCTTCAATCTAGCTGCATTGTGAAAATAAGCAGAGCAAATAGCCTTTCTCACAAGATCTGTATCTGGCCAACAAGATGTCAAAGGTATTTTCAAAGTCTTCAAGATGTCTAACAACTGCGACCGCACCTCTCGAGCCTTTCGTAGCCCTTTAACGTGCAAGAAATGGTCATTGCACCAATCTCCCCTGTACTGGTGTTGTTTCCATTGTTGGTAAACATTATACAACGTTAAATGGTCGGATTCTGGTATGAAAAACCTCTCCCTTGCAGCATCACTCTCCTCAACCCGATCTTTGGGTCGAAAAAATACTGACGGTACTGAAAGCATTGAAACGATTGTTAGTACCTCATCAAGGCACCCAAGTTGTTCACCCATCAAAAGCATTTTTGCAAGTGGGGGATCCAAGGGAAACTCCACCATCTTCCATCCAAGTTCAGTCAAACCTCCTACATTGTTAAGAGCTCCTAATACCCACAACTGGTACATGGAGTTGAGGATGTTATCCTGTGGTGGTGGATCCATGAAGTCAAAATCCAGTAGGTTTTCAACTTTAAGAGATTTAAGTAGTAAAACAACATTTCCCAAGTTAGTTCTTTGGATTTCTGGCACAGGACTTGGCAACATTTCATTTAAATATGCACTTTCTGTGTACAAACGATAGCAAGTACCAGGTCCAGTTCTACCGGCACGTCCAGCACGTTGATCAGCAGCAGCACGACTTACTGGAAATACTTGTAGCGCATCCATACCCATTCTAGGGTTATACACTTTCATTTTACCATAACCAGTGTCAATAACATAAAATATTCCATCAACCGTTAAGGAAGTCTCGGCAATATTGGTCGCAACAATGCATTTTCGGGCGCCATCTTCAGCTTTCTGGAATATCTTTGCTTGCAAGTCAGCTGGCAACTGTGAATAGATGGGCAGTATCAAAAGTTTGGGCACCCCCTTCTTTGTGGATGAAATTAGTTGTTCAATGCGCTCTGCAAGGGAAAAACAGGCTGCTTCGATCTCGTCTTGGCCAGTCATGAAGATAAGAATGTCACCAGGAGGGCTTGTGATATGGATGGTCATGGCTTGCTTTACGGCTGCTTCAACATAATCTTCACATGGAGTTTTGCTATACAAAATATTTACAGGAAATGTTCTCCCAGGGATGTGAAAAATTGGGACACTGCAAACATATTTGTGAAGTAGTTTTAAGAGGCCCATCATCCAAAAAAAAAAAAAAAAAAAAACTATAATCAACAATACCTTCCAAAAAAGTTCGAAAACTTTTGAGCATTAAGAGTCGCAGATGTCACAATAAGCTTGAAATCACGACGTTGGGCAACCACCTTTTTCAAGATCCCGAAAAGGACGTCAGTGCTAAGTGACCTCTCGTGAGCTTCATCCATTACAATTACACTGAAATGAAATGACAACAGTCAAAAAAAAAAAAAAAAAGAACAATTGCTTCTCCAAAATGGAAAATAAATCCTAACATGGCTTACCGGTATTTTTCGAGATCAGAATCTTTGAGAGTTTCACGTAGAAGAACTCCATCAGTCATATACTGAAAAAATACGAGAACAAGTTATTCATAACCAACATCATCAATTATAAGCCTTATAATGATATGGGATGCAAATAAGAATGATATTTATGCTTGAACCGAACTCAATTGTGGTTGAGATGAGCAATCATAAAAAAACTAAGACACATAAAAAGAACTATGACAAGAATCTCATGGAATTGAGAGTAATTTGCTTTTTGAAAATATATACTCACCTTAATAATAGTTGCTGGCCCAGTTACATCCTCAAATCGAATGGCATAGCCTACCTTATCACCCAACTCGCACTCCATCTCTTCACTGACTCTTTTTGCTACACTCATTGCTGCCACACGCCTTGGTTGGGTGCAACCAACAATACCATTTGTAGTATAACCATCCTCAAATAGATACTGGAAACATACGTAGGTATTAAAGAGGTAACTATTAAACTTTGTAACGATGGAAAGATAGTTAATGATGAATAAACCTGAGTCAATTGCGTGGTCTTTCCTGAACCAGTTTCTCCAACCACCACAACCACCTGATTTTCACGTATAACCTACCAAAGACATTAGTTCAATACGATTAGAAATATTCAAAAAAATGAAAAAGAAGTCTTCTCCCCCAACTTGGGATACATAAGAGTCCACAAACAATTTTGTTTATATTTCCTATAACAATTGGTCAGCACAATCACTAAAGGTTACTGTTATTAATGATCAAGTGAAGGATTACTATTTGCCACCGAATTCAAACATTAGAGAAGCCTTAAAAACCCTCTCTTTTATGTTCAATGCAATTTAAATTTCACCCTCCCCTTCTCTTACATGGTTAATAAATAGTAAATACATAACTACTTAACAATATAACATTACAAACTTGTTATTAATGATTTTTATTACTAAACGATAAATTGTAAATGGGAAAGAACCAATATAACGTGAATAAACATTACAGGGGAACAAATAGAAGGAAAAGAATTAAAACCTGCAGCAGCTCATCTCTGACGGAATATATAGGAAGATACTGTCTTTGTTGTGCTATGGTTTTTGACTTGGCAAAGTCACTCACGGCTTCCCCCTTCTTCATATGTTGTGCAAACTTCGCATCTTCCTTAAAATCAACCTCACCTTCATCACCTACTGCTGCAGTATCTGCATCGATCTATCATATTAAAAAAAACATATTTAGAACTATTATGAAAAGAGCATCAAAAGACTTTATCCTTAATTCTGCGAAAAATCACACAAACCTGCTCAGCTGTTTTTTCAACACCAAGGATATCACCAAGTTTAGAGCCTGCAAGCTCCCAAAAGCGTTGGCGTGACTTGTTCATATTTTGTTTCTCATGAATTTCCCTCACCAATGTAGATCCTTTGCGCGATATTATAGCCATATCTGATGTAGGGTCTTTTATTGGCATTATCGGTTCTGCTTGTTTAGTGAAAACAACTCTTCCATCAAGGAAAGGAGGCTTTGTGTCTGTCACAAGATTGCAACAACTTCAGCTTGAACTCAGCCAAATAGCATTATAACTATCCACATATACGTAAGAGTACTTACCATGCACAAGAAGAATGACTTTCCGCTCTTCCTCATCGTCAAAGTCGGTTTGCACCTCAGTACCCCTAACAGCTCCTGATCTCAAAAGTTGTCGATCTTCCCACTCTGCATTATCTGCAGTGAGTTGAGACAGCTTTTTGCTTTGAGCAAGAGTCATCTTAGTTCCATCTCTACGGACCTGCATCAAAGACCATGTTGATTCACTTTTAATAAAAAGTTCAATTTTTAGAGCAATATATATTGAAAAATGATCAAAGGAACACCAATGGGTAGGGATAAGCCCCCCTCAAGCTACAAAAACAAAGCAAAACAACAAAAGAAGAACCTTTTGATCTATCATTACAAAATAATTTATTATGGCTCGAACTCCACCAAGAATTATATCATACACTAGTACAATAGAATTCATATATTACCTACTTATCTTCAAAGGTTCATTGATTTTTATCCTCTAAAACGAGACAAAAGAGAGCTCTAGTTGCACAATGCCACAAAATTTTGGCCTTCCCTATCAAACTCCATTACACTCCCACTTAGGCTTTTGTAAGTTGCTCGTCCACTTGCCCAAGTAGACAAACCTATAACTTCCAAAATGAAAGACCAACCTCTATAAGAAAATGAGCAATGCAGGAAGAGATGGTCCAATAATTTCCCTCCTTACAAGGTAGGCATCAAATGTAAGAGGAAAGAGCCTAGCAAGGAAGCTTCAAAGTTGAGGCTTTTGTAAACCTAAATTGAAGATCCAACCCAAAATCAACTACGGGAGAGATTGCACATTTATCATTGTGGCTGAGATCACAAGAAAAGCATAATTAAAGGTGTCGAACTGGCACACTGTGAAGTCTTCAATTCGACCCTTTGGTTCTTTTTTGTTTATATATATAGATATTTTTTAAAAGGAAACAAAACTTTTCATTGATATAATGAAGAGGGACTAACACTCAAAATTACAATAAAACGAAAATAAAAGAAAACAACAATAGCACTAAAGCTTCCACAATTTGATAGGACCGATACAAATCGGAGAAAAGCCATGAAAGATAAAGGAAACCTATTGAAAGTAGGGTTTGTACCCTTGGGGTATTTTTGTCTTTTTACAGTACTCTAGGGTATCCTATTTTTCTATATATACATGCAGTCCCCACTCGGACCAAGACATAACTTTTCCCCTCGTATCCTGATGAATCAATTCTAATCAGAAAATTCTATAACGTGGTTTTTTTCTCCCTATACTAGGGTTTTCCACGTAAACCTGTGTGTGCCCTTTTCTCTCTTTTCTCTCTTTTCTCTTCCTTTTTCATCATGGTATCAGAGCATGGAGACGAAACCCCGGTCACCATTGAGAAAAACCTAACAGGAGAGTCACAATTGCCATTAGTTGACAACAATGTCATCGATATAGCCATTATTGTGCAAAACGCCATAGAACGGTATTTCCAAACAATTCTCCCGCATCTCCACAGAATTGACCAGTCAACCGGAGCAAGTTTTCATGGCGTGCCTCAGACGGCTGGAGTCCAGCCGCTGCTGATTGGCGCGATCCAAGTCGCGCAGCAGCAGCAAACTGGCACGACTCCATAGATCGGCGTGATCCAAGCCGTGCAACAATAGCAGACCGGCACGACTTCACAGATCGGTGCGATCCCAATAGCCAGCACGATCCCAACCAATTCCAGTCGATCCCGCTGCAACCGTAGCCCACCTCCAGTCAATTCCAGCCGGTTACAACCGTGGCTTCCACCCTGTTGGAGCTGACCCTAGTCACGACTGCCACCCAGCGTCGACTAGTAGCAACCCTTTGTTCCAGCCGGATTTGAGCAATAGATTGGGCCAGTCGTCTCCTATGGTTGGAGGGTTTGAAGTTGGGGACATCATCTCACTACCCTCGAGGTCAAGGTGGTACAATCCAAGATCAATTTACCCAACTTCAACTTCAGATTAAACAGCAAAACGAATATGTTAAGCAACAAATAGCTGCTCTCGGAGAAGCTCTGGGAATGACCTCAAATGTCAAGTCAGACCTTCCTTCAAACTTACCGATTTACTCAGGAAATTCGGTAACTTCTTTCCCTGCTTTACCTACAGCAAAATTATTTTCTGGGGCTATGGGAAATTCTACATGCTTTATTGTTGGGGAGAAATTAAATGGTCACAATTATTTTTCGTGGTCTCAACCTATTAAAATGGCCCTTGAGGGTCGACATAAATTCGGATACTTGACAGGTGAAATTCCGAAACCGAGACCAGATGATCCCCAAGAACGTATCTGGAAGGGGGAGGATTTCTTACTTCGGTCTTTTTTAATAGATAGTATGGAGCCTCAGATCGGAAAGCCTCTACTATATGCGGCCACTGCGCGAGACATTTGGGACATTGTTTAGAGCCTGTATTCCAAACGACAAAATGCTTCCTAGCTTTATACTTTTTTTTTAAAAGAAAACAATTCATTGATTTAAGAGAATATCGAGCAAAAGCCCAAAGTACAAGAGGATTATACAATAAGCTAAATAACAACCAAATACCAAACGGATCAGCTAGCGCACCCAGGCATCTCAACTAGGTTGACACCCCCTTAGCGCCCTCATTATATCCAAAAATTAACTAAGACTAGCTTAAAGGAGAAGCAGAGCTTTATTACACTCCCCAAAAGGTACAAACAATGGGGCTAATAATTAAATAAACACCCTCCAATTGAGATTGAATTCTGATAAACTGTAGGCAATAAAGTGCTTGGATAGGATACACCAAGAAAAAGCTAGCCGACGGGCTGATTCGAACCGATCTTGACAACCAAGAGTCTTATCATGGAACACCCTTTGATTTCTTTCAAAACAAAGAACAACCAGTAGAGCCTTGACTGCATTCAACCACAATAAATTGCTGGATTTGTGAAGGTTTATACCAACTAAAAGCTGTTGCAAGTTGCCCTTAAAGTCATTACTCATAACCCATGAAATGTTGAAGAAGGACAGCAACTTATTCCAACACCAGGCTGAATAGGAACAAACAAAGAAAAGGTGGAGGGAGTCTTCTGACCAGTTTAGACACAAAGGGCATATTGAAGGAGAGATATAGCTGGCGGCCAGCTTGCTTTGCGACACCGAGGCTACATTTAATTGACCACAAAGCATTATCCAGACAAGAATGTTAATTCTTCTCGGGCTGCAAGTCTTCCACCGGGTCGAGAAGAGAGTTTTATCCATTGGGGAGGAGTGGGAAAGGTGTGTTCTAAGAGAGTTGACCGTAAAGAGTCCCGACGCTGAATAGACCATACCTTGCTATCAACAAATTCTGAAACTTTCCTTGTTGCAATGACCCCAAGCAAATCTTGAAAAGAGATGATCTCCTCATCTTTAAGCAATCGACGAAAGGTGATTGACCAAGCAGCCAAACTAATGTGCCAATGGTCAGCAACAGATCCATTTGGAAGCAAGGAGATTCGGAAGAGATTGGGAAATAAGGAACTGAAAGGAGTCATTCCCACCCAAGGGTCCAGCCAAAAAGCAATTCTACTACCATTTCCAAGTTTGAAAGTAGCCAACGATTCAACTTTTAGCCAAGACTTAGAAATACTAATCCAAGGGCTTCTCAAACTTCTACCCCCTTTACCTGTCGTGTGCCAATTGAAAGGATCCGTGCCATGAATGCTTCTGATAACTTGCCCCCAAAATGATCCTTCTTCTTTGAAAAATCTCCAGCCCCATTTAGCAAGTAGTGCTTGATTCATAGTTTTGAATCCACCAAGGCCGAGGCCTCCATCTGTCAATGGTTTTTAAACCAAAGCCCACTTCACCAAATGATTTAGCTTGCTGCCATTGTGCCCTTCCCAAAATAAGTTCCTTGTGATTCTCTCCGATTTTGAAGCAACTCCATCCGGCAATATAAATATGGACATGAAGTGCGTTGGGAGGTTGGACAGAACTGACTTGCATAATGTGACTCTACCACTTCTAGAAAGATTGAAACACTTTCATTTGTCTAATTTGGCTTGAAAGTTGTCATGGTTGCCAAAAAGACAGTTTTTTCGAGTATCCTCCTAGAGGCAGCCCAAGGTAAACGATTGGAAGCTGATCTGCCTTACAATTTAATACAGCAGCCATGGATAACAACTCATTTTCATCCACATTTATACCGTAAAGGGCTGATTTATCCCAGTTTACTTTCTGCCCCTGAGCACCATTCGAAAAAATCCACCGTTTGCTTTAGTTTTGCAAGCATGTTGCTGTCATACTTACAAAACAAGAGCGTATCATCCACAAATTGAAGGATGGAGATCTGGATTTTATCTTTGCCAACAACAAAACCTTCGTATAGACTGGCTTGAATGATCTTGGTCACCAAAGCACTTAAAACTTCACTTACAAGAAGGAAAAGGAAAGTTTAGAGGGGATCACCTTGCCTAATGCCTCTTGTGGCAGCCACTCTTCCCCTTGATTTTCCAATGAAAACTGAAAACATTGGATTTTTAACACAGCCCAGAATCCAATCTATCCATTTCTGACCAAAGTTTTTGCTTCTCAACACCTTTTCTAGGAAATCCCAATCCACACGATCAAAAGCCTTTTCCAAATCAAGTTTGAGAATCCACCCTTTCTTCTTTTTCACTCTATACTCTTCTACGGCTTCGTTAGCAATGAGGATGGGGTCTAAAATTTGCCTTCCTTCCATAAAGGCACTTTGGGAAGAAGCTATAATGTTAGGCATTACCAATTTTAATCTTTCAGCCAGCACCTTTGCAACAACCTTATATATCACTGATGTTAGGCTAATTGGCCTGAAATCACTTACTTTGACTAAGACAAATGAAGTTTTCCTTTATGCACGTATTTAGCTTACCATTCTTATAAAAATCTTCAAAGGTGGATTGCAGATTTTCCTTGATCAAGTGCCAAAATTTCAGCAAAAACTCCACTATGAAACCATCAGGTCCAGGTGCTTTATATTTTCCAAGTTTCCTTACAGCAACCTTGATTTCTTCCGGTGAAAACTTGGCTTGTAAGCTTGCATTCTGAGTTGAGTTGATACAAGACCAATCAAGGTTCAAGAGGAGATGCCTTAAACCCGGGGACTTCAGGAAGATGTTGCTATAAAAATTCAGGATTAGATGTTCAATCTCTTGAAAAGAAGTTGTTGGCACCCCTTGATCATCTACTAATTCAGCAATAAAATTTCTTCTCTTCTTTGCAACTAGGTACTTGTGGAAAAAACTTGTGTTTTCATCTCCAAACTTTAACCAATTCAACTTACTTTTCTGAATTAGATTAATTTCCTCCAATCTGTAAAGAGACATTAAATCTGGCTTCAAAGTGGATCTAAGTGTCAATTCACTACTAGCAAGGGTAGAGCAATCGGCAAGAACATCCCATTTTTCTATTTCTTTCAACAACCCCTCTTCTTTGCTTCTTTGATCTTCCTGGAATTTAGAGTGCCATTCATTTACGGCTGCCTTTACACATTTCAGTTTCTGATTAAGGGCAAAACCAGCCCACCCTTGAATGTTGCTGTTTGACCAAACTGTTTCGATGATTTTGACACTCCTTATTAAACAACCAGCTGTTACAAAATCTAAAAGGCCACCCTTGAATGTTGCTGTTTGACCAAACTGTTTCGATGATTTTGACACACTCCTTATTAAACAACCAACGTTACAAAATCTAAAAGGGGAAGGACCCCAGCTGAACGACCCAGCTTCTAGCAAAATTGGAAAGTGATCTGAGAAGGATCTGACTTGTCTATTAGCTCTAGAGTTTTCAAACAACTCATCCCAAGTTTTGGAGATGAGAAATTGATCTAAAAGAGATCTTGAAGCTGAAACACCTTCCCTAGACCAAGTGAAGCTGCCATTTCCCAACCGTATCTCCAAAAGATTGGCTTGGTCTATGAAGTTGTTAAACTTCCTCATTCCTTTAGTGCTTCTGCCCAACGGATATCTTTCATGTGCCCATCTTGTGATATTGAAATCTCCCCCGATACACCATGCTTCTACACAATAATATGAAAGAGATAGAAGTTTTGGCCACATGAATTTTCTCTCTTTGTAATCGTTTGGTCCATAGACATTAGTGATCCAGCAAGTCTTATTGCAAGCAGTGACGCATTTTACTGATAACGAATACCCCCTCTTTCAAAGTTTCAACTACCGAGATCAAATTCTTATCCCATAGAGTCAATAGTCCACCTGAATAACCATAAGATTCCATGAATTCCCATCCTATATCTTTAGAACTCCACAAGGTTTTGATGAAGCTCAATTCAAAGCTATCTTTCTTTGATTCTTGAATTAAAACTACTGTTGGATTAATTTTCTTTAGAAAACGCTTGAGAGCTAACCTTTTATTAACATCTTTCAGGCCTCTAGTATTCCACGACACAATTCTCATAATTTAGACTTAAAGGAAGGGTTGTAGCCTCAACTACTAACCATTAATCAAGGATGAGATGACAATCCGTGACAATTGAGGTTAGATGAGCTGGGAGATCACAAGGAATGGCTGGAAAAACTGATCCAACTGCCTCTGAAAAATTGTCATCCTCTGTCTGAAACAGGGGATTCGAGTCTGGTACTATAGGGTCTTCTTTTCTTTTTTCTTCTGAAAAAGTCATCTGATCTTGCCCAAACCTCTTCTTCACTACTCACGCTAAAGGGAGAATCAATGAGGACCTCCCCTTTGTCTGTTGAGAACTCCCCCGAATGGGTTGTGGAACCTCTCAGAAAGGTATGCTCTAAATTAGGTAGAGAAAAAATAGAGTGTTCAAAGAGAGTAGGGAGAGGAGGAGGGGAGGCTGACCTGGAACACTGAGGCTGTCCTTGTATTGAAGTGCACTGGGCTTCTAATAAATCCGAATTGTGAACTACCACTGATTTGGCTTTAATGTTTGATTTATTGATTGAGTCATTAGCGAACTTTCTTCTAATAAAATGATTAGGGAAGGATTTAAAAAGGCAAGGGGGATGCTTGGTTTTGTGTTGACGTTTAGCCCCTGATTTGCTTGGCCTTGGCGCTTGTTTACTGCAGGGGGAGGAGAAGTGCCGAGGAGAGGGCTGAGATTTTTGGGGCGAGCTCGGAGGCCGGCTGAGGCAGGGGAGCCAGATTTTTAGTGAAAACAGGGGAGGGAGGTTTACTGGGACTGGAACAAGGGAGCAGAGCAGAAGTCTTGGGAGACGAAAGGGCTAATTTGGTGTTTGAGAAAAGCAATGCTGATTGCTTTGAATTAAAATTATCATTAATTTCCAATGACTTCATTTTTATGAATAAGTGACTGTTCAACTTCCATAGCCAAGGGGCCGGATACCCCATTAAAAGTTCCCTTCTCTCTCTTTTTAAAGGCTCGAGGCACCTTTTTGACTTTATCATTAAAATGCAATGACTCTTCGACTTCTTTCACAAAAAACTCTTCACTTGCAGGGGGCTGAACGACTACCACGGCTGAGAAGGAAGCAAGGGTGGTTGGATTCCCTGTAAATAAACTCCTTGAAAGAGGAGAATGAGGCTTTTCGACTTCCTCTGTGTCACTTGCAGCTCTCTGCAGGGGGCCCTGGACCGGATTCGGATTTCTTGAAAAGGTAGGTTTGGAATGGGAGGAGACAAGGAAATTCCATTCCGAAATATCTAATTTAAAATTTACTCCTTCATCTTTAATAACATCATTCAACCTAACAAGGTCAATAGGATTAGAAAAATCCTTAAATAATAAATTCCCCACTGCCTTGGATGGAGCTTCTAAACAATCGATATCTCCAAAATTTAGATAAAAGTTCCCACGAATTGCATCCTTTATTTCAATTGTGGCTGGCATAAATCCACATAGGTTTCTTCTAACTTGAATTTTGGCTTCCAAACAATTAGTTAGGTTAAGAGTTTCTGAGGCAATTGATTCCAAGCCCCCAAAGTAAGCACCTATGGCTTCAAAAGTCTTTCTTCTCCAATAATCCAGTGGAAGGTTCTTGATTGAAATCTAGCCTCCAAACCTTTCATCACAGAGGCTCTTCCATGCAATATGGGATTCCATTTTTCGAACAACAAATGAAAAGGACCAAACAACTGCCATTTGCCCCAATTTGATATCAGAGTGTCCAAATCACCATTGCTACTTTGATTAAAGCTTTATCTGCAAACAGAGGATTGATAGTGACACTGGTTTTAAAGGCCTCACTCAAAACCTTCGAAATTTCCTTCCAATCATTAAAGACTAAAAGCCTTGAAATGAGCCATAAACTACTAAAATCTTCTTAGAGAACTTCATGATCTTTTTGAATCCAATAAGAACCCCCTCCTTGTTTTAATTGACTTTGAATAAGGGATTTTTGAACTGCAACTGACTTAAACTTTGAAGGCTTTGGAAATGGTGGAGAGAACCTACCTTTCACCACTTATGAGAAGCTTTTCATTTGAGGGGCTTGCTGAACTAAAGGATCTTTGAAGATATGAATGTTGGCTTCAACGATTTCCTTGAACTCTTGCCACCCTAAACATCCAACCCCATAAAGAACGTGAATGTTCTTTCGTCCCCCTGTGGTAGGCCACACTGCACATTCTACAAACCATTTGTCTTTAGCTCTGAATTTGGCTAGGCGTATGAAACTCTCATCTACTCTTTCCTTTAACAAAAAAAAACTTGACCGTTGAGGCAAACAAAAGTCTTCTAAAGCTCTCTTTAAGCCAATTGACTGCTGCTAAAGAGAGGAACAAGGACTGTCCTCTTTTCAAATCTTCCACTATGAATCCTGAATCTTCTTGCCATACAAAAGAAATGACCCATAATGTTACAACTTTTAATCTCCATGACCGGAAAACGCCCCTTTCAAGGAGTCAAAAATCCTTCACTCAAAGTGCTCCCCTTCACTCGAAGGGGCAAGAGTTAAAAGCCAAGGCTGGAAACAAGGCAAAAACAGGGTAAGAAAGGAGGTCGGGGGAAGGGAAGGAGTCGGAAGGAGGGCAGAAGGAGAGGGGTGGGAGAGGCAGTCAGAGGGAAGGAAGGCTAGGAGGGCATGGTGAACTCCGGTGGGGTGGTTGGAAGGGGAGACGCGGGGGAAGGGAGAAAAGGAGGAGAGAGGGGAGAGCATTTTTCGGTCTCTGCTTCCTAGCTCTATACCTTACGCAAGCAAGCAGGAAACAATGGATGTTACAACTGACTTCAACAAGCTGTCTCTTCTCTGGCAAGAGATGGACCTTTGTTGCGAGATGGTCTGGGACTGTCCATGTGGAGGAGTCCAACATTTCAAGTCTGAGGAAACTGACCGTGTCTATGATTTCCTCGCTGGGTTGAACTCTAAGTTCGATGTTGTACGGAGCCGAATACTAGCACATCGTCCGATACCATCCCTGATGGAAGTTTGCTCTAAAATTCGCCTCGAGGAAGACAAGTCGAGTGCTATGAATAATGTGCTGATTTTGTCAACTGATTCTGCTGCTTTTAAGACATCAAGTCCTGTCAACGACAAACAGAACAGTGAGCCTTCCCCGGTGTGTGAATACTGCAAGACGCCCTGGCACACCAAAGATTAGTGTTGGAAGCTGCATGGTCGTCCACCTAATGGTAAACGACATCAGTCAGGTTCTGGATGAGCACTGGTAAGTGAGTCAGCAAATGGAGGTCCTCAACCTCAAAACCAGAAGACTAGCCAGAATAACTCCAGTGTTGTGGGTGTGAGCGCGATTGCCTAGTCAGGTACAATTCAATCTTTTGGTCTTGTTAGTATAAATGGTAGCGAGCCGTGGATTCTAGATTCGGGGGCTACGGACCACTTAACTGGCTCTTCTGACCAATTTATTTCTTACTATCCAAGTGCTAGGAATGAGAGAATAAGAATTGCTTATGGATCTTTCGCTCCTATGGCTGGGAAAGGCCATCTTTCTCCTTTTGAGGGATTAACTTTACGGGATGTGCTACAGGTTCCCAAAATTATCTGTTAGTAAGATTACATGAGATTTGAAATGTCGAGGTCACTTTCTCACCTGATGCTATTGTTTTTCAGGATTTGAGCTCGAGGACGACGATTGGCACTGCCCAGCATGATAGAGGGCTCTATTTCCTTACTAAAGATACTTCTTCTAGGATACGTGATAGGACTAGTTTACTTTCATCAAGTTTTTCTACTTCTGAAAAAGATTACATATTATGACATTA
Source organism: Benincasa hispida (assembly GCF_009727055.1). Classification (NCBI taxonomy): domain Eukaryota; kingdom Viridiplantae; phylum Streptophyta; class Magnoliopsida; order Cucurbitales; family Cucurbitaceae; genus Benincasa; species Benincasa hispida. The sequence goes on from NC_052357.1 coordinate 27,230,148, forward strand.
TCATCTCAGATATCCTAGTTTCTATTATATGAAATATTTATTTCTCCATCTATTTCACAATGTTAACATTTCAACTTTGACTTGTGACGTGTGTATTCGCGCTAAACAATATCGTGTCTCGCTGAGCTCTCAGCTTTATAAGCCTTCCAAGCCGTTCACACTCTTCCATAGTGATGTTTGAGGTCCTTCACCAATTACTACCTCTACCGGCAAACGCTGGTTTATAACCTTCATTGATGACCACACTAGGCTAACCTGAGTCATCCTTCTCACTGATAAGTCTGAGGTCTCATCGGTCTTTCAACAGTTCTATACTACTGTAGAAATCCAATTCGACAATAAAATCGCTATCCTTCGAAGTGATAACGTTCAAGAGTTTTTCAATAATTCTTTTCAGGAATTCTTAGCCTCGAAGGGGATTGCCCATCAGAGTTCGTGTGCATATACTCCTCAACAAAATGGGGTAGCTGAACGAAAAAACCGTCACCTTGTCGAGGTCGCTTGCTCCCTTATGTTATCGACTTCCCTTCCTTCCTACTTATGGGGAGATGTTTTTTTAACAGCAACTCATTTGATAAACCAGATGTCTTCCTGTATCTTAAAGTTTCAAACCCCCTGGAATGTTTTAAGGAGTCCTATCCCAATAATCGTCTTATTCCTGATGTACCACTTCGGGTATTTGGGTGTGTTGTGTTTGTCCATACCCATGGTCCTAATCGCACCAAGTTTACCCCCCGTGCTCAGAAATGCATCTCTGTGGGGTACCCTCTTCATCAGCATGGGTACAAATGTTACCATCCTTCTTCACGAAAATACTTTGTCTCAATGGATGTTACCTTCCTTCCCCATTAGTCATCTTCAGGGGGAGAGTACTAGTGAAGAGACTAATTGGAGTTCAAGTTTGCTAGTGTTACCTGAACCAGGGAGTGGGAGCGTTCTTCCTAAACCTGTCATAAGTGCAATTGAGATTGTCCTTCCTACTGAACAAGTTCTGTGGATAACGTACTATAGGAAGAACCATAGAAAGGAAACAGTGCCGCCTGTCACCTCTCCGGCTCCAGTCCAGGAGTCAGACCCAGCATTAGTTCCAAGTACTAGTATTTCTACCTCTGATGATAGTAACATTTATGTTGATAATGATGTTTGTGTTGAAGATGATGTGAGTAAAGACAGAGAAAATGGTGACAGTACCGACAATTGTACCAAGGACACCTTGTGCGAAGAGGATGTAGGTGTGAGTGATGACAGTTTTGAAAAACCTATTCCAGCAGATAGTACTCTTGAAGGTGAAAGAGATCACTCAGAAGGTAAGACTCATGAACAGTAGGTTGAATGTAGTGGAGAATCGGACAGGAAGAAAAGCCATGATGCCTCTCTTGATCTTCCCATTGCTTTGAGAAAAGGTACAAGATCCTCCACGAAGTATCCGCTACAAAGTTACCTATCTTACAGTAATCTGTCTTCCAAATTCAAGGCCCTTACTACGAGCCTGGATACAGCTACGATACCAAGCAGTATACATGCAGTAATGGAGATTCCTGAATGGAAAACTGTAGTTCTGGAGGAATTGGGGGCTCTTGAGAAAAATAACACCTAGGACCGGGTTACTCTCCCAAGAGGACACAAGGCAGTTGGGTGCAGATGGGTGTTTACCGTTAAATACAAGCCTAATGAAACAATTGACAGGTAGAAGGCGAGATTAGTTGCCAGAGGCTTTACTCAGACCTTCGGCATAGATTATTCCGAGACTTTCTCCGCGGTGGCAAAGTTAAATACTGTTCGTGTCCTTCTTTCAGTTGCAGTTAACAAAGACTGGCCTCCCCACCAGATTGATGTGAAGAATGCCTTTCTTAATGGAGAATCAGAAGAAGTCTACATGAGTCCTCCCCGGGATTCGAGAAACAGTTTAATCACTGAGTTTGTAAACTGAGGAAGTCCTTGTATGGGTTGAAACAGTCTCCAAGAGCCTGGTTTCGCAGATTCACCACCTTCGTAAAATCACAAGAATACAGTCAGGGACACTCAAATCACACCCTCTTAAGAAAAAAGCCAGTATCAGGGAAAATTACAGTTCTTATTGTGTATGTAGATGACATTGTCATATCAGGTAATGATGCTTCAGAAATTGACAGGCTAAAGAGGAAAATGGTTAGGAATTTGAGATTAAGGACCTCGAAAAATTGAGATACTTTCTTGGAATGGAAGTGGCTCGGTCAAAAGAAAGAATTTCAATCTCTCAACGAAAATACACTCTCGACTTACTTAAGGAGACAGGTATGACAGGTTGTAAACCAGTTGATACCCTTGTGGAAGTTAATGCTAAACTCAGTAACTTAAATAACAATATTCCGGTCAATAAGGAAAGGTATCAGCGACTTGTTGGATAGTTGATCTACCTTTCTCATACCAGACCAGACATATCCTACGCTGCAGTGCAGTCGGTCAGTTTATGCAATCTCCTTATGAAGAACACATGAAAGCAGTGGAGCGCATCCTGAGATATTTGATACTCTCCTAGTTAGGGGTTGATGTTCAGGAAATCTGACAAATGGTGCATCGAGGTATATACGGATGCTGATTGGGCAAGTTCGGTGGTAGACAGAAAGTTGACATCTGGATAATGTACCTTCTTGTGGGGTAACCTTGTTACTTGGAGGAGTAAGAAACAGGGAGTTGTTGCCAAAGGCAGTGCCGAGGCAGAATACAGGGCCATGAGTCTTGGGATATGTGAAGAGATTTGGCTAAAAAAAGGTACTAATTGATCTCGATCAAGATAGTGATCTTCCAATGAAACTATATTGTGATAATAAAGCCACAATAAGCATTGCAAATAATCCAGTGCAACATGACAGAACAAAGCACGTGGAAATTGATAGACATTTCATCAAAGAGAGACTTCACAGTGGCAACATTTATATCCCCTACGTTCCTTCCAGTCAACAAATAGCGACGTTCTCACAAAAGGACTTCCCAGACAGAATTTTGACTCGCGTGTTAGCAAGTTGGGCCTTTGTGATATCTACGCCCCAACTTGAGGGGGAGTGTTGAAAGTAGGGTTTGTACCCTAGAGGTATTTTGGTCTTTTTACTGTACTCTAGGGTTTCCTATTTTTCTATATATACGTACAGTCTCCTTGTATCCTGATGAATCAATTCTAATAAGAAAATTCTATATCGTGGTTTTTTTCCCTGTATTAGGGTTTTCCACGTAAATCTGTGTGTGCCCTTTTCTCTCTTTTCTCTTCCTTTTTCATCGAAACCATTATAAACAAAAGACTTGAAAAGGAAAAATACGGAAGACTTTGAAAGATAACACCACACAAACTTCCAAACCAAAAATCCAGCTGAAGATACTTTGACAGCAAAACCCACAACTGATGGAACATAGCCTTCAAAAATGCTCCAAAAACTTCAAAGATGCTTGAAAAACCTCCAAAGAAGCTGCTGGAAATCATGATGAATCAATCTCCCAAAAGAACAACCCATGCCAAAGAAAATCCAACCTAGACAGAAGTCGTGAGAATCGAAAATTGCCATGAAAACTACAGATAACATAGCCTCATAAGGAAACAAAAAAAAAGGGTAAATGCCTCCAGCCGAAGCCACCAACAATTTGAGAGTTAAAACCAATCCATCCAGTTCAAGACCACCAAACAACAGAACTTAATTCCATCAATGGAAGACTACCCCACTGGAAAGATTAAATCTCCTACACCGAAGCAGCTTCTTTAGATACCAACCAAAACGTAGGATTGACTCCCGAGATTACTATCATCAAATTTCTGCTGCTTGGGAAACAAATGAATTACTGGGAATGATGATGAATGGCCCTTCCAAGCAACAACCCACGATCTTCAATGAAGGAGGGAAGATTAGGAAGAATTTGATGGGAATCAATTACAGCAAACTCAAAAGAAGACAGATGAGGAGATTTTTTAAGTGAAGGTGTTCGAAAAACAACCGCAACCTCTCGCCCAAAATTAGAGTCTTCCACTTCAGGGATCAAATTTTCCACGATAAAGTATAGTTCTTCACTACTGAAACTTACTAAGGAATCATCGTCAGACTCTTCCCCTTCCAACTGAATTTCTGAACACGGCTGGCCATAGACTTCCTTGATTATATTGAACTTAGCATTCGGTTGGGAAATGACCGATCGAATGACTGCTTGGTCTAAACAAAAGCTAGACTTGTTTAACTACCGCCATTGATGCAAACAAGTTACTGATAGTGTGCATACAAGTTTGCATTATAAAGCATGTACACACATCAATCTAGGAAAAATAAATAAATAAATTGCACCTGTTGAACATACCAATCTCTTGGCCAGCTCAGCTTCTTTCTTCTGGAAGGCAGCATCATCTCCAAAGAAAAATGATGAGCTATCAGCATCGAACATTGTATTACCTTCATCTCTATCATACCTATGCAAATGAAATTAACAGCAGCCATAGGTTTAGAAAAGTGTCCATCTGGTACAAGAGCAAATCCAAAAACCAAAAAATAAATGTAGATGGTCCAAAAACAATTTCAAATAGAAATTCCAAATATTTGATACAACTCAACCAAGTTAACAAATTTACTTTACAATATCCCTTCCCAACTCATCTAAATAGTTTTATGTTTGTATTTTTACATTGGATAAGTGATATTTGGTCATCTTGGGAAAACATAAACACCAAGATTTTTTAGTATATGTTAAATTACCAAGCCCGGTCAGAGTTATATTCCATCTCCAGTCGCATGTTCTCACTGATTTCATACTTGGTTCCATTTAACTCAGACTTGTCTGTCAGAGAATCTTGTTGAGAATCCTAAAAATGGTAACCAAAACACACTTGTTAAATGGTATATTTGCAAAGATCATGTAAAAAAGGCACAACTCTAATTCAACTTAAAACGATGCATATAATTATCCATGATAATACGGAAAGTGAATCTACATCAAAAGGTAAGTCAATAAGTTGGCTTAGAAAATTATTCATAATCTGACCACAATGCAATACCTCAGACAAAGGTGAACCTCGTGAAGAAAATTTAAGATGGTGAGTTTTAAAATGATAACTTGAGCTTGATGACTTTACTGAAGATCCAGAGGCACGCACAGGAACTGGAGAAGGAGAGATCTGATCCCAAGGGGAAGCAGAATAACCTATACAATTTGCATTTTGAGAAGTAGCAGATGCATAAAAGTAAAATGCGGAATTATTAATAATATCACCATCATCTATAATCCAATGGAATATACATGTTATTCTTTCCCCGGAAGTTTTAGCTTACCAGTAGAATTAGGAGTGTTCCCACCTAACCATGGAGAAACTAACCGAGCATCTGGTGAGGCACCAACATACATTGGGGATGGTGAAGGTTGATGGTGCCTACTAGAGTTAGAGCGGCCATCTCTACGTGGTGTTTCTTCCCATTCCCATCTACCATCATCCCAATCAGATCTACCTAAAATAATAGTATGATGTTAGCATATTATAACTGAACATAAATTTATAAAATTTCTTACAAGCACTTAAATATTCGTGTCCTTTTCAAAGAAATATTATATATATATTATATATATATATATATATATATATATATATATATATATAACTATATATTCAAGTCAAGAGATTTATCTTATAAGCAATAAATTTAGTTGTTGTACAAGGAAAAAACCAATTGCAAGAAGAAGAAGAAATTTTCATTATAACATTACTGCAAATCAGTATAATATTTTCTATCATTGCAAGACAGTTTTGAAACAACAACAACAAAAGAGAGAGGGAGTAGAAAACAACAAGCTGGTATAAAAGAAAAGACAGACAGACAGGCATTTACATAAGAGAGTAGATGGGGTATTATGTTTAACTCCGAACATAAAGAGAAAGAAACCTACTAGTAGATGAAGACAGAATTTTTTATAAGAACCAATTGAGTACTAAAGGAAAAAAAAAGAGACAACCTAAGGGCCAGGGGTAAGGAACACATCCTCCCAAAATAAGCTAAAAGAAATTTCTCCAATTGTTATCAATGGAAGAGAGATGGTAATTACAAAAGAATTTCCATGAGAACTTTCAGGTTTGGACTTCCAAATAGGATACATTTTCTCTAATCAACCATTAGACTCAACATCAAAGCTTATACATGCTGCTTTCCCCGGAGAACATCAAGCTCAACATCAAGCTTACCTAATAATTTCAGTAACTACTCTTTTTCAATTTCAGTAACTACTCTTTAAATGATACTTGTCAAAGTTGGAATCCTTTCATGTAAACTTCTTCATAAAATTAGGTTCTTTATGCTCCTAAGAGGAGTATGTAACTTTGAGCACTCATAGCTTTTTAATAATTAAGTAATAAAATGTTTGTTTCTCGTTAAAAGAAGAAAGGATTAAGAGCTAACTACAAGTATCAAGAAGATAATTTACTAAATTGTACAGTGGTTTGACAATATAATAATACATAAAAGAAAAATGATTTGTACCAGGAGTTCTTCGTGAACTTTCATATCTACTTCTCTTTCTTTCATTTTCCCTGCCATAGTCCCTTTGGTACCGAGATCTCCCATAATAAGGCTCATCACCATCATAACTGTGCCCATGTCTCGCCCGCCTGTTATTGCTTCTACTATCATTGTCAAAATCTTTTCTCTCTCTATCATGATTATCGTAGTCTTGTCTAGGGCTCCTATACCTGCTCACATGTGTGCTTTTGGATGACATAGATATAACCTTCAATACAGAATAGAGCAATAATACATGAGAGATGAGACTAAATAAACCAGAGAATACATTTTCTAACAATAATCTCAAAACCAACGTGAAGAAACAGATTAATGGAGTAAGGATACTTAGATATCTAAAGTAACCTTTCAATGTCAATATAAACTTCTTAAGTTGGTTTGCTATCAACAAACGCACAAACAAAACATACATACATACATACACCTAATCGCATTCTGAAAAATAAAATCCATCCGAAATCATATACATCATGCAAGTCATTATAAACTTCTTTATGGATGTTAGTTTTCTATTAACACAAACCTATCATAACATAACATACATTACATACAAATATATTTAATAATTACCATTATGAGAGTTTAAATAGACCATTATTAGTGAAACTTTAGCCTTTGAATGTAAACGACTGTAAAGACGACACCAGTATCATGTTTCACTAATGATAATATTGTATTTAAGAGCAACCAGCATACTGCAAATAGAATAAAGTTAAACTGTCAACATCAGGATTCAACAAAAAGAACAGAGAAATATGAACACAAGCAACCAGAATGAAAAATGAACTTACACTAGAATCTAAAGTTTCACTAGAATTACGATTTTTAAATGAATCTCCAGCTAATCCATCTTGAGCCGAAGTACTCCCTGCAACATGGAAAGCAAAAAGTTAGCCGAAGTATTTTTACATGAGTTACATTTCAACAGGAAACGAAAGAAAACAAAAAGGTAATATATAGTATGGATATGAGGTTGATATGCATGTCCAATGTTTTAATTTATTATTATTTTTTTCTTTTTCTTTATTTTTTTTTTTTTTTGGNGGGGGGGAGATAAAAGAGCTCTCACTCGCAGGCATAAGAAATCAAGAAAACACCACAGTCCCACAAAAGAGAGGAGGGGTCTCCAATCTAACAAAATAAGACCAAGTGAATAATTACAAAAGAAACTTGTCACCTATTGCCCACAGGGGAATTGACATTAATAAACAATATAAACTCTTTCTTCTTTCTTTCACTTTATTTAAGAAACGAATTTTGTTAAACCACAGTGAGAAAGAGAGAAAGATGGGGCATCCACCCACCTCAAGCCAAAAAGATACCATAAAAATGCTCATATAAAAGGCACTTCAAAAGGGTAAACTAAACAAATTTATAAAAACGAAGGAGAGATTGTTTTTTACCTAAAGAAAAGAAAACGTGGAACATATTCAATGGGGTAGAAAAACATTCATAGGATTGAATATTGATCATTTGTGGGGGTTTTGTGGGTTTGATTTTTAGTATGTCCTTGTATTCTTTCATTTTTATCTCAATGAAATAAGTTGTTTCTATAATAAAAAAATTATAATAAAATTTATAGAAAAACATCATAGGATTGATCACAAATAACATCCCCTAATTAATTTACAGTTTACACCCATATTGCAATAACAAATATCTAAGGTTTTTGTACGTAGCTTCTTGAGAGGGACAATTTGTACCATAGCCCTTGGGTCATTGTTTTTTTTTTTTTTTTTTGAACCATAGTTTTCTCATTGAAAGAAAAAAAAAAATGAGGAAGTATCTTGAATTGTCAAATAGAAAAACAAATAAAAAAAAAATCTTTGCATGAAAGAAACTAATCAAGGAAAAAGTACCTTCATTTGAATCATTGGAAACTATTTCCCGATAATTTCTATTTTTAACATAGTGTTTTCGTGAAACAGCTTCTTTTCCTGAATCAGTTACTCCGGATGATTCAATTGTCTCCTCTTCCTCCATTGATGAAACAAAAGAAGCAATACTTTGTTGTGGGACTTTGAATCCATTGTCATTAGATCCTCCCCTTCTTGCATTGGCAAGGACATCAAGACCTTCACATCAAAAAATAAATAACTTAAACAATATTATTAGAAGTGTCAAGGTGAATGCAACAGTACCTACATGTTCCTACACTTGGGAGGTAGCAGACGAGACAGATTGTCAAGAGAGGAAAAACTTTCTTCCAAGCACAAATGTTCTTAGATTTCCTAACTAACCGGATCTCAATGGGTACTTGAATTATGACCCAAGGGAAGCCAAAGCAACACATTATTAGGAGATAAGAGGCCTCCCACCTACTAAGAACCAATTATGTGCACCTAACTAGCTTAGCTTAGCTAACCCTTGAGCACATTTTTATCTTAATTTTAAGACCTAAAATGGACTCAAAAGACTCACAAAAAAATGTTGGAAATAACCACGTCCTTCCCTAAACTCAAACAATATTATTCAAAGTGTCAGGGTGAATGCAGGAATACATGCATGTTCCTAAACTTGAGATTTATATGACAAGACAGATTGTCTAAAGAAGAAAGCTTTCTTCCAAGCACATAAACGTTCCTAAATTTTCTCAAAAATCGGATCACAATGGGATCTTGAATTCTGACCCAAGGGAAGCCCATTGTGGGATAAGAGATCGCCCACCTACTAAGTAGCAACTATGCACACAAAACTAGTTTAGCTTAGATAACCACTGAACATAGTTTCATTATAATTTTAAGCCCTAAACTGGACTCAAAGACTTGCCAAGGTTGAGAAACAAACACATCCTTCCTTGTGTAGAAGAAAATGGTATCATCAACAAACAAATAGTGCAAATCAGGTGCCAATGGATCAATCTTTCCTACTGCGGGATATTAGTCATTCTTGTCTTAATATTATGGATAAGCTTCAAATCAGATGCCAATGAGTCAATCTTTCCCCATCTTGGTGTTGCCTCTACCAGAAAGACAATGAATCACATAATCACCTCTTTTTCCACCGTCTATTTGCTAGTGATATATGGCAGTGCTTTTCAATGCCTTTGGTTGGGCCTCGATTCCTCCTGAAGACTCGATTGGTTGGCTCAAAATGACACGGTTGACCACCAATTCAAAGCCATAAGGGAAGTTTTTTTGGTCCAACATCACATGTGCAATTTTGTCATCTTCAAGAACAGTGCAAAATCCTCCAAAGACATTGTGGATGTATTGATTTTTAATCCTCTCTTGTGTAAAAATCTACAATCATTAAAAATTACCATTTAAATTTTCTTGTTGCAAATTGGAAACACCTTTTGAGCTCCCATGTATGGGGCTCCTTTTTATACCTCTTTGGATTATTTCATTCATCAATAAAATTGTTTCTTATCATAAAAGAAAAATTAGGGGATGGATCTAACCTATCATTTTGGAAAGATACTTCGTCTGGTGAAGAAACTATTGGTAGAAAATTTCCTTAGAAAAAGATGGAGCTATCAAAAAATTTTGAAATACAGAACTTGGTTTTTGGAACATGGGTTGGTAGAGAAGAACCCACATAGATGCCAAGATTTGAGGAATTTGGTGCCCTCCAACTCTGCCTCGTCAATATTTGGAACTTGGAACCTAATGGAGTTCTCTCCAATAAATCCCTTATGCATTTTTTATATAAAATAACGACTTTTATTGAGAAAAAAGAAAAGAATACAAGGACATACAAAAAATCAAGTCTACAAGAGGGGAATCCTATGAAAAAAATGACTCCAAATATACAAAATAGTGCTTATTGGAATAGTTGCAAAAGGTCTTATTTTGAAGCCCAAAGGGAATCCTAGAATCTAACAAGGGACCAAACTTAATTTTGAGGAAGAATCTCTATGATGAGAAGCTGGAAGATTGGCTTAATATCATGAATTTTCATTTGGCCCATCTTAAAGATAAATGGGCTTGGAAGAAGACAAAAATAGGGCAACAACTATAAACACATTAAAAGCCATATGGACTGATTTTTACTCAAAGAAAGTCAAATTCTTCCTTTTGGAGCTTAGCCATAGTGCAATCAATACCCAAGACAGAATGCAGCTCTGTGCCCCATACATATCTCTCTCTCTCCTCAATGTTGTATCATCTGTAGAACAGCCCTTGAGACACAAAATCATTTGTTTATCAGCTTTCATGTTGCAAGTAATTTTTGGAAGGAACTGATTGCTTCATCTAAATGGCATCTCACTCTCCCTGACGACACCATCAGTCTCCTCAATTACCCCCTCAATGGCCACCCTTATATCGAAGGAAAGAGAATCCTTCGGATGAATCTTGTTTGTGCCTTTTTGTGGATCACTTGGAAGGAACACAACAACCGTCTTTTTCAAGATAAGGAAGACTCTTTCAGGTGATACCTTGAACATATTATGTTCCTGCTTTTGACTTGGTGTAAATGCATGACCTTCTAAAGATCTTACTCTCTTACCTCCATTTTGACCGATTGAAGAAATCTTTTGTAACTCCTTTGGTTCGGGCATGAGCCCTCCTTTCATAAATTTCATTCATCAATGAGCTTCTGGGATCTCATTGTTCTTGTGGTTTCTTCCTAGAGGTTTTAATCCAATATCTAAAGTTGCTTTGGACATAGTCAATTGGAGAATTACCTCCTTTATATGAAAAAAAACCACCAATCCCTACCATAATTGAAAATCTCTAAAATTTTGCTCCAGAAACTTAGTCATGTAAAATTCTAGTTTAGTTTAGGAGTTATAAAACAAATATACAAATGCATGTCAATAATAATCATACCTAGATGAGATCTTCTCTCAGGAGGTCTAAACACTGGTCTATCCTTTCCCGGAACTGACAATCCCCCTTCAGTATTATTCTCTGGTTCTAACAAAAGTGTTGTCCTGTCTATGTCAATAACTTCATCTCCTCCTTGCGTCTAACAATAAAAACAAACATAACCAAAGGTTACTAAATGCAAGAAAAAGGGGAGAAGTAGAAAAATTACATAAAGATATCAAATATATTGGAAAAATGAGTTCAAATATAGCAATATAAACACTTCAGACATAATTGAATTACCTTCATTAGAAAGAAAAATTTTCAAACTTCCAGTCGCCTCCCTCCTTGCAAAAAAGAAGCAAGCAAGAATTGATCTGATAAAAAAAAAAAAAAACCCACAACAAGATTAGCCATAACAATATGTTATAATTAGAATATTGGTTTAACATAAAACATATACTTCAAAACGCTTCCAAACAAAGCCTAAGAAAGACATAAGAAATAGAGAACCAGATAAAGCAAATGAAATACTGGCTAATGGAAAATGGGATTTTATTTCTCCTGGAGAAAAGCCTCAAACTCAACTTGGTTCAAATTCTTGTTGATTTGAGCGTTGAAAANCCCCACCCACACTTAAATTTTGGGTTTTGGAGCCTTAATTCTTACCAAAAAATTGCCGGAACGATCTCAAACTTCTAGATAGCACGCTAAGTCCTCCAAAACTCAATCTAAGATCCAAATATTATGGGTAAACATTAAATCCAGTTCAAACTCAATGAGTACTCAAGTTCCCCAAAAAAAATCCACCAAACTTACCAAAAAGAACGACGAAATCTCTAAATTACTGATGGTCAAAATTCTCCAAATCGCCAATCTAGCATCCAGAAGTCATGGGTCCATCAAAACACAGACCAAACCCCAATGGGTATTCACGAACTATCCAGAAAAACTCAACCCTAGAAAAATCACCAAGAACTCTTACCCACAACACCAAACGAAACCGGCGGAGGGCGGCGGCGACGCGCGGCAAAGGCAGCTGGCAGGCGCTGCACAGAGGATAACTTAGAGAGAGAATAGGAAGGAGAAAACTCACCGACGTCTGGCGCGGTGGAGCGACGATCGGCGGCCGGCCGGAGGGAGGCGGACGGCCCACGGTTGGCTGTGGTTGGCGGGGGTCGTGCGTGGGTATGATGCTGCGCGGGAGAGAGGACTGGAGAGAAAGAAGAGGGTTATTGCGGGCGTGAGGAAGGGGCAAAAAGGCTGCAGTTCTTTTAAGGAAAAAACTGATTTCATATATATTAACCACCAGTGAAAATCGAACTCTCCTTTATCCTTATTCTAAATCTTTTAAGTAAAAGAAAAAAATAATAATAAATCAATTCTCTTTTCAAATTAATTCAATTTTATAGTTTAAATTTAGCTCTTAGAACTTTAGTTCTCGAAATTTCTAATTCTAAAAAAGCTTGGATAATAAATCATGGAAGAACATGGATACTTCGTTCTCTTATTCCCAAGTCTCCTCTTGAGACTAATGATTTTACCAAAGAAATTTAACAAGTATTATCTCTCAATTTCATAGAGTCTTCACTTCTTTAGCAATAACTTATTTAGGTTGTTCCTCATAACTCAGACTCTTATTAAAGGGATTGAAATCCACCCTTTTTGGATTATTGGATTCAATTACGTTGTTGAGAATTTAGGTTCCTAATCCTTATTATTGAATTGTTCATAGATTTTAAATCATTGTTGGGAGTTTTGAAGTGGTGGTGTTGAGAATTTGAGTTCCCAACCCTTATTATTCCTGAATTAATTATGCATATATTTGAATCATTGTCGGAAATTTTGAAGTGAAATATTTGAACCAAAGCCATAATTTTGGTAAGTAGTTTGGAGACTTTTTAAGGTGAATTTATGTTTGGGGTTTGTGTTTAAATGTTGAAGTTAGTTTTGGCTCATATTTAGGGTTTAATTCAAGTTTTTCTCAAAGTCAAAAGGAGATTGAGATTGATATACTTGGACAATAATATTTGGGCTTGTTTTTCAAGGTAACTGACATTACTACTACAACGCCTTTATGCTAGCAAAAATAAGTTTATGAGCATGGTATGAATTTCATGAGTTATTATGATAAGTATATATGTAGTGGGACCCTTTATTGCATGCTAGATTAGTTTAATGGCAATTACTAGGTGTTAAAAAAATCCGATGACCAAAAAAGAACCGATCAACCTAATCTAACCCATACAGTTTGGGTTTGGTTATCAAGTTTTTTGGGTTTGATTGGGTTTAAATAAATTAAATTTTATGGGTTGGGTTGATTCATGGGTTCACATAAAATAACACAAACCAACCCGAATTTATTATTAACTTTCAAATATTTTTTTTTACTTGTGATACAATTAGATATACATATATTAATTTTAATTTATTTGATTTTATTAGCTTTTTGGATAATTATTCTCCAACTTCTCCTAAAAATAGTTCTTTTAGCACTTTTGGAAATGTGGGAGTTGATGCCCTACATCTCGTAGGATCCCATAGTTTGTAATTGTAATGTACAAACATTTTATTTATGTAATAAAATATGTGATGTTTTATTTCAAAATTAGTTGTATTAACCACAAACCAATAAACTAACATCCAAAGTTATCTTGTAGCTTAAACATGTATGTAGAGACATATGACTAGATCATGTTTAAGTGATAACCTAAATGGTCTGTAGTAGATGGATAAGACTGGATACCTTATCCTAGAGACACTACGAGTATGGCCCGCTTTGTAGATATTACAATTGTTGTAAAGTGCTACAAATGATATGATCCTGATTATTCATGTGGATATATGTGAGTGTGGATATTCTATACAAAGGAGTTTGTATAAGACCGAACCACGAAATGTTTAGTCTTATTATATAACGTCATTCATAATAGAGACTTACATTTCACCAGGATGACTATAGATAACATGACCTGAATCTTGAGTGAGTTGTGAACCTGTCTCTTATACACATCTAGATGTGTATAAGAGACAGGTAGATAAATTGCTCCCTTAAAGGCTGATTCTGGGACTTAAACAATGTGGTGCTACACCCTCTCCTTGCTTGAGAGGGGTTTGATCATAGTTGGACTATATGGGCAAAACGGTAATTTTGGTCTAACTATACTTACGAGTAATTTGTAAAGGGTCATCGTATTGTTGATTGATTATATCCAATAGACACAAAAATATATCTGTTGTGCGAAGAGTGCAGCTGACAATCTTTAGTGGAGTGTCTGACAATTAACAGATGGTGAATAATCTAATTAAAGAGTTTAATTAATTATTCACGTACCATTGGAGTTTCAAACTATAGGTCTATGAGGTCCCCTCGATAGCTCAATGGGAATGAATGAGAATCAATTTTTAGATTAGTTTGAACTGTTCAAATTAATTAAGGAATTATTATGATATCATTAATTTAATTTTAATTATATATGATATAATTACTATAATGTATTTGATACATTATAATATAAAATATAGAAGAGAGAAAATAAATGTTTGAATATGATTCAAATATTAATTATATGAATTAGATTCATATAATTAAATTTAATATAAATGCGAGTTATATTAAAAGCCATTGGTGAGAGAAAATTGAAACTATAGGCTATATTGTATTTGATACAGTATAGAAACTATAGGTTATATGTTATATATGATATAACATATAGTTATGTATATGTGTATAATAAATTAGTTACTATATATATACATATATTATATGAATTAATTTAAATTAAATCAAAATTTTTAAAATTAATTAATTTTTTAATTTTTGAATTATTGGGAGGGAACATTTCTCCCCAATCTTCTCTCCACCCACGTATTATATGGGTGGTTAATAGAGGGAGATGGTTGATCTTCCTCTTCTCCCTTTTTGATCAGTGAACTTGAATACAGAAAAATTCTATATTTTTCTCTGAGAAATTCCATTCCTTTCCTCTCAATTCTCCCTTCCCTCACCAAAATAACCAGAGCACCACAAACTCCTGGATTCTTATTAGAGAATACCAAGGCCATCTTGTGATCGTGCCCATTTCGGTTTTGGGATTTCGTTTTGAAGAACGTCTTCAAAAGGTAAAGGTTTTTGAAACCCTTCTTATTTCTCTGTTTTGTTTTTAGAAGCATGCTATATTCTGAATTAAATGCATGCTCTAAATGTTTTTTCTCTATAAAATTATTCTTCTATAAATTTGGGAAATTGGGATGATCTTACTTCCACTCAAGGTCACTTCATAGGGATCCTTCAGGAAAGAGATTTTACATCATGTAAATTGAAATTGATTTATTAATCTTAATTCAATATATAAAAATAATTAAATCAAATTTATAAGTATTAACATATTACTTACTTTTAGAACAAAAATTTTAATAAATGACCTAAGAAACCCGAACCAACCCGACCAAATGTTTTATGGTTGGGTTGGGTTGGGTTCCTTTTTAATGAAGGTTATTTGGGTTGAAGAAATTTACAACCCGAACAATTAGGTTGGGTCTAAAAAGTCATTCGACCCAACCCAACCCAAGCCGCAAACACCCATAGCAATTACCCTTCCTTGCATGTTAGATTGGTTTAATGGCAATTACCCTTGTAGCTATGGACATCCCAATTTGTGTGCCTTTGATTTCACCAGTTTATGTCCTTTGAATTCACATATTTATGCTTTCAGATTCACCGGCTTGAGCACCTTCAGATACATCTCAATTTGTATATATCTCACCTATAGACGATGGATTTAAATGTCCACTCAGATGGTCATGCATTTTTAGCATTAGAATACCAATGTACGACGATGACGATGTGCTCGTGTTGACTATAAATTGGAATAGAAGAGGAAATGTTGTGCACCTAAGGAATCATAGATTTGGAAAGCTAGGGCTTCAGACTTCAATACTTGGTATTCATATTACATTTTTCTTTTTAATTTAGGAAGCAATTAATTTTGACTCAAATTTTATCAATCTAGATTGGAACTTTCAATTTGGTCATATCGAATTTAATCATAGTCATAGAATCTCGGTCTTGAACTTTAAAAAATACCAGGAAAACATATTTTTTTTATTCTCTATATTTTGGGTCCAATTTCTATTTAGTCTTTAGGTTTTAAAATGTTAAAATTTTAGGAGTGTTTCGCTCACCAACATAGTTTGGTTGAGTTGATAAAACTTATCAACTCAACGTTTGCCCCCACCAACTTTAAATGTTGGTAGACTTGAGTTTGTTATTTTTACCAATTCACCCCAACTCTCTCTCCCTTCAATGTTTTACCAATGACTCCATCCATTGGCCATCGCTGATGACTACTACTAATGCACTTAGTGATAGCACCTGAAATATATTATCTTGCTCAACTTAACTTGAAATTGTTGTGCTATTTAATGTGTTAAATTGATTATTTTGTAGTTATCAAACAATTAAGAGATAGAATCGAGCATTAATGGATAAACGAAGTTAAAATGGATCAATTTGAAGACCTAACAAAGCAACCACGCAAATGGGAAAGAAAAAAAGTCGAAAATGCCTTTGAAGGTTCACGCCAAGATGCATCACTGTTTATATAATCACATTTAAAATACAATGCCACGACGCTGCCTTATGTCACTGTAGAGCCATTGAGGCAACAGAACAGATATGCGTGTGATGAAGACGCAGCGTTGCAGCACTGCGAAAATCTATAAATAAGTAATGTTTAGGTCAAAAACATATTATGATCCCCAACCTCCTTGACTATTTTATTTTTTTTTCTACTACTTTTAGTTTGTAATTTCATCTTGGAGATTAGCCATGAGAAGCATATTTCCAATAATTTGCCGCTAAACTAAGTCTTTCTAACTTAGGGTTAGGATAAAACTCATTTGAATTGGTTGGGAGACCTTATATTTATTGAATTGCTAACTGATTCTAACAGCGGCATGCAAGCGTACATATCAAAGTAATAAAATCCTAACTGAGGTATCGTCCTTAGAGATTGGATTTGAGGAATTTTTAGTTAGCTATCGTTAAACTCAAGCCAATTTTATTTAGACACATGAAAAGAGAAGTTCATTATTGAAGCTTAATTAAATAGGAAAACAAGACTACCGATTCAACGAGATAATGGTTCCAAGGTATTGTTTCGCTAAGAAATTCGAATAATTTATTAACATTTAGATCAAATGAACCTAGAAGTCTACAATCAAGGTATCCTTTTTCAAGCTCAACCTATTCTAGCATAATTACAACAAATTGAATTTCTTCCTCAATGTTACAACAATGCTGCATTATTGTTCTTTCGTTTTCAGCCCCATTCTCAGGCATTACGAAATAATAGTTTAATTGCTCATTTCCAGCCAAATATCTCTTTCTCATGCAAAAAATTTAGCCAATATGTATTTGTTCAATGGCTAGTCAAACAAATAGATTCATATAGAAAAATTAAAATTCAACCATTAGACAATTGGTTCAAACGTCAAATAACTAATCAATTGAATTCATAGCAAAGACAACCTTAGAACTAAGAGATGTAGATACTTATGTTCACAAAAGATAAAGATCTAATACAGAAAATTTCCATAGAGAAAAAGAAAGAAAGATAGAAAAGTAACACAATCTCCCTTCACCTTCGTTGTGTCATGATCTCGATCTCTTGAACCTTCGTTGTTGAGTTTTGGTTGATCATCGACGATAGCTTCGTTCTCTGGAAGTCTCTCTCAATTTTAGGTCTAAAATCTCATGGAATTCGCTTTTCTTCAAATGACGACAGAAGACTTATTTTATCAACAACACCCGCAATGTCGCAACGTTATAAGCAGCGTCAAGATGCTGGCGTAAGTAATGTTCGCCTCCAGGTCGTAGCGTCACAACACTATTAGCTGTTGGGTTTTATGTCCTAAAACTCGTGGTTTGTAAACAATAAAACTTAAATTCAATAAGTTATTATTGAATATATGAATTGCTTATTTCGTTTTAGGAATATATCCAATAAACTAAAAGATCCATGACTATTACATGAATACTTGAACTTTATGTGGGACATAAAAGTGGATCAGGTTCGAGTAAATAGTCAAAAAGGTCTATAGTATATGAATAAAGTTGGGTGCCTTATTCTGGTAACACTATCGAATGTGACCCACTCTGTAGTTGTTACAAGGAGTTGTAAAGTGCTATAGACGAAATGATCCTGATTCGTACATGCAATGATATGAGGAGTGGGAGCGTCCTGTATAATGAGTTTGTATAAGATCAGAGCACGAAATAAGTCAGTCTTACTTTATAACGTTGTTTATTATTTAAGACTGACTATTTCAAAGTGATAACCTAGGTAACTTGACCTTAATCCTGAGCTAACTATGAACTCCTGTTTATTTGGGATTATCTTTAGATTTTCATAGGTGGGGGTTGACTCAACAGTGTCGGCTCAATAAACCTCAATTTCAGGGGTAAAACCGGGTAGATAGTTGGAGACATAGGGCGCAAGATGGAATTCACTCCTACCCTCTTTTAGGGATAGTAGAGAGGTTGTTCCCTTAAGTGTTGACTCTTGGCCTTGAACAAGGGATCCCACCCTCTCATTGGCCTGAGAAGGGATTCGGTTTATTGATCGAATCACAAACCAATTGTTCATTAGAGGATTAGCGGGACTTAAGGAACAAGAGGTAATCTCAGGGGTAAAACAATCATTTGACCTAATCGTTATTACGAACAACCTGTGAAGGGTTAACTTACTAATCATGGTTATATCGAGTGGACATAATATATCTACAGTGAGGAGAGTACAACTTTGGGCTTTAGTGGAGTGACCCAGTAGTTAACGAATGAGGGTTAATTCAATGTAAATAGTTTAGCCAATTAATCTCGGATTGTTGGAGCCCATGATTTGTAGATCCACGAGATCCCCCTACTAGCTCACAAATGGATTAGCCTTAGAGTAGCGTGATAAGTTAATTTGAAACGTTAAAATTAGAATTAAGGGAATTAGTAATTATATGTGATGTAATTACGCGTTTAATTTTGGAATTAAACGAAATTGGAAAATCAATTAATATTTTTAAATATTAAATTCATGAATAGGGATTCATGATGGTGGAATTAGTGTAAATTAATTTAATATTTGATATTGAATTAATTAGAATTAATTAAAATTTTTAATTAATTATTTATTATTAATTATATTAGATAATTAATTATTGAATTAATTTTATAAAATTAATAAAGATTTCACTTTTTGAAAATTGATTTTAGAAATCAATTACAAACTCAAAATTGAAAAAGATAGAAAATGAAAAATTCCAAAAAGTGGGATTTCTCCACTTTCTATTCAATAAGCGCACACATATTCCACTATAGTCTTGAGTCAATCTTCCAAGCATGAGGTGCAATTCATGCAACAATTCCTTTACACGAAAGTCATGCAATAAATAAAGAAGATTGAAGTGAAAATCGGGCATGCACTTAGGTTAATTTTAGCAGAAAATCTCACCAAGTTGAAGAAGAGTCTTCAACTGAAAAAAACCAGATCTTCTTCTCCATTTTCCCTTAATCCAAGCTTATTTTGAGTCTCACAATTCAATCTAAGGCACCAAGAGGATAATAGAGAAGGTCTTAAGGTGGTTCATAAGTTGATTTGGAGAAGATTTGCAGCTGGATTCAAGTTTCAAGTGTTTCTTCAATGGTATGTCATGAAACCCTATTATTAGTTTATGAGCATGCTTAATTCAAAGCCAAAATTAATGAATTAGAATACTTAATGATCCGTTTTACTTCCGCTGCGTGTATTTTAACTCTAACATCAGCAGCATTGTGATGCTATCCTGTTTCCTTTAGCTCTCTGATCTTCAACGTCAGGGGACAGCATTGCAATGCTATGCGCGATGTTGTCCTGTTTTTTCTTCCTTAGTGATTTTTCCAACTTGCTCTTTCACTTATCGTTGTATTGGATGGTCCTGGAGCCCTTGTTTTTAGACATTTGCATCAAATTTTCATCCAAATAAGCTCAACTTGCTCTGGTAACTTGGTTTCTTGAAATTAACTCAATAAACCACATCAAATTATGCAAACTAGCAATTTTAGCTCCAAATCCGAAGGTAAGAGAAGCACTTTTCAGGTGCTTTTTAGATTTTGTGGTTCTTAAATGTATTTTAACTTCTATACTTTTTGAATTCATGGATGATTTGGTAAATCTTCATCTTTTCATTGTTAGGCTAGAGATTCATAAATGGTATGTGACGTATAACCTTGCATGAATGGTCGAGTAGCAAAAGTCAAAGCATGCTTGTGTTTAGATTGATCGATTTTTTAGAATAACTCATTTATAACATTGCATTACAACATTTGAAACTTCAACAATATTTTCGAAACGAAGTGCTTACGGTTTTCGTCCCTATATTGATGGTAAATTTATTTTAGTTCAAGGATATTTTAAGTTTAAAAAAAAAAAAAATTAACGGTTTCTATTTAAAACTAAGGGTAAATGTATCTTTCAAACTTTTTAAAAGTTCAAGGATATTATTGAGGCTTTTGAAAGTTTAAGGTATTTATGAAACAAAGTACAAAGTTCGAGGTATTAACTATAACTTAGCCTTAATTATAATATATGGTAACTTACTAATAAGACTTTTTCAGCCAGGCAAGGTTTATGACGCACAAAAGCTATTTGGTGTCCTTAAAGTTGATGGTATTGTCACAAATTCACAATGAAAAGAAAATAACATCTTATTGTATTTTTTATGTATTTTACAAATAGAGTAGGGGGTTAAATTCAAGTATTACAAAGGTAGGAAATCCAAAATTTGGTGATCTCTAATTTCCCTCTAATTACATAATTGGGGATCTCTAATTTCTCTCTAATTACATGATTTATGTTTACACCCTCCCTCAAACTCAAAATGGTAAAGTAGCAACCAACTTGAGTTTGTTAAGCAATTGATTGAAGCGACAAGATGACAATGTGTTTGGTTTAAAATAGGTGTTATAAATTCTATCTTACCCAAAACAAATAAAATTTATAATACTCTAACTAGCATGTAGCAATAGTAGAGTAAGAGGTCGATCCCAAGAGAACCTCTATTAATTGACCTAAAATAGACTAATTGAATTTCAAAAATGCAAAAGATTAAATCGGGGGGGGGAAGATAGATGTTTGTTTTAAAGAACTAGAAAACTAACTAAGTGAAGAAACAATAATTGATATAGGAATTTTAGTAATGAGAGAAGTAAGAGAGATTATGAGATAAGATTCAATTGAAAATGAAATCTTGGAGATTTTATGTAAACTAGGAAATTCTATCATTGACTTAACAAAGAATCATGCAATTAGTTTATTCAATAGTTCATTAAGAATTCTAATGCCCTAATTAGCTAATTTGACAATTAACCCTAATCTAGGTCTTAATTGTTTCCTAAAGACATTTCATAATTAATCCCTAAATTGCATTAAACTCATGGGTTTTCTTAACTATTCCAAATCTTGAAATCAAAAGACTGAAAATTCAAGATTGATTGCATGAATGTTCTGAATTAATAGGTTATTTAAAGAAAAGAGGAAAAGAAGTCCACATTTTCTATCAAGACTACTAATTCTTGCAACTCTAATTACAAATTTATTATAGAACTATGCAATTTTTGCATACAAAAATTGATTAATCTTGAGTTGTCAATTCATTCTTAATCAATTTTATTCTAAATTTAGCAAGAACATTCAAAAGAAAGTAATTATATGAAAGAAATTTCAAGGAAAAGTCTCAAGAAAGTGTCAATCTACATAATTCCCTAAGAAAAAGGATTACCTACTCATGGATGATGAAATTCTTGAAAATCCATTGATAATTGCATAATTGGTACAAGGATTGAATGCAAATTGATTGAATCTCTCCATAATTTATAATAGCTCTGTAAATTCAAAGTCTCTCTCTAAAAGTTTTAAGTTTTTCTTCCCTTACTCACTGAAAATGAAACAATGAAATTTATATCAGTAGGTATAGCATTGTGACACCAATGCCAGCGTTGCAACACTAAATCGTAGAAAAACCAAGAAGCGTTGGGCTAATGTTACAACGCTAAATCGTAGAAAATCCAAGAAGCATTGGGCTAACATTGCAACGTTACGCTAACGCTTGGGTGCGCAAGGCGTGCGCGCACTGAATATTTCGTGAATATTTGGAGCATTGCGACCTTGGGTTAAGAGTTGCGACCCTGCCCTATTTTGTAGCAAATAGATACATTCTGTCTTCAAGCATCGAGCTAGCATCAGGCTTAGTGTTGTAAGGAGTGTCGCAACGCTACAAGCATGCTGAAGAGTTTGAATTGTTCCTCTTGAGGGGTAAAGTGGTAGTTCATCATGGATCTTCTTGTTAAGTGATCTTTTGGTGTCATTTGGCTTGAATCAGCTCCAAATGTTTTGAAGTAACTTTGTTGAGTCGGTATTGGAGTTGACCTAAAAAATTAGACATTTTAAGTAAATAATTATGATAGAATTTAAGGTTTTATCATAGAAAAGATAATCTTTTACAAGACCTATCACAATGCTTTGGTGAAAATATCAGCTGGTTGCTCAGTAGTGTAAATTGGTTTAAAGAAGAGTATTTCTTAGAAGATAATGATGAATAAAGTGATAGTCTTTCTCAATATGCTTGGTACGCTCATGAAAAATGTCACTGTGAACAATCTGGATGACACTGCGATTGTCACAGTAAAGTATAGTAGCAGACTGTTGAGGTACTCTCATATCAGTAAGAAGCCATCGGAGCCATAATAATCTCGAAGTGGCATCAGTAAGAGCACGATATTTAGACTATGTGCTAGAACAAGAGACAACCCTTTGTTTCTGTGTCCACAGATATAACCAATCAATAGTGAATCAGCCCTTCACAAATTGCTCATAATTATAATTGGGTCAGAATACTGTTTTATCCTTGTAGTTACATCTAACTTCTTAAATATCACCGATCCCTCTAATGAACAAATAGTTTATAGTCCAACTATAAACTAACACCTTTCGGGCCAGTGAAAGGTTATGGACTCAATGTTTAAGACTCGGAATCAGCTATTAAGGGAGAAATTTATGTATTTTCCCTAAGGTCGGGAAAGGAGTGAATTCCATTTTGTGTAGTTGTGTTCCAAGCTCCTCACACGGATAAGTCCCCAAAATGGTAGGCTTGCTGAGTCAGCTAACAAGGCCACTCTCACCCATACAAATCAAAGGATTGCCCTTATAGACAAGAGTTCACACCTCACTCATGATTAAGGTTAAGTAACTTATGGTCATCCTAGTGAAATGTAAGTCTTTTCTAGCAATGGTGTTATATAGAGAGACTATTCATTTCATGGTCCGGTCTTATACAAACTTTTTGTATATAATAAAATACAATTGTAACATCTATAAAGTAGGATGTATTCATAGTATCACTAGGATAAGGTACCCAGCCTTGTCCATTTACTACAGACCATTTAGGTTATTACTTAAACATGATCAACATGTACGTCTCTACGGAGTTATTTTGAGTGCTCGCACTAGACGATCGTATAGCTCAGTAAACTTCATCGCTTAGTTATTGACTATACGTTCACGGAGTAAAATCGCATAGTAAATCGTTTACCTATCGCATGTTAAGCGATCTTCTAGACGATCAAGTTTCACAGCTTCGTTGTCGTCTAAGCGATCATTTAGCATTCATGCTATTGTCTAGTGTGCACTACACGATCGTTTACTTGGAGGCGTTTACTAAACGACATGTGCTTCGTCTGACGGTTCAAGACCCGGTTCGCCTGTGAACAAGTGTGCTTGGTGGAAAAATGTAATAGATATAATTTTTCATTCCGATTCTTTGAGGTTGTTCATCTCGGTCCATTAATCTGTGTTTTAATACATGAGATGTATGTTTTATGTATATGTCATTTGGTATGTATATATAGAAAATCCCACCTTAGGTTATGCATTGGTCAGACATCATCTCTTTATTATAAGTGTTATCGTTTAAAGAAGTATGATTTAAATTACGTAAGAGCATGCTCATGCATCATATAATATAAGAGTTATATTTATGCATGCATAAAACATTGACATGCATCATCTTTATATTATAATTGTTATAGTATAAGGGTATATAGAAAGCATGTGTGCTTGGTTGTTGCTAGTATATAAAAGTTATGTATAGTAATGACCGAACATTGCATGAAGCATGACACATAGGTTAAATTTATAAGTGTTATAAATACCTTGTTGTATGATAATGTATGTTTTAGTTGTTTCTTTTTAAAGGTTAAAATTAGAACTAAAATCAATAAGAAAGACATGCATGCTCACTTAGGTTTAATTCATGGTTTTAAAATGTTTAAAACTTGGATAAGATAGACATAAGATTACGGTTCTAATATGTTTAGCAACTTTAGGCTTTAATCTTTTAATCAGTTTAATATGATTAAATTGAATAATAAAAGGTTAAAGTGTAGTAAATCTATCTATAAGCGACCTTTTGTCTAAGGCGGGTTTTGGCTAGGCTGGAGTATTTAAGGTGACAGAAATGTAACACCCCTACCTGGGAACCTACCTAGAAAGGTGACTTAGATAGATTTGATGCATGTATGTAAGTTAAGGACAATCCATTAAAGAGTTTAAATGAGACTACTTGAACTTGATTTATTTGAAAGACAAAAGTTGTTTTTGAGCAGACTTAAAAATGACTTAGACTAAAATCAGTAGCCGGATTATCTAGGTTAATGAACCCCTAGGTAGAACATTCAGTGAGAGGTACTTGGGGCATATGATGCTTGATTTAAACCTTTCATGTTTCTCCCTTATAGTCCACACGTGAAATCTACCCTCGGCCTTGTGGCACCTTAGGAGTGTCCCCCTAAAAGATGGTATTTGGGTAGGTCAATATCAAGGTGGATGTAGAGAATGTTCATAGTAAGTGGGAGCGGGAAGTGCGACAACATATCCCACGGTCTCTCTTTTTAGGTTGAATAAAGTTTCTACGCATTGCCTCGAGGCACCCTGGGAGTGTCCCCTTATAGGATGGCAGTTTTGCGAGTTTCTTTATTTGATCTCCTGTAAGAGGATAAGGTTACTTAGTCTCTTGTCCTAATCTGCTTTTTCTCCACGGTTGGCTCATTAGGGCGAGACTTTGGCACCGAAAATGAGGGGTCACACTTACACGAAATCGTTAAGGGTTAACAGTTCTGGACCAAAAAAATGGTGGCTATTAGGTTCAGTTCCAAGAGTTGGTTCTGCCTAATGGTTGAAAATGTCTCATCCCAGTGAAGGGGCATCTGATCACCCCACTAGTGACGTTTATCCTGCCTCGCTAGGGCATCATTGCAAAATAGAAATCTTTATCACTTAAGGTACTTGGAAACTGTTTTACTAAAACAAATTGGTTAAAATATGGTTTAGCAAAGTCTTATAAAGTTTGTTCGTTTTTCAGCAACATTTTTTAAAATGGCTACAGCTATAACGCATTGCTAAGCGCCGAAAAACTTATTGGTGGCAACTATTTGAGTTGGAAACATATGATCACGACGATACTCATCATCGAGGATCTAATGTTTGCCCTTATGGAGGTCTGTCCTCCTATTCCAACTACAAACGCCGCTCAAAATGGTCGGAAGGCGTACGAGCAATGGACACGGGCAAACGAGAAGGCCCGAGCCTATATCTTGGTCAGTCTGAGTGACGTGTTGGCCAAGAAGAATGAGCCCATGGTCTCAGCGTGTGAGATCATGGAGTCCCTACGGGGGATGTTTGGATAACCGTTTGGACAGCTTAAGCACAAGGCTCTGAAATACATCTTCAACTCCAAAATGGAGGAAGACACCTCTGTTTGTGAACATGTGCTTAACATGATGGTCCACTTTAACGTGATAGAGATGAATGGATCGAGAATCGATGAGGGCAGTCAGGTTAGCTTCATTCTGCATTCATTTTTGGAGAGCTTCCTCCATTTTGTTAGCAATGCAATTCTTAACAAAGTGGAATATACCCATATAACTCTCCTCAACGAGTTGTAGACATACCAATCTTTACTGATAAGTAATGAGAGGAAAAGGGGTGAAGCAAATATTGTTTCATTTTCTAGGACGTTCCATCGAGGTTTGACCTCAGGAAAGAAGTTTGCACCTTTTACTTCTAACTCTCAAAAGGGGAAAAAGAAGAAGGGTGGTAAGGAGAAAGGGAAAGTGCCTACTAACCCACCACCTGTCGCCCCAAGGAGGCATCCGCCACCGGTTGAAAAAGGAAAATGTTTCCACTGCAATTAGAACGGAGACTGGAAGAAGAATTGTCCTCGCTATTTGAAGGAAAGGAAAGCTACCAAGGCTAAGGCCAAGGCAGAAAAAGGTAAATATGATTTACTTGTGCTAGAAACATGTTTTGCGGAGAATGATGATTCAGCCTGGATAATTGATTTGGGCACCACTAATCACGTTTGTTCTTCTTTTCAGGGGATTAGATCTTGGCGGAAGTCGGAGGCTGGTGAGATGATGATGCGAGTAGGCATCGGGCACGTCGTCTCAGCTGTGGCAGTGGGAGGTCTCCAGTTAGCTTTACAGAATAGGTTTCTTGTTTTAAAAGATGTTTCTGTTGTTCCTAAATTAAAAAAGGAACCTCATTTCTGTAAAGTGTCTGTTACAATGTAAATATACGCTTTCTTTTAATGTGGATAAAGTGTTTATTCATAAAGATGGTGTTGAGATTTGTACAGCTAAACTGGAAAACAACTTGTATGTGCTAAGACCGTTAGCCTTAAGTTCCCTCCATAACATAGAGATGTTTAAATCTGTCGTAACTCAATCTAAACGTTAACGAATTTCTCCAAAAGAAAATGTCTAACTTTGGCACCTTCGATTAGTGTACATTAATCTCAATAGGATTGAGAGATTGGTGAAGAATGGCCTTCTAAGTGAGTTAGAAGAAAATTCTTTACCGGTGTGCGAATCTTGCCTTGAGGGTAAGATGACTAAAAGACCTTGTTTTGGAAAAGGTTATCCAGCCAAAGAGCCTTTTGAGTTAGTACATTCTGACCTCTATGGTGTTATGAATGTGGGAGCCCGAGGTGGTTATGGGTATTTTATCAGTTTTACTGATGATTACTCTAGGTATGGATATGTTTATCTGATGCAACTGAAGTCTAAATCCTTTGAAAAATTCAAAGAGTTCAAGGCTGAAGTTAAAAATACATTGGATAGGCGGATTAAAACACTTTGATCAGATCGAGGTGGAGAGTATTTGGATTCGGCATTCCAAGACTATTCGGTAGAACATAGAAACGTTTCCCAACTCTCAGTGTCGGGTACACCTCAGTAGAATAATGTAGCAGAGAGGAGAAATAGAACCTTGTTGAACATGGTTCGTTCGATGATGAGTTACGCTGCCTTACCAGACTTGTTTTGGGGTGTCGCAGTGGAGACTGCGGTTTACATACTCAACTGTGTATCTTCAAAGAGTGTTGTGAGAACACCTCTGGAGTTGTGGAATGGGTATAAAGCTAGTTTATGTCACATCCGCATTTGAGGTTGCCCTACATTTGTGCTTGAGGCAAATCCCAAGAAGTTGGAACCATGGTCGAGGTTATGCCTATTTGTAGGCTACCCCAAAGGTACACGAGGGGGTTATTTTTATGATCTGACAGAAAATAGGGTGTTTGTTTCAACACCCGTTCGCTATCTGGGTTTCATAGAAATCCTTGCTATGGTAGCAGATGGCGACATTGAGGATTCGTTGTCTTATCAGAAGGCAATGAAGGATTTAGACTGGGATGAATGGGTCAAAGCCATGGATCTCAAAATGGAGTGGATGTATTTTAACTCAGTTTGGGATCTTGTAGATCAGCCTGATGGGGTAAGACCTATAGGTTGCAAATGGATCTACAAGAGGAAACGGGGTGCTGATGGAAAGGTGCAAACCTTTAAGGCTCGACTTGTGGCAAAGGGTTATACCCAGGTGGAGGGAGTCGACTATGAAGAGACTTTCTCGCCTGTTGCCATGTTAAAGTCAATCAGCATCCTTCTATCCATTGCCACCTATTATAATTATGAGATCTAGCAAATGGATGTCAAGATGGCTTTTCTGAATGGAAATCTTGAGGAGACCATTTACATGGTGAAACCCGAGGGATTGATTGCCCAAGGTCAAGAGTAAAAAGTTTGCAAACTAAATCGGTCCATTTATGGGCTGAAACGGGCATCTCGATCTTGGAACATTCGGTTTGATACTGCGATCAAATCGTATGGCTTTGACCAAAACGTTGATGAACCTTGTGTCTATAAGATGATCATCAACGATTTAGTAGTTTTCTTAGTGTTGTATGTAGACGATATCCTTTTCATTGAGAAGGATATAGGTTTATTGACTGCGGTTAAGAAATATTTAGCGACCCAATTCCAAATGAAAGATTTGGGAGAGGCTTAATTTGTTCTGGTATACACATCTTTCGAGATCATAAGAACAAAGTGCTAGAATTGTCTCAGGCATCGTATATTGACAAAATATTGCTCAAGTACTCAATGTAGGACTCCAAAAGGGGCCTACTGCCGTTTAGGCTTGGAGTCACTTTGTGTAAGGACATGTGTCCTAAGACGCCTCAAGAGGTTGAGGAAATGAGATGGGTCCCATATGCATCTGTCGTTGGCAGTTTGATGTACACGATGCTCTACACTAGGCCAGACATCTGCTAGGCTGTGGAAATAGTCAGTAGGTATTAGTTTAACCCAGGCCAGGGCCATTGGACCACATTAAAGAACATCCTCAAGTATCTTCGGAAAACGAGGTACTACATGCTCGTGTATAGATCTAGGGATTTGATTCTTACTAGATACATAGATTCTGATTTTCAGACTAATAGGGATTCTCGCAAGTCCACTTCAGGTTCAATTTTTATTCTTAACGAAGGAGCTGTAGTGTGGCGAAACATTAAGCAGGGGTGCATCTCTGACTCCACTATGGAGGCCGAGTACATAACGGCTTGCGAAGTTGCTAAAGAGGCCGTCTGGCTCAGGAAGTTCTTGACAGAATTAAAAGTTGTTCCAGATATGTCTAGGCCCATCACTCTATTGTGACAATGTGGTGCTGTGGCGAACTCCAAGGAGTCTAGGAGTCACAGATGCGACAAACACATAGAGCAGAAGTATCACCTGATCACGAGATAGTGCATCGAGGGGATCTGATCGTCACGAAGATCGCTTTGGAGCACAACTTTGCTGACCCGTTTATGAAGGCTTTCATGGCTACAATTTTTACAGGCCACCTTCAAAGCATGGGTCTACGGGACCACCCGCGGCTGGACTACGGCAAGTGGGAGATTTTATTGTACTGGGCCTTAGTGCACTAGTTTGTTGTTTTGTACTAGTTTTACAAGTGGGAGATTGTTGGGGATGATGCCCTAAAGTCTTGAGTCCTGTAGTTTGTAAACACATTTTGTACGAATGCTTGTGATGTTTAATATATGATATTTACTTCACTTCTTGACTTTGTACATTGGATGTTTTATTTTCTTTACCACAAACCAATAAACTAAAATCCCTGGTTGTCATTATGTAACTTAAGCATGTATGTGGTGACATATAAGTGGATCATGTCTTAAGTGATAACCAAAATGGTCTGTAGTATATGGATATAGGAAGGAAACCTTCTCCTATTAATGCTACAGATGCGACTCGCTTTGTGGAATGGTTACAAAAGCTGTGACTGGCCACAAATGGCCTGATCTCAATCATTCGTGTGGGGACATGCGAGCGGGGGCGTCCTATACAAAGAGTTTGTATAAGACCTGTCCACGAAGTGTTAACATCCCGTTATATAACACCGTTCATGACAGAGACTTCACTTCACTAGGATGACCATAGGTAATATGACCTCAATCCTGAGTGAGTTGAGAACTATTGCCATTGAGGGTGGTCCTTTAATTTGCATGGGTGCGAATGGCCAGGTCGCCGACTCAAACCTACTATTTTGGGAATTCGTCTAATTTGGGAGTTGGGAACTCAGCTACACAAGATGGAATTCACTCCTTCCCCGAAGCAGGGGTAACTAGATAGATTGCTCCCTTCAGGGTTGATCCCGGAGCTTGAACGATATGGTGTCACACACCTTCTCATGGCCTAAGAGGTGTTCACACATAGTAAGACTATGTTGTATTGTTCATTAGAGGGATCAATGATACTTAAGGAGTAAGATGTAACTATAGGAGCCAAACGATAAATTGAGCCAACTGTAGTTACAAGCGTTTGTGAAGGGTTATCGTACTCATGATTAGTTATATCCGATGGATACAGAAATATATCTATAGTAAGAAGAGTTCAACTGTCGGTCTTTAGTGGAATGGTTGGCAGTTAATGGATGGTGGATCTCGTGGCTAAAGAGTTTAGTCAGCTATTCATGTACAGCTGAAGCTTCGAGCCATAGGTCTATAAGGTCCCCTTGATAGCTTGGATACAAGTTGAGAATCAGTTTTTGGGTTAGTTTGAAATGATAAAATTGACAAGAGGGAGTTCGATTATATATGATATAATGGAACTGGTTAATTATATATGATATGATTGACTAAATGTATGAGATACATTAATTTGGAGGAAATTGGATATAAATATGATTTATATCAACTAGAGAAGAAAACACCATGGTTGATATATGATATCAAACTATAGGTTATGAATATAATATGATTATATTTATTATTTTATTAATTAGACAGTTATGGGATAATTGTCCGACGTTTTCTCCGTAACCATATGTTAGTGGGAAGTTCAATTCAGTTTTCATAACTGAAAAATAAAATGAAAATTGTTTTCATTTTGTAAAGGACACACATAATAGGTCACGATGTGTTTTGCATTCAATCACTTAGTAAATCAGAGCCTATACGATAGCGCATCATTTTATTAAATGATCGCTTACCCGCGCACGCGCTTCTTTGAACGATCACCCACAGTTTACTAAACGATCGCTTAGCGCCCAAACTTTACTAAACGATCGTAGAGATGATCACCTAGCTTTTCCTACATGATCGTGTACCTCGCCTAAACGATCAAGCATTTTGACTATACGATAGTCGTTGCCTTCTTCCACTTGCTTGATCGTTGTATACAATCTGTTTTCCTCCTCCCCTCTACCAAATCCGAACAAAGCCCACTCTTTGGATTCTTACTCCGAGAATACTAAGGGATCTAAGTGGTAGTGTCATCCCCATCTTCTGATAGGCCTCCAAATCAAAGAAGGAAGAATAAAGAAGTTAAAGGAAATTCGACGGTTGAGTCGGTTATGGAGGTTAGGGACTTCAACTGAATTTACTTTCGATTCTATTCGGAAGTTGACCATTTAAAAGAAGAAAAAAACAAAAAGGGAGGCACGAAAGTTTGCATATCTGGAGTGAGGAAGGTGAGCTCTCGAGAGTGGAAGTTTGGGAGTTACTATCGTGTAGACTCTATCGTAGTATGTTGCTCATCGTCTACCTCTTCTTCTAAGCGATTGAGTAACAAAGCTAAACGATTGTATAGAATTTGGCAGGCGATCGTGTAGTATCCGGTAAGCGATCTTTTAACATCTTGTAAGCGATCGTGTAATATTTTGTAAGCGATCACGGAGTGTTTTGTAAGCGATCGTGTAGTATTACGCAGCGATCGTATAGAGTTTTTAAACGACCGTTTAGAGTTTGGTAAGCGATCGAGTAACAACTGTAAGCGATCATCTAGTCTTTGTTTGACTCATATCGTTTAATGAAGAATACGTTCATTGTTTAGTTGATATTTCGGAAGATTGTGCCAACCCAATACGATAACAAAGTCCTTTTAAGGATCAGTGTCCTAACAAATTGGTATCAGAGCAACCACCTGGGCAATCATGGCTCAGAAACGTTTTGAAGAGAAACTTGAGTTACTAGACTAAGAGATCTCTAGACTCAGAGTTGAAATGCAGAAATTGGCAACCATAGAGGAGAATTTGGTGTCGTTAGCAAAGAGCATTGAGCGATTGGGATTCTAGGCAGAGAAACATCAACAAATGCTCATTTTTTATGTTATGGAAATGGCCAAGGGAAAGGCAAAGGTGACAGAAAAGGCAGAAGGATCGAATACCAATAATGTGTGCATATGCATCATGAAATATAAGAGTTATATTTTGCATGCAGTGAGCATTCTCATGCATCATTCTTTTATTCTAAGTGTTCTAGTCTAAGGGTGAATGGAAGCATGTTTTGCTTGTTTCATTGCGGTTTTGTATAAGTGTTATATAAAAGAAGTAGTAATGAATGGACAATGCATTGAGCATGAAACCGAGGCTGTTTATAAGCATTATGAATGCCTTACATGTGTTAGCTTAGCATTGTGGTTGTTTCCGTTTATAAGTGTTATAAAGGAAATTAGACCTAAAATCAATAATTTAGAGTTGCATGCGGAATTAGGGTGAACTTAAGTTTTTAAAAGGGTTTTAAAATTGGATTGAGATATACCTAAGTTTAAGTGGTTCTAAAGAGTTTAGTAACCTAGATTAATCTTTTAAAATCAGTTTAATAGGATTAAATTGGTTGGCATAAAAGATTATATTTGTTGTAAACCTATCTATAAAGGACCTTTTGTCTAACGCAGGTTCTGGCTAGGCTGGGGTTCTTATGTTGATGGAAATGTAACACCCCTACCTGGGAACCTACCTAGAAAGGTGAATTAGATAGATTTTCTACAAGCATGCGACGATTTGGTCAAAGATTCCGTTAAAGAGTTTAATGGATGATGATTAAAAGTTGTTTTCACTATCCAAGGTAAAAGTTACTCTTGGGAAAACCTAAAAGTCACTTAGTTAAAACCCTTAGCCGTGTTTTTTCTAAGTGAGCTAAACTCTAGGTTATAAAATACTCAGTGGAAGGAAGAGGCGTATTAGATATGTCTATGATTCCACTCACGTTTCTACCCATATGTTCACACCGTGAAATTCATGCTTGGCCTTGTGGTGCCCCGGGAGCATCCCTCTTCGGATGATGTTTGCATGAGTCAATATCAAGGTGAATGGAGAGAGTGTTTATAGTAAGTGGGTGAAGAGTGTGTGTCAACACGTCCTATGGTCTCTATCATTGGTTCACACCGTGAGATCATTCTGTACTCCCTCGTGTTCCTTTGTGCGTCCCCTTTCAGATGGGTTTTGTGCAGTTGGTCAATATCAAGGTGAACTCTGAAAATGGATAGAGTCGCTTTAGGTTTTGCCCCAATCGGTTTTTTCTCCTTCGGATTGGCCTTTTGGGGTAGACCACTAGGGCTTAAAATGGCGGGTCACACTTATGAGAGATTGTTAAGTAAGTTAATGATCTCTTGGCCAAATTAATGATGGTTAGTCGTTATAGAAGCAAGGGTGTTCTGGTATTAATGACTGGTTGAGAACTTCTCAATTCAGAGGAGGGATAACTGACCTCCCTTTGGCGACTTTTGTCTTAAACCTTTAAAACGTCATTGCGAAACTAGATGTCACACGGGGTTCATGTTAGTTTTGCTAAAACCTTATTGAATGTTGTTTTGTTTTACAATGGGTATTTGCTTAAAACCTAACGTAGGTCATTGTATTTTTCTTTTCAGCAACTCGTTAGTATTTTCGTCTAAAGCTTTTAAAATGACCAATTACTTAAAGTGGAAAGAATCGTGTGAAACAAATTTCGTGGCAAAAGACATCCATCCTAATACTCTCCAAAAGAGGAGACAAGACAATAAATATGATTTATTGGTCTTGGAGATATGTCTGGTAGAAAATGATGATTCTGCCTGGATCTTCGATTCAGGTGCTACCAATCATGTCAGTTCCTCTTACCAAGGATTCAGTTCCTGGCAAACGTTGCCACATGAAGAGATGACTCTTCGAGTCGGTATTGGTGAGGTTATTTCAGCTGTTGCTGTAGGCAGGTTGAAGTTATTTGTTGACAAGAAACGTTATCTGTTACTGGATAATGTTTTTGTAGTTCCTCATATTAAGAGGAACTTAATCTCGGTTTCTTGTCTCATTGAACAAGGCTACACCGTCTTCTTTTCTGAGAATAAAGTGTTTATGAAATGTAGATTGGCTATGGTTCAATGGAAAATAACTTTATGTACTAAGGCCGTTAGTCATAAAAGCCTTGTTTAACACTGAAATGTTCAGTACGGCAACAACAGCTAAAAGACCAAAGGTTTCTCTTAAGAAAAATGCCCATCTTTGGCATCTTAGGTTAGGTCACATCAACCTCAATAGGATTGAGAAGTTGGTGCAAAGTGGACTTCTAAAGAGTTTAGAAGAAAACTCTTTGCTGGTATGGGAATCATGTCTCAAAGGCAAGATGACCAAACGACCTTTTACCGGAAAAGGTTACAGAGCCAAGGAAGCCCTGGAGCTTGTACATTCAGACCTCTGTGATCCGATGAATGTTAGAGCTCGAGGTGGGTATGAATATTTCATCTCTTTCATAGATGATTATTCAAAGTTTGGGTATCTCTTCCTAATGCAACGTAAGTCTGAAGCCCTTGATAAGTTCAAGGAGTATAAGGCTAAAGTTGAAAACTTGCTAGGTAAGAAGATAAAAACACTACGATCTGATCGTAATAGAAAGTATATTGACCTCCAATTCCAGAATTATATGATAGAACATGGGATTGCATCCCAACTTTCAGCCCCTGGTACACATCAGTAGAAGTGTGTATTTGAAAGGAGAAATAGAACCTTGTTGAACATGGTTCTGTCTGTGATGAATTATGCTCATCTTCCAGAATCGTTTTGGGGTTATGCAGTGCAAACTGCATTTTTTATCCTGAACAATGTTCCCTCAAAAAGTGTTTCTGAAACACCTTTTGAGTTATGAAGAGGCCGTAAAGGTAGTTTATGCCACTTCAGGATTTGGGGCTGTCCGGCACATGTGCTAGCGACTAACCCAAAGAAGTTGGAATTGCGTTCGAAGGTTTGCCTCTTTGTAAGCTACCCCAAGGAAACGAGAGGAGGATACTTCTATGATCCGAGTGAGAACAAAGCGTTTGTTTCCACAAATGCTATCTTCTTGGTAGAAGATCATATAAGGGATCATAAGCCATGAAGTAAGCTCGTTTTACGTGAGATCTCTAGTAAGACTGAGACTGCTAAGGGTTCAACAAGAGTTGTTGAACAGGCCGACAGATAAACAAGAGTTATTAAGGTCGAGACGTCTAGTCAACCAGCTCAAGAGTTGAGACTGCCTTGACGTAGTGGGAGGGTTATGAACCCACCGGATCGCTACATGGGTTTGACTAAAGCCCAAAACGTCATTACGAATGATGGGGTCGAGGATCCGTTGTCTTTTAAGGAAGCAATGGAGGATATTGACAAAGATGAATGGGTTAAATCCATGAACCAGGAAATAGAGTCTATGTACTTCAATAACGTCTGGGAGCTTGTTGATCCACTTAATAGGGTAAGACCTATTGGGTGTAAGTGGATCTATAAGCGAAAGAGAGGTGTAGATGGAAAGGTGAAAACCTTTAAGGTTAGACTCGTGGCAAATGGTTATACCCAGGTTGAGGGAGTTGATTATGAGGAAACTTTCTCACCTGTTGTCATGCTGAAGTCTATCAGGATTTTCCTGTGCATAGCCACATTTTATGATTATGAAATATTGCAAATGGACATCAAGACTGCCTTTGTTAATGGTAATCTTGAGGAGACCATCTATATGACTCAAATTGTTTGGCTTTGACCAGAATGTTGATGAGCCTTGTGTTTACAAGAAGATCATCAATAGCTCAATAACTTTCCTGGTACTGTATGTAGATGATATCCTACTCATTGGGAATGATGTAGGGTATCTGACTAACATTAAGGAGTGGCTAGCTGCCCAGATCCAAATGAAGATTTGGGTGAGACAAAGTATGTTCTCGGAATCCAGATCATTCAAGATCTCAAGAACAAATGGTTAACCCTGTTTCCAACATCGTACATTGATCAAATGTTGATCAGGTACAAGATGCAGGATTTCAAGAGGGGTTTGGTACCCTTCAGGCATGGAATCATTCTATCTAAGGATCAATGTCCTAAGACACCTCAAGAATTTGAGGAGATGAGATAGATTCCCTATGCTTCTGCTATAGGAAGCTTGAGGTATACAATTTTGTGTACCAGACCCGACATTTGCTATGCAGTAGGGATTGTCAGTTGGTACCAGCCCAATCCAAGATTTGGTCACTAGACGGCAGTCAAGACAATCCTCAAGTATCTTTGGAGAATGAGAGACTACATGCTTATATATGGAGATAAGGATCTGATCCTTACAAGATACATGGACTCTTACTTTCAGACCGATAGAGATTCTCACAAATCGACATTGGAGTCAGTGTTTACTCTGAATGGAGGAGCTGTAGTTTGGCGAAGCATCAAGCAAGAATGCATCACGGACTCCACTATGGAAGCCGAATACGTAGCGACTTGTGAAATAGCTAAAGAGGCTGTTTGGCTAAGGAAGTTCCTTTCAGATTTGGAAGTTGTTCCAAATATGGATTTGCCTATCACTCTTTATTGTGATAACAGCGGGGCTGTGGCAAATTCAAAGAAGCCTCAGAGTCATCATCGGGGTAAGCACATAGAATGAAAATATCACCTGATCTGGGAGATTGTGCATGCGGTGATGTGATAGTCACGAAGATCGCATTAGAGCACAACGTTGTTGATCCCTTTACAAAGGCTCTCATGGCTAAAGTGTTCGAGGGTCACCTAGAGAGTTTGGGTATGCGAGAGATGCAGCATCTTGTCTAGGGCAAGTGGAAGATGATACTGGGGTACGCCCTAGTTTATTGTATTGTACATTAGTCTCCCAAGTCATTAGGACAAGTGAGAGATTGTTAGGATTTGTGTCCTAATTCTCCCGGAGTCTCGTTGTTTTGTAAAGATACACATTGTTTAATGAATAAAATAAGTGTTATTTAATTCTGGCATTTATTCATATCCAATAAACAAAGCTCATTGGTTATCTTATGTGAACTTAAGCATGTATATGTGATATACAAGTAGATCATGCCTTAAGTGATAACCTAAATAGGTCTGTAGTATAAGGATTAGGGTGGGATACCTGATCCTGGTGATACTACGGATACGGCCTGCTTAGTAGAGGTTTGCAAGTCTTGTAAACTACTATAGATGGTAGATCCTGACCATTCATGTGGAGGCATGCGAGCGGAGTGTCCTATACAAAGAGTTTGTATAAGACCTGGACCACGAGATGACTAGACTCTATATATAACGCCGTTGATACTACAGACTTGTATCTCACCTAAACGACCATAGGTGACACGACCTCAATCCTAAGTGTTTTGGGAACTTCTGCCTTTGAGGGCGGTCCTTTGATTAGTATGGGTGAGAGCAACCAAATTACTAACTCAACATGCCTACCTTTTTGGGGACTTGTCTGATCTGGGAGTTGGGAACTTAATCCACAAGATGGAATTCACTCATTTCCTAAAGTAGGGATAAGTAGAGAGATTGCTCCCTTAAGGGCTGATTCCGGGGCTTGAACATAGTGGCCACAGTTTCTCCTTGGAAGAGAAGACTTAGTTATAGTAGGACTATGACTTATGTTCATTAGAGGGATTAGTGGTACTTAAGGAGACAAATGTAACTACAGGGGCATAACGGTTATTGGCCCAGTTGTACTTACGAGCGATCTGTGAAGGGTCTGTCTCTTATACACATCTAGATGTGTATAAGAGACAGGTATAAGGGGATCATGCCTTAAGTGATAACCTAAATAGGTCTGTAGTATAAGGATTAGGGTGGGATACCTGATCCTGGTGATACTACGGATACGGCCTGCTTAGTAGAGGTTTGCAAGTCTTGTAAACTACTATAGATGGTAGATCCTGACCATTCATGTGGAGGCATGCGAGCGGAGTGTCCTATACAAAGAGTTTGTATAAACCTGGACCACGAGATGACTAGACTCTATATATAACGCCGTTGATACTACAGACTTGTATCTCACCTAAACGACCATAGGTGACACGACCTCAATCCTAAGTGTTTTGGGAACTTCTGCCTTTGAGGGCGGTCCTTTGATTAGTATGGGTGAGAGCAACCAAATTACTAACTCAACATGCCTACCTTTTTGGGGACTTGTCTGATCTGGGAGTTGGGAACTTAATCCACAAGATGGAATTCACTCATTTCCTAAAGTAGGGATAAGTAGAGAGATTGCTCCCTTAAGGGCTGATTCCGGGGCTTGAACATAGTGGCCATAACTTCTCTTTGGAAGAGAAGACTCGGTCATAGTAGGACCTGTCTCTTATACACATCTAGATGTGTATAAGAGACAGGGCATAACGGTTATTGGCCCAGTTGTACTTACGAGCGATCTGTGAAGGGTTGTTGCACTGCTGATTGGTTAAGATGGACACATAATATATCTGTGGTAAGGAGAATTCAACTGTTGGTCTTTAGTGGAGTGCCTGGTAGTTAACAGATGGTGGATCCCGTGACTAAAGAGTTTAATCAATTATTCACGTACCGTTGGAGCTTCGAGTTACAGGTTCATAAGATCCCCTTGGTAGTTCAATAGATTTAGTTGAGGATCAATTCTTGGTGTTGATTTGAAATGTTCAAATTGACAAGAGGTATTTTGATTATATATGATATAATCGGTATGATGTATGAGATACATCTCTGTCTCTTATACACATCTAGATGTGTATAAGAGACAGCGCTTGCCTAAAGTAAACGATCGTGTAGTGTTTGTAGGCGACAAACACTGAGCTAAACGATCGCATAACTTTTGCTAGACAATCGCGTAGCTTTAGCTAAAGGATTGGGCATCGACCTATGCGATAGGTCTCTTTCTTCTTCCACTTGCCCAGTCATGTACACGATTGATGTTTCCTCCTTCATCTGCCTCATACCAAGTCTGAACAAAGCCCACCATCTGGATAATCACACCGAGAATACCAGCTTTCTTGGTGGTGTCATACTCAACTCGACATCGTCGAGGTGCTGTGGAGGCCGTTCATGTTGTTGCTGAGGAGTTCGTGGCCGAGGCGATCATTGAGGATAAGCGCGAAGTGTTCGTGCTGTGTTGCGGTTATGTAGATCGAGCGTTCGAGGTTGCTATTGTTCGGGTGTTCGTGCGCAAAGGAGCATGGAGACGTGATGACAAATGTTCGTAGAGTTCTTCCTTGTTCATTTGTTGTTCATGTTGTAATTTCTATATTAATTGTTTAACCGCTTGTTTTGTATCGACTGTAATTTATAATATTCATTCATGATTGTAATTTGGAATGATTTTATTTTCACTGCTCATGGAAATCTCGAGTCCGATTTCCTTCAAAATGGGAGTGAGTTAACAGCTAAGCAAGGGGAAAACAACGAAGCCGAATCAGTACGGAGTCTCTGTCAGACTTGCTCAATCAGTTTCAAGATATATTTGAATGACTGGGGAGTTACACCTTCGTCGGAATATTGAGCATCACATCCATTTGAAGGAAGGAACCAACCCCAAAAACGTTTGTCCATATAGGTATGCGTATCATCATTAGGTCGAACACCAATCTCTATTCTAGCCCTGTTCTACTGGTTAAAAAAAAATGGTGGATGGAGGTTTTGTGTGGATTATCGTTCTTTCAACACTGCTACTATTCTAGATAAATTTCCAATTCCTATGGTGGAGGAACTTTTTGATGAACTAAATGGAGCTGCTTTATTCTCCAAGTTAGATTTAACTTCTGGCTATCATTAAATTCGAACGAACTCGCGGGATGTGGAGAAGACGCCTTCCAGACACATGAAGGGCATTATGAATTTCTGGTAATGCCTTTCGGTTTAACTAATGCACCTTCTACATTTCAAGCACTGATGAACCATATATTCAGACCTTACTTACGCCACTTTGTGTTAGTGTTCTTTGATGATATACTGGTGTATAGTAGAAATTTAGAAGAGCATTTGCAGCATTTAGAAGTGGTATTACTAGTCTTAAGGGAGCATGAACTCTATGCTAATAAGAAGAAGTGTTAGTTTACAAAAGATAGAGTGGAGTATTTGGGGCACATCATTTCTAAACAAGGCGTGGAGGTTGATCAGGAGAAGGTACGAGCAGTGTTGGAATGGTTGGTGCCTAAGACAATGAAGGAGGTGCGGGGATTCTTGGGCTTGTTTGGTTATTACCAGAAGTTTGTACAAAATTATGGCAGCATAGTGGCGGCTTTGACACAAATTTTGAGGGGGGGGGGGGAAGGAATTTCGGTGGACAAAGGATGCTTAGTTCGCCTTTGAGAAGCTAAAAACTACCAAGATGACACTGCCTGTGTTGACGCTTCTTGATTTTAGCATACCATTTGAGGTAGAGACCGATGCTTCTGGGTACGACATAGGCACAGCGCTAGTGCAACAGAGGTGACAGATTGCTTTTTATAGCCATACTCTGTCCTTGAGAGATCGTGCGAAGCCGGTGTATGAGAGGGAATTATTGGCTGTTTTCATAGCCGTACATAGGTGGCGTCCTTATTTGTTAGGAAGACGATTTGTTATCAAGACAGATCAGAAGGCTTTGAATACTTGAACAGAGGATGATACAACCATAACATCAGAAGTGGGTAGCTAAGTTTCTTGGGTATGATTTTGAGGTAATCTATCATCTGGGACTGGAGAATAGTGCCACAGATGCCTTATCCAGAGTGGAGATGGAAGCTCAGTTGGCTCAGTTGGCTCAGTTATCAGCCCTTGCTCTAATTGACATAGCTGTAATTCAGAAAGAAGTTGAGCACGATGACCGGTTACAAAGAATTAAAGATCGAATACTGAGGAAGGAGGACGGAGTGTAAG
The DNA here is from genome assembly GCF_009727055.1 of Benincasa hispida. Lineage (NCBI taxonomy): Eukaryota > Viridiplantae > Streptophyta > Magnoliopsida > Cucurbitales > Cucurbitaceae > Benincasa > Benincasa hispida. The sequence goes on from NC_052357.1 coordinate 27,271,203, forward strand.
ATTTTTCTCTACAGCAAGGCGTGCTGAAGTATAAAGGGAGGTTAGTTCTTTCTAGTACCTCTTCATTGATCCCTACAATCTTGCATACATATCACGACTCTGTGTTTGGTGGCCATTCCAGATTTCTGAGGACATACAAGAGAATATCAGGAGAGCTATATTAGGAAGACATGAAGAGAACTGTTAAGAAGTATGTGGAGGAGTGTGCGGTATGCCAGAAAAATAAATCGTTGGCCTTGTCACCAGCTGGGTTATTAATTCCACTACCTATCCCTGATGTTGTATGAGCTGACATATCAATGGACTTCATTGAAGGATTGTCGAAGCCATGGGGTATGATGTGATCTTAGTGGTAGTTGATCGATTGAGTAAATATGCTCATTTCTTGCCTTTGAAACACCCTTTCAATGCTAGTATTGTAACAGATACATTTTGTAGAGAAATAGTTAAACTACACAGGGTTCCGAAGTCAATTGTCTCGGACTGAGACAAGATGTTTGTAAGTCACTTTTGGCAGGAGTTGTTCCGACTGTCGGGTACCAAGCTCCATCGTAATACAGCTTATCATCGTTCGTTGGATGGTCAGACAGAAGTGGTGAATCGCATCATGGAAATGTATCTAAGGTGCTTTTGTTGAGAGTGACCGAGAGAATGGATTAACTGGTTGCATTGGGTAGAATATTGGTATAACACTACGTATAATGCTTCTACTGGCTTTTCCCCTTTTCAGATTGTGTATGGACGACAACCCTCAGTGTTGATTTACTATGGGGATGATTGTACTGTCAATGCGATTTTGGGCCAACAAATGCGAGACAGAGATGCTGCATTGCACGTGCTTAAGGAGCATTTAAGGGTGGCTCAAGAGAAAATGAAGAAGTTTGCTGACAAGCAGCGACGTGATGTTGAATTTCAAGTTGGTGACTGGGTGTGGCTGAAGTTGCGACCCTATCGCCAAATTTCAGTTCGGCAAAAGAGGTATGTGAAATTATATCCCAAGTATTATGGGCCATATCAGGTGGTTGACGGAAAAAGAGGTATGGGGAATCTTCTGTGGATCCTTTAATCGATGAAAATCACACTTGGCTCTTGGAACCAGAAGTTGTTTTGAGCTCTCGACCTGGGATGTCACAATGGGGACGTGAAGTTTTAGTGAAGTGGAAAGGCTTGCCGGAGCATGAAGCGATTTGGGAGATACTCGATGATTTCCAGAATCAATTTCCAGAATTTTACCTTGAGGACAAGGTAAATGTGGAGGGGGTAGGTAATGATAGGCCTCCAAATCAAAGAAGAAAGAATGAAGGAGTTAAAGAAAATCCAGCAGTTGAGTCGATTATGGAGGTTAGGGACCGCAACTGATTTTACTTTCAATTCTGTTGGGAAGTTGAGCATTTAAAAGAAGAAAGAAATAGAAAGAGAGGCACAGAAGTTTGCATATTTAGAGTGAGGAAGGTGAGCTCTTGAGAGTAAGAGTTTGGGAGTTACTATCGTAGTGTACCGCTCATCGTCTACCTCTTCTTCTAAGCAATCGAGTAATAAAGCTCCACGATCGTATAGAATTTGGCAGGCAATCGTGTAGTATCCGATAAGTGGTCGTGTAACATCTTGTAAGCGATCGTGTAGTATTTTATAAACGATCGCGAAGTGTTTTGTAAGCGATTGTCTAGTATTATGCAGTGATTGTATAGAGTTTGTAAACGATCGTTTAGAGTTTGGTAAGCGATCGAGTAACAATTGTAAGTGATCGTCTAGTCTTTTTTTGACTTATATCGTTTAATGAAGAATTCATTCATCATTTAGCTAATATTCCGAAAGATTGTGCCAACCAGATACAATAACAAAGTCCTTTTAAGGATCAGTGTCCTAACATCTTTTTGTTGTTCCAGTGAAGCCGTTCGTGGTAGACGACCGTAGTGGTGCTGAACGATAGCCTGCTATTCCAGCGAGAGCGCAAGAAGGCCGTTCATGGAGAGAGCGAGATTTGTTCTGAAGAAAGTCTTCAACTGGTAAGTCCTCGTTCTCTTGTTTATTTATCTGAAAGCATACCAGTAATTTAGTTGTTTAATGCATATCTATTTGTGTGAATGTAAATGTGAAAAATCTATCACAATGAGTTGGAAAGATCCGCTTCTGCTCATAGGCACTCTTGTATAAGAGTTCCTTCAGATACATTATAATATAAAGTTTATATTTTAATTAGACTTTATAATATAAATTTATTTTGAGAAGATGATGGTGGTGGTTATGAGTTTTCGATGGCGCCGCATTAGACTTGTACCGGTCGAAGGAAGGCAAAGAGTCATTCAAAGATTGGGAAGACTTGAAGAAAAGAATGTTAGTCCGATTCTGATCTTTACGAGAGGGATCGGTCTGTGGAAGATTCTTGGCTATTAAATAAGAAATGATTGTGGAGGCATATCGAAATCTATTCGATAAGTTAGTAGCGTCGTTGCCTCATCTGTCGAATGAAGTTCTAGAGGAGACATTTTTGAACGGATTGGCATCGTGGATAAAAGCTGAAGTTGAGTGTTAGGATCCCACCGGGTTAATGCAAATGATGTCGTTGGCACAACGTATTGAAGATAGAGAAAATGCGCAGGTCGAAGCGGGTCGGGCGCGAACATATGGAGGTAAGATCCAAAATTCAAAGTCTTTGAAATTCAATATAGAAAATATGAGTAAGACAGTAGGCGAAAGTGAACCGAAAGAGGGAGGGAAGACCAGAGAATCATTTTCGATAAGAACAATCACGTTGCGAGGAACGTCGAATAACGGTAACCGGAGAGAAATTCCTGCAAGAAGGTTAATAGATGCTGAATTTCAGTCGAAGAGAGAAAAAAGGCTTTGTTTTTGGTGCGACGAAATGTATACTTTTGGGCATTGGTGCAAAGGGTGGGAGTTGAGAGAATTGAGATTACTTGTAGTGCAGACATCTGGTGAGGAATGAGAGTTGTATGAAGACGACAAAGTAAGGGAAGAGATGTTAGAATTGAATATGTTGACATTGAGTGAGGAAATTTCGCCTATTGCTGAACTATCTGTGAACTCGGTTGTGGGATTGATGAACCCTCGAACAATGAAGATTAAAGGGGAAATCAAAGGAGAATCGATGGTGATACTAGTAGATTGTGAAACTATGCATAACTTCATATCAGAGAGTCTAGCGAATCGTTTGTAGTTGAACATCATAGACACGACCAATTACGGAGTAGTTTTGGGATCAGGAATCACTGTGCGAGGTAAGGGAGTATGCAAAAATGTTGAAATGAGGCTGGGTGATTGAAGTGTGTGATAGTTTCCTGCCATCAAGGATTTCTAGTTGAATGTAGAATGTTAAATGGGTGTGAGTTAGTAGCTGAGTAAGAGGAAAATAACGAAGTCGAATCAGTACCAGAGTCTCTATCAGACTTGCTCAATTAGTTTCAAGATATATTTGAATGGCCTGGGGAGTTACCCCCTCGTTGGAATATTGAGCATCACATCCATTTAAAGGAATGAACCAGCCCCATAAACATTCGGCCATATAGGTATGCATATCATCAGAAGGCCGAGATGGAGAAATTGGTGGAGGAAATATTGGATTCAAGCATCATTAGGCTGAGCATCAGTCTCTATTCTAGCCCTGTTCTACTGGTTAAAAAAAAATGGTGGATGGAGGTTCTATGTGGATTATTGTGCTCTCAACACTGCTACTATTCCAAATAAATTTCCAATTCCTATGGTGGAGGAACTTTTTGATGAACTAAATGGAGCTGTTTTCTTCTCGAAGTTGGATAAGAAGAAGTGTTGGTTTACAAAAGATAGAGTGGAGTATTTGGGGCACATCATTTCTAAACAAGGCATGGAGGTTGATCCGAAGAAGGTACGGGCAGTGTTGAAGTGGTCAGTGCCTAAGACAATGAAGGAGGTGTGGGGATTCTTGGGCTTTTCTGGTTATTATCGGAAGTTTGTACAAAATTATGGTAGCATAGAGGTAGCTTTGACACAAATTTTGAAGGGGAGGGGGGACATTTCGGTGGACAGAGGAAGCTTAGTTCGCCTTTGAGAAGCTCAAAACTACCATGATGACACTACATGTGTTGCCGCTTCCTGATTTTGGCATACCATTTGAGGTAGAGACCAATGCTTCTGGGTACGGCATAGGCGCAGTACTAGTGCAACAGAGGCGACCGATCACTTTTTACAACCATACTTTGTCCTTGAGAGATCGTGCGAAGCCGGTGTATGAGAGGGAATTATTGGCTGTTGTCATGGCCGTGCAGAGGTGGTGCCCTTATTTGTTAGGAAGACGATTTGTTATCAAGATGGATCAGAAGGCTTTGAATACTTGAATAGAGGACGATATAGCCACAACATCAGAAGTGGGTAGCTAAGTTGCTTGGGTATGATTTTGAGGTAATCTATCGTTCGGGACTAGAGAATGGTGTCGCGAATGCCTTATCCAGAGTGGAGATGGAAGCTCAGTTGGCTCAGTTATCAGTCTCTACTCTGATTCATATAGCTGTAATTCAGAAAGAAGTTGAGCATGGTGACCGGTTACAAAGAATTAAAGACCGAGTACTGAGGAAGGAGGACGGAGTGTAAGATTTTTCTCTACAATAAGGCGTGCTGAAGTATAAAGGGAGGTTAGTACTTTCTAGTACCTCTTCGTTGATCCCTACAATTTTGCATACATATCATGACTCTGTGTTTGGTGGCCATTTCGGATTTCTGAGGACATACAAGAGAATATCAAGAGAGCTATATTGGGAAGGCATGAAGAGAGTTGTTAAGAAGTATGTGGAGGAGTGCGTGGCATGCCAGAAAAAGAAATTGTTGGCCTTGTCGCCAGCTGGGTTGTTAATGCCACTACCTATCCCTAATGTTGTATGGGCTGATGATAATGGGTAGAAATGCACGTTATTAAATGAGCTTTTGAGAGTGGGAGTTCGGGAATTACTATCGTGTAGGCTCTATCGTAGTATGCCGCTCATCGTCTACCTTTTCTTCTAAGTGATCGAGTAACAGAGCTCAGCGATTGTATAGAATTTGGCAGGCGATCCTATAGTTTTCGATAAGCGGTCGTGTAACATCTTGTAAAGATCGGTAGTATTTCGTAAGCGATTGCGGAGTGTTCCGTAAGTGATTGTCTAGTATTACGCAGCGATCGTGTAGAGTTTGTAAACTATCATTTAGAGTTTGGTAAGCGATCAAGTAACAACTGTAAGTGATCGTCTAGTCTTTGTTTGACTCATATCATTTAATGAAGAATACGTTCATCGTTTAGCTGATATTCCGAAAGATAGTGCCAATCCGATATGATAACAAAGTCCTTTTAAGGATTAGTGTCCTAACATATTCCTGCTGTTCCTGTGAAGCCATTTGTGGTAGACGACCGGAGTGGTGCTGAACGAAAGCCTGCTATTCCAGCGAGAGCGCAAGAAGGCCGTTCATGAAGAGAGCGAGATTTGTTCTGAAGAAAGTCTTCAACTGGTAAGTCCTCGTTCTCTTGTTTATTTATCTGAAAGCATGCCAATAATTTAGTTGTTTAATGCATATCTATTTGTGTGAATGTAAATGTGAAAATTCTATCACAATGAATTGGAAAGATCCGCTTCCGCTCATAGGCACTCTTGTATAAGAGTTCCTTCAGATACATTATAATATAAAGTTTATATTTTAATTAGACTTTATAATATAAATTTATTTTGAATTTGATTCAAAAATTAATTTATGAGAGAATTAAATATTTGAGGGAGATCAAATATTAAAATATAAAGATGGACAAGTAGATAAGGAAGATATTTTTGAGATGGAAGAAAATGGTTGTACTCCCAATATAATTACTTATAATACACTTATGTATGGTTCCTATGAAAGTAATGAATCAGAGAAGCGGTTGAACTTCTTCATAAGAGGGTTTAAAAGAATGTATTGCCAGATGCCATCACTTGCACCATAGTCGTAGACATGCTTTTCAAAGATGAAAAATATGAAGAATATCTAGATCTACTTCCAAGATTTCCTGTCCAAGATCATCGATGTTGATAATAGAACACTTATTGATGGACTCATTAGGAGATGACTTGTAAATTTCTAATCAGCTACGAGAAGGAACAACACGCCGTTTAATGGACTCGAGAGGTTTCCACTTCTTTTTCTCTATGTTTCACTTTGTATTCTTGTAGATTGCTTGCTTTTATAAGAGACTTTCACTATGATTTATGCTTTATTGGAGTTTTAATAGGACTATATCCATCAAAAGCGGATTAAACAACATGAAAGAGATACGTATGACTTCTTGGTCATTGAATCTTTCTTTATCTTCTTTATTGTTTGTCTAATTTTGTTTACTAAAACTATGATTGATTGTTGATGTAATCAACTTCACAATTGGGCAATCATTGCGCCTAAATTCAAGGATAAGACAACAAGATAGTGTAGAAGGCTATTAAAGTGACGAGAATTATGGTAACTATTAGACATAGAGAATTATGGTAACTATTAGACATTTGGAGAAAAGAGTGGAGTTGTGAAGTGTGGAGAGTTTTTTAGTTGTGGCGCCTATAATGTGAGGATTTAAGACAACATGAAACTGATGTATTTTAGTTGTGAGCTCATGAACTCCTTGGACAAAATAATGAGTGGAGTTAACAACTCTATTCTCCCCAACTCTAACTCCAACTCCTTGGACCAAAGGCACCTTAACTGATTCAAATAATTTCTAAATTGATCAAGTTTCATCGATGAAAGTGACCTATGGGAATTACTGTTTCATAATGATATACATAAGATAAATTTCGTTTTAAGAAGAGGGTGATGGTCTCTAGAAAAGAATTTGCTTTGCTTATTATTCCCCCTATTTGGAGTGCTTTCTGGCGTTATTTTAAAGTATTCTAAATTTAAATATCACCCAAATGAAATTTAAGATATGCAATGCTTTTAGTTTTAGCCATTAAACTTTTAATATTGTTAAATGTAGTTCCAAACATGTAATAGTACTCCTCGATGAAATACATTTTTTTTTCACTCAAATTTAGAAGAACTAGAAGTATATATTGAATTTGTGGTGACATTTGAGTGGAGTAGTTGTCCCATTAAAAGTTTAAAAGAAGCACTTTTCAATATACAATCTAGCCAAAAAAATAAAAAAAATAAAAAAAATAAAACTACTTTATAAAATTATTTCCAAGCCGTTTTAAATTTGGAAGTGATTTTAAACTAGTTATAAACATTTATCATGTTCTAAACATGTCTTTAATCATTCAATATTATCATTGTTATTTGCTCTCAACTATATAACAAATTGATAACATGACTTTGAATATATACTACTTGATGATGTTGATATATATTGAATTAAAGCTATCTAAAGTAGTATGTATTGCGTTTCAAATAGGACTTCAATACGATCCATTTTTTTTAACTAGGTGCCCCTAACTCCAACTTTCTTTGAGATCTAAAGTTGTAGAGCAACCCGTTTCATCTTCAAGCAAGCTCCAAATAGTTGCTTCTAATTTGAGATCCATCGAGACGTCCTCGAACAATAGCATGAATCCTGATATGTATCATATGAGAGCTATGGCTAGTCTTAATTTTACAGTTTCACTAGCTTGCTATTACAACCAAAGTCAAATATTTATATGAGAAAAACTATTAGGCCTACTCTCTCATCACCACTTGGCCTCATAAATTTAGCAATCTAAGAAAATTACGAGATATTTGACATCTTCATCAAGTAACCTCAAAACATTTGAACTCCCACAATAAGATGGTTCTATCAATAAGCCTTCACAACCATATAGCTAAAACAATAAAATAAATAAATAAATAAGAGATTCAACTCTTGAAATTTGTGATGATAAAAAACCTCAAGATCGCTATGCCTTTAGACCATTATCTCATAAATGAGAGATTTAGGGGACATTTGGACCCAACTTGCCTTGGATGGAATATGCTATTAAGCTCACTCAATGTCGTTTAGGTCTCTCATTATAATAGTTAAAATTTTCAATTATTATAAAAGAATTATGTCAAATGGACTAAACTTTACGGTATATTTTAAAAAATATCTCAAATAACTTTATTTTTTTATCTAGGGAATTTCATAAGAACTTTCATACGTTGTTGGCCTTGTTGCCCATCTGAAGGCCCTATGTGCACTCCTAAACACTTGGGTGTGTGTCCCAGCGCCCATACCTGGCCTAACCACGAGCCTCTCTAAAATGAGTTGCTGCACTTAATGTGAAGTTTATCTGCTATCCTCAAATGATATGCTGAAAAGCATGATTTCATGAGATGAGTTTTCCTAACATGGGTTTAAGCATGATGTTTGTTCTTTTAAAGGGACTTGTTCCTCACACTTTGTATTTATGGAATGGAAATCAGCATGGATTAAAGAATGACTTTGTAAAGTATTGTTTATGTACCCTAGGTTTAAGATTACCGATACTCAAGGAGATAAAGGTGTCTAGAATCCTCAATTGTGAAACCCATGTTGGGAATGCCCTAGAACTTGCAGTTCTTAAATTTTGTGTTAAACATACTATTTATCAATAAAATATTATTGAGCATTTTATTCGATAAAATTGTTGATATTGCATTCTATTATGAAAATCAAATAAACATATCCATGGTTATAGTATGAATATTTTAATATTATGTGTTGACATAAACAGGATCAAGTTAATAGTATATAACCTAAATGGTCTATAAATATATGGATGAAATTGGGTATCTCATCACTATTGGATGCAACTCATTTATTGTGATACAAATGATGTGATCTATAGATCATTCATGTAGAAACATGTGAGTGGAGGCATCCTATGCAATGAGTTTGCATAAAGACTGGACCTTGATGCCACCCTATCCACAGATCTTTACCTCGTTTTCTTAGTTTAGTTTATTTTTATTGTTATTTTGAATATGTGGCTGCTTCCTTGGATGTGGTGCATTTGCCCCTTATAGGTGTGGTAATAATTCTCATCGGTGCGCAGTTACAATGGAAGGATCCTCTTCATCATTCAACGCATGGCTTCGACCGCATGAATTCTGAAGCATGATCGCAAGTGTTATTTTACTCAAGGTTCTTCACTTGTTATCTTTTATGCATTATCCTTATGAAATTCCCTTTGTCTGATTGCTTAACTTTGCGGTACATCTATGATGGTACGTATAATTCACTACATCCGCTAACTAAACATCGCAAGGCTCACCTTACTTTTAATAGCTTCTTCAAAATTTGACAGTCTAAGTTTTATTATGTGCAAACCTCTGATCAAACATTTGTTACCGCATTCCTATTGAGTTTGTGTTTAGCTTTGCGATGAGAGCGCTACCAATCTCTAAGTTTGGGGGTGGCAGTAGTCCCGAAGAAATGCGTTCACTACATTGTGATGCTATTAAAAAAAAAAAAGAAAAAGAAAAACATTCGGGAATAACAACTCCATGGTCAGCGTAATGAGAAAACCCATGTTGACAAGAGTTAAGTTGTGAAAGGCACTTACCCATAGTTGGATGTCCGCATGATACCCGTGGAGGCAAGCCAAAACGAAAGTAAGTCGCCAGGATCAATTCATAAGCGCAACTCCTCTGTCTGATGCAAGCCAAATTAAGCCAAGACAAGATTTGAGTTGAATATGGCACGCAAATGAAGTTGATTGTCCGCATGACACACGTGGGGGCAAGCCAAAATGAAGAGCGTAACCAGGTTTAATGCCGCATTCTAATAATAAATCGCAAGGCTTTGAATTGTTTTCAACGAACGTATTGTTAAATGCTAAACAAAAAGTTGTGGGGAATGAGTAAAAAAAATTTTTTGAGCAGAGGCTTGCTGAATTTAAGCTTAGAAAAGATCTATTTGGAGAAGTAACGAAGTGAAGGCGAGCGTTGCTGCCATGGTTAGAGGTATGAGTAAATTATATTCTGAGAGGCCGGTCATCACAAAGGCAAGCCAGAGGGTGAATTATGAATTCTCAAGTATAAAGCATGCTTAAGGACAAGCATATTCTAAGTTTGGGGGTGTGATGAGGGGCAGAAATGCACGTCATTATAGGGCTTTTAATTTAGAATTATGAGGCTGTTAATTAGAAGATGTGGCGATTATACTTAGAATTCATGAGAAAATGAGCTTGTGTCTATCGACATTAAGAATCTTGGCCACCCACTATTATAGCGTTCAATTGTTTATTTTTGTAGCAATCGCAGGAATCGATTGCATGCGCAGAAGCCAAACTATCGCGAGGATGACCGCATGCAGGGAATCTCTCCATCACAAAGGCAAACACATACGTTCGACGCATGGATGAATGTGGCCATTAACCGCATGCGTCCATCGTAATAGACGTTGTAAGCTGTCGAGCGAATGTGGTCATCGCAGGGAGATTGCAGCTACAGATAATAACTATAATAGAAGGGCAATCGCAAGGTTGGTGGATTGCAAGCATGAACGCATACATTGGGATTATAAAAAAGATGATGTTGACATTTTACCTACCACACCGTTAGTAGCAGAGATTCAGAAAAGGACCATCACGCCGCGAATGTTACATTCAGAGCATATCCATTAATGCTGTCGACGATCAAGCTCTATAAATAGAAGTCGTTGAGCAGAAATTCAAATCATCCGAGGTTTTCTGCTTGAGGCAGATCTTTGTGATCTAAACGAAAGCGTGAGAAGATAGCTTGAGAGTTCTTCATCCCTTTAACCATTTCGAGTGACGATCAGAGCCTTCGCTGGAGTTAGAGCTCGAGAGAGTCTACTTCTTCGCCCATCCATGGCACCACCGGTAGCCTTGACACACATCTGATGGAAGCAAGATATTGCTTCCATCTGGCCTTCCATATCTCTTTTATCCTTGTATTACATTTTGGCTTAAAGAATTAATATATTTGTGATCAATGCATTTCTATAATTTTCTTCGATTCCATCTTTATTTACTTAGCATCCTTTACTTTCATTGCATCACTAAGTAAGACTGCTAGAGTATTGCATACTTAATCATGCGACATAGAGATATGAAGCATGTAGCAAACCACCGAGAGGTGTGCGTTGCGCAAGTGTTGTGAGAAAACCTTATTTGCTTAGTGTGAAGCTATAGCAATGCTTGTCTATAAGCGGACGCATTGCTTGTCTATAAGTAGAATCAACAGCAACCAACTGCCTGGGAGGGTAGGTAGTTGATCGCATTAAGCAATGTAAGCATGTGTTCACTAGAGATAGGAATAATCTTACGTCAGCCAGGTTTATGTGATTACCTTGTCTTATGAGTGCATCATTCATCATTTGGGAAAGTAGTCTAAAAACCAAATCTAAGACTCGAGAGAGCGGATTGGATCACATAAGCAAGAATGGGGAACTTAGAAATAAGCTCTGTTTGCTACTACACAGCATATGCACCCTTTAAGTTGGATATGGTGATATGCGGTCATCTTGCTTATGTGTGAGAGCACGTGAGCGGGAATATAGAGCTTAGAAATAGGCTTCTTGACACTATCGCATATACATCGCATGCGTCTAAATTCCAACTTGTCCAAGGATTACAAATGTAACCCAGGGTTTTCCCCTGCGAATCCAGTACAGAATGAACAGTTCGCCAGATGGTACATCTGATCACTTGAGGATACTCAATTTTTTAATTCTCATACTACAGGCATAAATCATACCGAATAATTCCTGATACAATTCGTTTCAATGAAATGCATATAACGCAGAGAAGATAGTACAGTACACGGTGTCTAAGGCTATGCGTTTTCATGCAATCCCGGGTGGTCAAGCTTGGAAAGCACGGTGAGATCTTTGCCTTTAATCTCGGAGGAATCAACCGCTAGATGATTCTGGAGAGTTCCTTTTACTCGCCATATACGAATCACAAGTTTTTTCGGTGAAATCCAGGTCGAAACTTAAGGGAGTTTAGCTAAATTTCCAGAAGTAATGCGTTGCGCGAAGAATAAAGATTGAGGTTAAGCTTGCACAAGATTAGCAGTGATGATGTGAGAGAATGAGAGACACGGATATGAATAGTAAAACATGGAAAAATAGATAAATGTGAGGAATGATCTTCATACGAACACAAAAGACCACAAGGTTAACCCCAACCGAACAGCAAGCTAACTGCCACCAAAGCATTAACACTTGAAGAAG
>NC_052357.1:27283351-27286670 GCF_009727055.1 Benincasa hispida
ACGCATGGTCAACGCATATTTTCCATTCCAACGCATGAAAACAAACGCATAACCTAAGACATGCATCGTATAATTGTGTTATCAAATCTACTTCACCAAGTTTTTGGCGCCATTACCGGGGACTTGGCAGCTAATAGTTTGTTGAATTTTTTGTTTTCGAAGGCAACCTTTTTACCGTGGGAGTATTGTAGCTTGTGCGACCAAGTTGCAAACAGTATTGAGTGTAGGCGATGCGCCGAAAGCCAGTATTGACCTCAAGATAGAAAGGCAATCAGTAGCGTGAGTTGAAGGTAGTTCTAAGCGCATGACGGCCAGCATGCGCCCAACAATTGCCGAAAATTCCAATGGTCAGGGCGAACTTCTTGACCTAAGTAGTTGAGAGCAATCTCCTGCATGGAAGACTCCTTGTGGTGAAACCACTCCAATTTCTCCAGGGACATCTTCTAATCTATCTTTATTTCGCTTTCTTAGTTTAGTTTATTTTTATTGTTATTTTGGATATGTGGTTGCTTCCTTGGATGTAGTGCGTTTGCCCCTTATATGTGCCACAATAATTCTCCTCGGTGTGCAGTTACAAAGGAAGGATCCTTTTCATCATTCAATGCATGGCTTCGACCGCATGAATTCTGAAGCATGATCGCAAGTGTTATTTTACTCAAGGTTCTTTACTTGTTATCTTTTATGCATTATCCTTATGAAATTATCTTTGTCCGATTGCTTACCTTTGCGATGCATCTATGATGGTACGTATAATTCACTACATTCGCTAACTAAACATCACAAGGCTCACCTTACTTTTAATAGCTTTTTCAAAATTTGACAGTCTAAGTTTTATTATGTGCAAACCTCTGATCAAACATTTATTACCACATTCCTGTTGATTTTATCTTTAGCTTTGCGACGAGAGCACTGCCAATCTCTAAGTTTGGGGTGGCAATGGTCCCGGAGAAATGCGTTCACTACATTGCGATGCTATTAAAAAAAAAAAAGAAAAAAAATTCGGGAATAACAGCTCAACTGTCAGCGTAATGGGAAAACCCATGCTGATAAGAGTTAAGTTGTGAAAGGCATTTACTCGTAGTTGGATGTCCGCATGGTACCCTAGGGGCAAGCCAAAACGAAAGTAAGTCGCCAGGATCAACGCATAAGTGCAACTTCTCTGTCTGGCGCAAGCCAAATTAAGGCAAGACAAGAGTTGAGTTGAATATGGCACGCAACCGAAGTTGGTTGTCCGCATGACACACGTGGGGGTAAGCTAAAACGAAGAGCATAACCAAGTTCAACGCCGCATTCTAATAATAAATCGCAAGGATTTGAATTGTTTTCAACGAACGCATAGTTAAAAGCTAAACAAAAAGTTGCGGGGAATAAGTAAAAAAGTTTTTTTTTTGTGCAGAGGCTTGTCGAATTTAAGCTTAGAAAAGATCTCTTTCGAGAAGTAGCCGAAGTGGAGGCGAGCATTGCTGCCATGGTTAGAGGTATGAGTAAATTATATTCTGAGAGGCTGGTCATCGCAAAGGAAAGTCAGAGGGTGAATTATGAATTTCCTAAGTATAAAGCATGCTTGAAGACAAGCATGATTCTAAGTTTGGGGGTGTGATGACGGGTAGAAATGCACGTCATTATATGCCTTTTATTTAGAATTATAAGGGCTGTTAAGTAGAAGATGCGGCAATTATTGATAACGGGCAGAAATGCACGTTATCATAGTGCTAAGTTCTTAAACAATGGTGGATTGCATTGATAAAACATGTTAAATTGCATCCATCAAGCATCAATTTCATAATATTGCGGTCGCATGCGTTCATCGCATAGGAACAGTTGATTTTAGTGTTTTTATGCAGAATATGCGTTGACACAATGCAAGAATTGCGATCATAGGAAATCATTGGTTGAACACAGCATCACCGCAAGGCGTTGCGATGATCGTGTTCGCAAATATTCGCTCGAGAAGGATTGCCACAACTTGGTCAGCGCAACATGGTGGGCGCATATGGNTCACCGCAAGGCGTTGCGATGATCGTGTTCGCAAATATTCGCTCGAGAAGGATTGCCACAACTTGGTCAGCGCAACATGGTGGGCGCATATGGGTGAAAGGCTAATTAATCGTGATGGGATAGAAACCTGATGACAGTCGAGTCCGAATTAAGTTCACAGCCGATAACGGTCACAAGTACATTCAACTTTTCGGTGACAATTATTCGGCGCATTAGTCAGGAATTAAAGCCGTCCCATTTTTACAATCATGAGAGAGAAGCCGCATTTCACCATGGATGCTCTATAAATACCAAGGGTGACCTTCAGAAAAGGGGTTGATCAATTCACGAGTTCAGTTATTCTTTGTTCCACAAGTTCGCACGCCCTTGTTCATAGTTTTCTTTCATTTTTAGGCAGAGTAAGAGAAGAGTGGTGATGCCAAAGATCGCTGAGGGCAACTCGAGAGAGAACCTTGGAGTGTAGAAGCAGAGAACGGGCCGACTCTCGCGAGAGCAAAATTATCTTTTGAGCACGAATAGAAAAATAGTGTAAATACCTGGGCAGCAAGAGATTACTACCAGGCTCTTTATTCTATACTTGCATTGTTATTTTGTACTTCATCTTCATATTTATACAATGGAAGTCTTATTTCTACATCTTCTCACTCTCTTAATACATGTGAGTAGCTAAACTAGTCGAATGGGTTGAGAAGAACTAAGCTAACATGACCTAGGAAGTTCATTGCTTGCGATTGTCTTGTTTTATGCTGTGCTAAACATCCCTTTAGAGCTACTCAAGAGAGAGTCTGAAGAAATAACCTAAGACTCGAGAGAGCTAGGTTAGAATCTAGACTCGAAAGAGCAAGATTAGAACTGCATAAACAAGAGATAGAGACTTAGAGATAAGCTCTATTTGTCAACCTGCATCGCATGCATCCTAGAAATGGGAATGATATTATGTGGTTGCCTTATTTGTGTGGGTGTTATTCTGTCATCACATAAATAAGAATAGAGGCTTATGTGTAGGTTCTTTTTCTGATTTCTTTGCAGACTCTCATTCTCTGGCGAATTACGATCCAGAGATTGAGAGGACATTTAGAAGGAGACTGAGAGACCGCCAACAACAACCAAAATCAGATAAAGAAGAGATGGCGGAGCAGCCAGAAAACGGAGCACCAAATGATAACAATGTCATGGCGAATCCAATCCTGTTGACAAACGATCGCAATAGACCCATTAGAGACTATCATTGCCAAACCTCTATGATTTCTCTCCGGGAATCATGAGGCCTGCCCTCGACGGAAGTCGATTCGAAATGAAGCCGGTGATGCTGTAGATGATC
>NC_052357.1:27286897-27425643 GCF_009727055.1 Benincasa hispida
ACTAGACTGCAGAAGACAATTCGGAGGAAGGCGTGTGAGGATCCGCACGCCCACTCCGAAGCTTATATTTGAAATCTGGCAATACTTTTGTGTTCCCCAACATCTCTGCTTAAAGAAGTTCAACTAACGTTGTTCCCATTTTCTTCTGTAAATCACGGGCTAGGAAATGGGCGTATTCTCTCGACACCGAGAGACTCACTCTTGGGAACATCGTCGGAGAAGTTATGAAGAAATACTTTCCACCTAACTGAGAATGCCAGCTAGTTGAAAAGAAGAGATGATGGAGAATTGGCCGAAAATGGGCACTTAATACTCCTTTCGAAGAATTCTCCCGTCCATACACTAGTAATGGCTGATATCGAGTAACGGTGAGCAGATACATCGATTTGGTGTATAACAAGTTTTGAACACTAACGAACATGGAAGTAGTAATGCCTCACCCCAAGGTGTGGTATGACCGTGGAGATCTTAGAGGTTGAAGTCAGGATTGATCCAACCTAAATGGGTTTGTAGCTACTCCGATGGATTTTTAATCAATGGCGTTTTAATCCCGCATGTCGCCGAAACCGTTGCCATAATGTTGTGGATGCCGCTTGTGCGTTCTGCTTGATAAAAAACGTATGATGAAGCGAAGAATCACTCCTTGGCAACAGAATTTCCAACCTATGGCGTAGAAAGAAGGGCCACCAGGATTCTTCCCACGCAACAATGGTCAAACGAGAAATCAAGCAAGTAGCTCACAACCACCACAATCCTCTTCCTTGGAAAGCCTATTGAAGCAATACATAGAGAAAAACGAAATGGTGCTTCAGAGTCAGGCTACGCCCATCTGCAATTTAGAATTACAGATGAGCCAGATTGCGAGTGAGCTAAAGAGTAGACCGCAAGGGGCTCTGCCAAGTTCAACTGAACTTCCACGCAACCCGGGGGGATCAGGTAAAGATAAATGTCAGAATGTGACATTGCAAAGTGAGAAGACTGTGGAGGGAGAAAAGAAGAAGCTTAGTCGAACACCTCCCATTGCGGCAGAATATAAAGTTGCGGTGAAGCAAGAAGAAGAAAGAGAAAAAAAAGCAGTAGAAACAAAGGTTGTGTTGACCTCAAAGCCAACTGAGACGGGAACCATAAAAGTTTAGTTACCCCCTTTCATGTAGAGACTAAGGAAGAAAAAGAACGAAGAGGTACAGTACCAACGCTTCTTATCTATGTTAAAACAATTACATGTTAATATTTCTTTCACTGAAGCGATTGAGGAAATATCTGCCTCTGCCAAGTTTCTGAAGGATATGGTAACTAAGAAGAGGGGAGCTGGAAAATTTTCCACAGTGGCATTAACACAAAGTTCCAAATTAATAATTCCACCGAAGATGAGTGATCCTGGGAGCTTTACCATTCCTTGCTCCATAGGAGGACTATACATTGGGCAAGCCCTATGTGACCTGGGAGCCACATAAATTTGATGTCGCTGTCAATCTTTAGACAATTGAATGTGGGGCAACTTGTGCCCACAACAGTGACTCTTCAACTGGCCGATAGATCTCTGGTGCATCCAGAGGGTAAGATGAAGGATGTGCTGATAACCGTTGATAAGTTTATCCTACCAACTGACTTCATTATATTGGACTATGAGGTCGACGCCCATCATTCTGGGGCAACCTTTTCTATCAACGGGTCATGCTCAAATTGATGTGCATAAAGAAGAAATCACTTTGAGCATCAATGGACAGAAGCTCAAGTTTATCGTAATTCGTGCCATGAAGTTTCCGGATGAAGAAGACCTGCATGACTCAGATGATGACCAGAATGTGATTGAAGAAGAAAAGTTTGATGAAAAAAATGAAGAAGAGGATACCAGCGCATCCATTGCTGCCTGTAATGCGATCATAACAAAAACAAGCAAGGAAGAATAAATGATCGCAAAGCAAGAAGAAGAGCCAACATAAAAAGAAGAAAAAAAAAAAAATACAACCTTCCTTAGTGAAGCTACCAACACTTGAATTGAAGACCCTACTAGCCCATTTGAAGTATGCATATTTTGGGCAGAATGAGAAGTTGCCAGTTATCATTTCCTCTGCGCTCAACGAAGACTAGGAGAATGCGTTAATGAGCATTCTCAGGAAACATGTGCGAGCAATTAGTTGGACGCTTGCTGACATTAGAGGAATTAGCCCTGCGTACTGCATGCACCGCATTCGTCTTGAAAATGACCACAAAGCAATGATTGAACATCAACGCAGACTCAACCCTGCGATGAAAGAAGTCGTCAGAAAGGAGATCATTAAATGTTAGATGCGGGCATCATCTATCCTATAGTAGATAGCACGTGGGTCAGCCCCGTGCAGTGTGTGCTGAAGAAAGGCGGCATGACGGTAGTCCCGAATAAAAATAATGAATTAATACCGCAAAGGACCATCACTGGATGGCACATTTGCATGGACTACCGCAAGCTGAATGCGGCCACAAAGAAAGATCATTTCCCTCTGCCATTCATCGATCAAATGCTAGACCATCTAGTTGAAAATTATTTTTACTGCTTTCTGGATGGTTATGTTGGGTACAACCAAATTATGATAGCTCTAGAAGATCAAGACAAGACCACATTCACCTGCCCATATGGGACCTTCGCTTTTCGTTGCATGCCGTTTGGCCTCTGCAATACGCCAAGCATGTTCCAAAGGTGCATGATGGCCATCTTTTCAGATTATCTTGAGGACTATGTTGAAATCTTTATGGACGACTTCTCTGTTTATGGGAACACTTATGAAGTCTGTCTAGCCAACTTGGAGAAGATACTGAAGAGATGCGAAGAGACGAATATGATGCTCAACTGGAAAAATGTCATTTCATGGTAAAGAAGGACATAGTGTTGGGACACAAGGTTTCCTGGGATGGGTTGGAGGTGGACAAAGAAAAAATCGAAGTAATTGAAAAACTTCCACCTCCAAAAAGCATGAGGGCTATACAAAGCTTCTTGGGGCACGTGAATTCTACAGACGATTTGTCAAAGACTTTTCTAAAACAGCACAACTATTGAGTGCGTTATTAGAGGCTAATAGAAAATTTGAGTTTGACAATGACTACCTCAACGCATTCAGAGTTTTGAAAGATGCGCTGATTACCGCACCTGTATTGATTGCGCTGGATTGGACACTTCCTTTTGAAATCATGTGCGATGTAAGCGGGTATACGATGGGAGCAACACTGGCATAAAAGAGAAAAATAATTTTGCATCCCATCGCATACGCGAGTAAAACATTAAATCCTGCTCAGACAAATTATACCACTACAGAGAAAGAGCTCCTGGCAGTAATTTTGGCATTGGAGAAATTTCGGGCATATCTGTTAAGAACAAAGGTACTCATCCATACGGATCATTTGACAATAAAATATTTAATGACAAAGAAGGACGCAAAGCCGAGGCTGATCAGGTGGGTTCTCCTCCTTCAAGAATTTGATATAGAAATAATTAACCAGAAAGGGATAGAGAATCAAGTTGTGGATCACTTGTCTAGACTGGAAAATCATGAGGTTGACCACAATGAGTCTGAGGTGAGTGCCGTATTCCCGGATGAGCAGCTGTTCCATATAGAAGAATTGCCCTAGTATGTGGACATAGTCAATTATTTGGTTTGCGAGCAATTTCCTAAAGATTACACCTACCACCAACAAAAGAGGCTCAAACATGAATGCATACATTATTATTGGGATGAGCCGAATCTGTATAAAAGAGGGGCAGACCAGATTTTTCGATTATGCATACCAAATGCTGCTCAACAACGCACATTATCGCAATGTCACGACTCACCATATGGTGGGCACTTTGGAGGGCAGCGTACCGCAGCCAAATTTTTACAGAGTGGATTCTTTTGGCCCACATTATTCAAGGATGCAGCTGCTACGCAATAAAGTGTGATCGGTGCCAACGCATAGGTAACATTTCATGGAAACATGCAATGCCAATGAACACTATCTTGAAGCTTGAATTGTTCGACGTATGGGGGATTGATTTCATGGGACCATTCCCTCATTCGAATGGTAAACATTACATTTTATTAGCCATCGATTATGTCTCCAAGTGGGTAAAGGCAATAGCATGCGCCGCAAGTGATGCGGCGGTAGTCTCCCAGTTCCTGAAGAAATAAATTTTCACTCATTTTAGCACTCCCCGTGCCATCATAAGTGATGAAGGGTCCCACTTTGTCAACCATAATATCAAGGAACTGCTGCGCAAATGCAACATTCTCCACAAAGTGGCCACCGCATACCATCCGCAAATGAATGGTTAGACTGAAGTGTCCAATCGAGAAATTAAACTGATACTTGAGAAGGTAATAAGGTATTCACGGAAAGATTGGGCAACAAAGCTTGATGATGCGTTGTGGGCATACTGGACTGCATTTAAAACACTAATAGGTATGTCTCCATATGCGTTAGTATTTGGTAAGGCATGTCATTTTCCTTTGGAGCTAGAATATAAGGCACTGTGGGCGGTAAAGAAGCTGAACTTTGATTTGAAGAAGGCAGGAGAAGCGCGAAAAATGCAACTGATTAATCTAGAAGAATGAAGGATTAACGCATATAAAAATGCGAAGATTTATAAAGAGTGCACCAAGTGCTGACATGACAAACGCATATGCAGTAAGAACCTCTAAGTTGGGCAAAAGGTCTTACTCTTCAACTCACATCTGCGGCTCTTCCTGAGAAAATTAAAGTCACGTTGGTCCGGACCGTTCATAGTTAAACAATATTCCTACATGGTGCGGTGGAATTATTAAATGATCACGGAACCAACATATTCAAAGTTAATGGGCAGCGAATAAAGGCATATTAGGGAAAAGGATGGCATCACCAAGTCGACTCCGTGGAACTAAAGAACTTTGAATAAAGAAGGAAGTAGGTGGTCCCTGCGTTATCAAACGATCGCACTTCATCAGTGACGCAAGTTTTGGGAAACATTAATTCTTTAATTGTTCTCTACTATTCGGAACTCTCATTATATCTTTTCAGTCTTTATCTATCCTTATTTTATTTCTACAAAAAAAAAAAAAAAAAAAATTGAGATTGCGATAACAAATTTCGTTTTGTTTCTCTTTGTTTTTCTTGCAACGATCGAGGCGCTGGATTGCAGAGATGTTACGTGAAGAAGCAACTTATCTCACTCCATCACCACAATCTAAAGAAAAGAGATCACCGCAAAGATGGATGCGTTAATACATAAATACGGGTGACAACGCAAATTTGGGGGTGTATTCTTCCTTATCTTTATTTCAAATTTTTGAGTATCACCCATAGTTGGATGTCCGCATGACACACGTGGAGGCAAGCCAAAATGAAAGTAAGTCACCAGCTTCAACGCATAAATAAATGACCGCAACTCCACTGTCAAATAGGTATGAGTTTAGTCTGAGAAACAACGTATTGCTCGTAGTTGGATGTCCGCATGACACCCGTGGGGGCAAGCCAAATCGAAAGCAAGGCACTTGGATCAGTGCAAGGTAAAAAATAATAATAATAATGTCAAGAAATATGCAAGGATAAAATCAATTGACACCCCGGTGGAAAATTTTCTTTTTGAAATAAATCATGCGATGTTCCGAAAATTAGTAAAGTCCTTTTGAAGGTTAAGCTTGCAGTCCCTAGGTTTTAGAAATATTTCAAGAAAAGGCTTGAATAAGACTTAAGGAAACTTTGGTATATAGGATTTGAACGAAGTATCCTCGAGAGATCTAGGAAAGGAACATTGCGGTTAACTTGCTAAAGGAAGTCTATAGCTTATGCTTGAGGACAAGCATTGTTTAAATTTGGGGGTGTGATAACGGGTAGAAATGCACGTTATCATAGTGCTAAGTTCTTAAACAATAGTGGATTGTATTGATAAAACATGTTAAATTGTGTCTATCAAGCATCAATTTCATAATATTGCAGTCGCATGCGTTTATCGCATAGGAACAGTTGATTTTAGTGTTTTTATGCAGAATATGCGTTGACGCAATGCAAGAATTGTGATCATAGGAAATCATTGATCAAGCAGTATCACCACAAGGCGTTGAGATGATTGTGTTCGCAAATATTCGCCTGAGAAGGATCGCCGCAACTTGGTCAGCGCAACTGGTGGGCACATCTAGGTAAAAGACTAATTAATCGCGATGGGACAAAAAGCTAATGACAGTCGAATCTGAATTAAGTTGATAGCCGATAACGATCACAAGTACATTAAGCTTTTTGGTGACAATTATTCGGCACATCAGTCAGGAATTAAAGCTATCCCATCGTACAATCATGAGAGAGAAGCCGCATTTAACCATGGATGTTCTATAAATACCAAGGGTGACCTTCAGAAAAGGGATTGATCGAGTTCAGCTATTCTTTGTTCCACAAATTCACATGCCCTTGTTCATAGTTTTCTTTCCTTTTAAGACGGAGCAAGAGAAAAGTGGTGACGCTAGAGATCGCTCAGGGCAATTCGAGAGAGAACCTTGGGGCGTAGAAGCAGAGAGCGGGCCGACTCTTGCGAGAGCGAGATTATTTTTTGAGCACGAGTAGAAAAACAGTGTAAACGCCTAGGCAGCAAGAGATTTCTACCAGGCTCTTTATTCTATACTTGCATTGTTATTTTGTACTTCATCTTCATATTTATACAATGGAAGTCTTATTTCTACATCTTTTCACTCTCTTAATATGCATGAGTAGCTAAACTAGTCGAATGGGTTGAAAAGAACTAAGCTAACATGACCTAGGAAGTTCATTACTTGCGATCGTCTTTTTTATGTTGTGCTAAACACCCCTTTAGAGCTACTTGAGAGAGAGTCTAAAGAAAGAACCTAAGACTCGAGAGAGCTAGGTTAGAATCTAGACTCGAAAGAGCAAGATTAGAACTGCATAAACAAGAGATAGAGACTTAGAGATAAGCTCTGTTTGTCAACCTGCATCGCATGCATCCTAGAAATGGGAATGATATTATGTGGTTGCCTTATTTGTGTGGGTGTTATTCTGTCATCACATAAATAAGAATAGAGGCTTATGTGTAGGTCCTATAGACTTATCGCATATATCGCACTGTCTCTTATACACATCTAGATGTGTATAAGAGACAGATAGAGGCTTATGTGTAGGTCCTATAGACTTATCGCATATATCGCATGCGTTCTAGCATTAGAAGCCGTAGCATTCGCATTAAGAGATGGTTTACTATTGTATGCATGTTGCATGGTCGCAAAGCACGAACGCATTCTAGGAAGTGTTAGCCAAAACCCTTCTCAACCCGTTCACCGCATATTCATCGCATCTCCCATTTACCAACTCTTTTCAAATTCTGCCGCAATTGTTATTTTTCTTCATTAACGCAATCAACAACAAACCAACAATTTATTTATTTGGTTCCCGCAAGGCTTTCATAAAAATTATCAACGCAATCTGTTTTCACAATTCCCTGTGTTCGACCCTGGACTTACCAGGAAACTCAGAGGAATTTACACTTGGATTCCGCTGAGGAAACTTGAGTGAACAACGCAATTTTATCAACGCATATCATCCACATTTCCACTTCATAAAATCAAGCAACAATTATACTTAGAATTCATGAGAAAATGAGCTTGCATCTATCGACATTAAAAATCTCGGCTAACCCACTATTATGCGTTCAATTGTTTATTTTTATAGCAATCGTAGGAATTGATCACATGCGTGGAAGTCAGGCTATCGCAAGGATGACCGCATGCGGAGAATCTCTCCATCGCAAAGGCAAACACTTACGTTCGACACATGAACGATGTGGCCATTAACCACATGCGTCCATCATATAGATGTTGCGGCTGTCGAGCGAATGCGGTCATCGTAGGAAGATTGCGGCTACAGATAATAACCATAATAGAAGGGCGATCGTAAGGTTGGTGGAATGCAAGCATGAACGCATACACTGGGATTATAAAAAAGATGATGTTGACATTTCACCTACCATGCCGTTAGAAACAGAAATTCAGAAAAGGACCATCATGCCATGAGTGTCAGATTTAGAGCAGGTCCATTAATGCTGTCGGCGATCAAGCTCTATAAATAGAAGCCATTGAACAAAACTTCAAATCATCCAGGGGTTTCTGCTTGAGGGCTGATCCTTGTGATCTAGACGAGAGTATGAGAAGAAAACTTGAGAGTTCTTCATCCCCTTAACCATTCCGAGTGACGATCGGAGCCTTTGCCGAAGTTAGAGCTCAAGAAAGTCTACTCCACCGCCCATCCATGGCACCACTGGCAACCTTGACACACATCTGATGGAAGCAAGACATTGCTTCCATCTAGCACTCCATATCTCTTCTATCCTTGTATTGTATTACATTTTGGCTTAAGGAATTAATACATTTGTGATCAATGAATATCTATATTTTCCTTCGATTCCATCTCCATCTTCATTTACTTAGCATCCTTTACTTTTACTGCATCAAGAAGTAAGACTGCTAGAGTATTGCATACGTAATCATGCGACATAGAGATATGAGGCATGTAGCAAACCACCAGGAGGTGTGCGTTACGCGAGTATTGTTAGAAAACCTTATTTGCTTAGTGTGAAGCTGTAGCAACGCTTGTCTATAAGCAGATGCATTGCTTGTCTATGAGTAGAATTAGCAGCAACTAACTGCCCGAGAGGGTAGGTAGTTGATCATATTAAGTAATGTAAACAAGTGTTCACTAGAGATAGGAATAATCTTACGTCAGCTAGGTTTATGTGATTACCTTGTCTTATGAGTGCATCATTCATCATTTAGGCATACTTGAGAGAGTAGTCTAAAAGCAAAATCTAAGACTCGAGAGAGCGGATTGGATCACATAAGCAAGAATGGGGAACTTAGAAATAAGCTCCGTTTGCTACTACACAACATATGCACCCTTTAAGTAGGATATGGTGATATGCGGTCATCTTGCTTATGTGTGAGAGCACGTGAGCGGGAATATAGAGGCTTAGAAATAGGCTTCTTGACACTATCGCATATAGATCGCATGCGTCTACGTCAAGTGTGTATAGCATGATTGCATAGCTTGTGTTGGCTGGGGTTACCTTTGCGGTCAAGCTTAGTGTTGCAGTGAAGACATCCTCGCCTTTTCATCTATTTTTCCATGTATTTTACTATGTGTTAACAGTTGTCACGTCTCTACCTCTCAGTCATGCTTCCACTGCTTTATCTGTTAGTTAGGAGTAGGAGTAGTGCATAGCTCATAACCCTCAACATTCTTTTATTTCTTTGCCGCAAACACACTACTGTATAACATTTTCCTACAAGTCCCTGAGTTCGACCTCGGATCATCTGAGAAACTTGCGATCTCGTTATACATGGCGAGAGCACTAGAAAACTTATGACAGGAATGCATGGTCATTGCATACGAGATCAATGCATATTTTTCATTCCAATGCATGACCACCGACGCATGAGAACAAACGCATAACCTAAGACATGCATCGCATAATTGCGTTACCAAATCTACTTCACTAATCGCTTACTTTTACTATACGATCGTACACTTTACCAAAATGATCAAGCATATTGTCTATGCAATAGACGATCGCATCTCCCCCTTGCTAGATCGTTGTGTATAGTCACTCTTTCTCTTTCCCTCTACCAAATCTGAACAAAGCCCACACTTTGGATTCTAACTCTAAGAATACTGAGGGCTTTAAGTGGTGTTGTCTTCTCCGATTCCTTCTATTCGAGTGGTGACTGTTCGAGGTAGATGGTTGGGCTTTAGACTCGAGAAATCTTCATCTGGTATGATTTCTTGATCTCTTTAGCATTATGAATGTATGTTTGAATGTATATGCGGTAATTATGTCACAATGAATTGGAAAGATCCGCTTCCACTCGTTGGTACTCTTGAATAAGAGTTCCTTCATTAGGTAGGTAGGGTTTGTAGGGATAAAATCCCTAATGCAGTGAAAAAACCAAGACCCAACTCAAAATTATTTTAAATTCCAAAATACTAGTACACTGGAAAAATATACAGAATAACACAAAGATCTAAAAAAAAACTCAGTCTACTGTAAAATTTAGGTTAAACATGCTTTACAATTTGGGAATTTAATCTAACAGAGAAAGAAAAAGGGTCACTTACTTTCGTTGATGACTCAAATGAAGGGACCAAATCTCCTTATGATGGAAAACACAGACACCACCCATTGAGAACCTCCATATTCTATGAGAATTTGGGGTTATTGGTTTGGTGGAACCAATCTAAAAAATTGGGAAAAAATGAGAGAACTTTAGAGAGATCTTCACCAGACCTATTCTGTGATTGATTTTTCATCATTCTTATTTTTTCATCCCAAAGGTATATTATGCGTGAGAGCCTAAGAGATAAGCATCCCATGTTTTTTGATAACTCCCACACATGGGAGTTATCTTCTTTTAAAAAAATTTATTTTATCTAATAGAATAATTAATTAATTAATTAATTAAACAATTAATAATTGATTAAATTAATAACTAATTAAATCTAATTTAATTAATAATTTCATTTAAATCATATTTAAATGAGCATCTCTCACATAACCTATAGTTTAAATTCAATTAATTTAATTAAAATGAAATTAATTAATCATTAAATTAAATATCACATATTTAATTTAACCTATATTTGAATCATATTCAATTGTATTTCTCTCATAACCTATAGTTTTAATGTGTATCTAATACGCATTAATTTTAACCTATAGTTTTAATATGAATTCAAATCATATTAAATTTATATTTGAATTCCTTCAAATATTTAATTCTTTCCTAAATTAGTTTTGAATCATATCCAAAATTAAATTTATATTATAAAGTTTAATCAAAATGTAAAATTTATATTATAATGTATCATTATACATTATACTATTTTCCTATGTGAATTTGAACATTTCAAACTCTATTCAAGACACAATTACCTCAATACCCTTTACGAGCAAGGAAAAGGACCTCATGGACCTACATATTAGAAGCTCCAATGATGTAAGATTAATTGGCTAAACTTATTAACCACATTAATCAATATTCGTTAACTGTGGGTACACTTTACTAAAGACCCACAACTGCACTCTTTTCACTGTAGATATATTTCTGTGTCCACAGATATAGATCAATAACAACAAGTTAGTTCTTCACGTGTGTTCGTAACATCAATTGGGTCAAAATTATTGTTTTACCTCTGAGTTACTTATATTTATCCTTAAGTACTAGTGCTTCTCTAATAAACAACCTATTTATGATCCAACCATTAAACAGAAACCTAACTCGGGCCAGTGAGAGGGTAGAACCTTTTGTTCAAGTCTCGAAGACACTATTTAAAGAACTCATATGCTTATCTATAGTCGAGAAGGAGTGAAATTCATCTCGTACTATTATCTTCCTAGCTCTCCTTTTGGTGTTGTTTCCAAAATGATAGGCATATTGAGTCAGCGAATTGGCCACTCTCACCCATACAAATCACAGGACAATCCCTCGTAAACAAGAGTTCATAATATACTTAGAATTAAGACTAAGTTGCCTAGTTCTTCCTTTTCTAGAGAGTAGTGGGATCAGCTCTAGAACCCAAATCATAAACTCCAAGTTTCATTTCAGAGGACAATCCTCTTCGATGAATTTCATCAGAGTTGGCAAAAATTGCTTTTCTATTAGTCCTTCAATATAGACTGGAGATTATCTTAGGAACTGACACTATTGGTTTCATTGTTATCAATCCCATTTTTCTTGAATAGTGAGAACATACATTCAAAAAATTCTCGCATTGATTCCATGATCTCATGTGCAATGACCATGTTCTCAAACCTTTTGGCCAACGCATAAGGTATGCTTGCCAAAATGTGAACTCGGGCTCTCGAATTAGCCTTCGTCCACACCTTATATGCATTACGAACATTTCGTGGTGCATCAGGGGTTGGGACTTGAGGACAACCCTCAATCATGACAATTTCGAGGTCGTTTACTACGGAAAACGTTTTAATGGATTCTTTCCACGTCATGTAATCCAAATCGATCAAACAAGAAAAGGCAACTAACCGAAAATCACTATTTGACATATTTGCTAAAAAAACAAATACATTGATCTACATTAGATTTTAGCATAACTCTTAAAAAATCCAATTAGTTTTAGAAAAATCTAAATGAACCCCATCTAATATCTAATTTTATAAGGACGCTTCAGTGATTTAGGACAAAAGCCACTGAAGGGTAATCAGTTATCCTTTCACTGAATTGAGACACTCTCAACCAATCATTACACCAGAATAACTCTTATTCCTATAACAATCAGTCATCATTTTTTTGGTCAAGAAATCATTAACTTGCTTAATAATTTTTCGTAAGTGTGACCCTTCATTTTAGATCATAGAGTTTCGCACTAATAAGCCAACCGAAGGGAAAAATTGATTGGGGCAAAAACTAAAACGATCCTATCCATTTCTGAAGTTCGCCTTGATATTGACTAACTGCACAAATCATCCGAAGGGGGATGCTCCCAAGGTGCCTTGAGGCCGTGCAAGAAGGTCTCACGATGCAAACCAATGAAAGAGACCGTAGGACATGTTGATACACATCCCTCTCCCACTTACTATAAATACTCTCTTCATTCACCTTGTATTAATCCATGCAAACACCATCCGAAGAGGGACACTCCGAGGGCGCCTTAAGGCTAAACATGAGTCTCACGGTGTGAATATTAAGGGAGAAACATGAGTGGAAAAATGACGTATCATATACATTTTTTCCTCCCACTGAGTATTTTAACAACCTAGGATTTAATTTACTTAGGAAAAATACGGCTAATTATTTTTACTAAATGATTGTTTAAGTTTTCCTAAAAGTAATACTTACTTTGGAAAGTTAAACAATTTTGATTAATATTCGTTAAACACTTTAATACATGTTAATCAACAATTGCATGCTTATAGCAAATCTATCTAATTCACCTTTCCAGGTAGGTTTTCAGGTAGGGGTGTTTCGTTTCCGTCAGCTTAAGTACCCCAGCTTAGCCAGAATCCGCCTTAGACAAAAGGTCCCTTATAGATATATTTGCTACAAATTTAATCTTTTATTGAAATCAATTTAATCATATTAAACTGATTAAAAAAATATTAATCTAATTTGCAATCTCATTAAAAATTTATGAACTTAGGTCTATATCAATCATATTTTAAAACTATTTTAAAAAATGATTTAACCTAAGTTTTCATGCAACTCTTAGTTATTGATTTTAATTTCTAATTTCATTTATTTACAACTCTTATAAAGTAAATGAAACAAATTAAAACCTATATTACATGGATGACATACTCTATAAAATTATAACGTTTATAAGATTACCTAAAGTAATGTCATGCATCATGATATGTCAATTCCATTACTACATATATATAACACTTATATATAACAAAGTAATGAAAATAAATAACATACGTCACATGCATACTGTAACACCCCGGATTTTTATTATTTATGTAATTTCAGTAATTTTTATTAATTGAGGGCATTCTTGGAATTTTTGGACTTAAATGTAATTGCAGAAATTTAATATTGACGTTGAAATTATTCAATTTGAAAATTAATAAATTGACGTTGAAATTATTCAATTTGAAAATTAATGGCAGGAATTAATTTCATTTTGAAAAGAAGGGGTGTTTCAATTTAATGGTTTAATTGGAGGGAAGTTACAGAAATTGAACTTTTAATGTCACACAAATTTAATTTGAAATTAATGTCAAGAATTAATTTCAAAGGAAGGGGGTATGTCACACAAATTTAATTTGAAATTAATGTCAAGAATTAATTTCAAAGGATGAGGGTTGTGTCACACAAATTTAATTTGAAATTAATGTCAAGAATTAATTTCATTTTGGAAGGGGGTATGTCACACAAATTTAATTTGAAAATAATGTCAAGAATTACTTTCATTGTGGAAGAGGGTGAGATAATTTTTTTGTGAATTGAAAATTTTACGAGAGAAAAGGATTAAAAGTTGGAAGCAAGGTCTGATTGAAGGAAGATTTTGGAGATTGGAATCTTAGGGGTGGTTGTTGCTCAGGCTTCGTTGAGGAATTGAATTCAAAGATTGATTATTGAAGACTGCTACTTAGATCGATATTTGAATCTAGTATCGAGGTAAGTAATCTTACTACTAGAACTGTTCATGGGCGAGACACTAGATATATGCTAGTATAATAGATGAATATCAGAACATAACGATAACATGATAAACTGATAGTATAGTATAACCGATATCTGTTCTTGTATGAGAATCTGAAAGATTTATTTGTGCACGTAGATACTTGCATGCTAGTAAGATATGATACTTGATTCACTAAGGTTGTATTTGATATGAGGATATTGAGGCGTATATGCATGTTGTATAGCCATGATGTTGAGGTGTATATGTATGTTATAAAACCATATTGTGATAATTGTGATGTTGAGACTGTGATAGTGTCTTTATTGATTAGTTAGATGCCCATAGGTATTATGTTTCCTTCAGGATTCACCAGATTGTGTTTCCTTCGAGATTCACTAGATATTGTGTTTCCTTTGGGATTCACCAAGGGTTGTGTTTCCTTCAAGATTCACCAGAGGTAGTGGGCATACTTAACTACAGTAGGATAGAAATCAGTTTTTCATATATGTATGTATCCCATGAGGACTAGGGCAGTTTATATGTTCCACCAGAGGTAGGCATCTAGAGGACATAGGTGCCTAACCTGACCCCAGTAGTGGGGTTACTTACTGAGTATTTTATACTCATTATTTCTCATGTTGTTGTTTTAGATAAAGGTAGAGATGCACCGACGATTGACAAGCGGAATTCGTGATCGAGCCACTGGGACCAGTTTTATGCTTCCGCTCATGAGATTTAGATTTCTTTTCATGTTTTTCTTAACTTTCAATTTTGATGTTTGAAACTTACTATTAAGAATTGTTTTCAGACTTATTTATTAACATTTATGATTTATGGGTACCCTCTTGTTGTTTTTAATATTTGAATTTAATGAAGGGCTTTTGAACTTACCTTATTTATTTAGCATTTATTTCACCATAAAAAGGTGTCGTTTTAAGTTCCATGCATGCATGTATTTAGTAACGGCCTAGCTTGAGTCCTAGGGGGTCGGGTCGTTACACATACATTTAAATTATATAGTATAACGATTATAATATAAATGATGCATGACTATGTTATTTATGCATGCAAGCATATAGTATAACACTTATATTATATGATGCATGAGCATGCTATAAAATTAAATCATTCATATACATTTATTATAACACTTATAATATAAATGATGCATGAAATTAAATGCATAACCTATGGTGGGTTTTCAAACTATATGACATACACTTTGGCATATAATTTTAAATATACATCGCATGTACATTTACACTAACAGCTGATGGACCGAGATAGGAGCTCTTAAAAGGAAGAAACAAAAGGCTAACTATTACAAAAAAATGAGTCAATCGGTTCCAACAAGTGAACTAGGCCTTGAACTGCTCGAACCGAACCATCCTTCAAAGAACCACCTTGCAGTTGATCGTGTAGCAAATGAATTATGCGGTGAGCATAAAAGACAATGCGATCACATAGCTGGCAGCTATGCAATGAGCATGAAAGACTATGTGATCATGTATCTAGCAACTATGCGATGAACATGAAAGCCTACATGATCGTGTAGCAAGCAAGCAAGTGTTGAGCATCTATGCGATCGTGTATGAAAGCCTGCGTGATCACTTTGCTAGCAACCAAGCGATAAGCAACTAAAGACCGCGCGATCCTTCAGCAAGCAACTATGCAATCTTGTAGCAAATGGCACACGATCATGTAGCAAACTCTACATGATCACGTAGCATGAGCTATGTGATCGTTTAGCTGTAGCTACACGATCTGAAACCTCTGTTTCATCTTCTCCATCGAAACAACGCTCTGTAACTCTTCTTTAAAGCATCTCAGGAACAACACAAGCGACTCAAACTTACAAATTACAGACTCAATTGCAACAATAATGCCCAAAAATGCAGGGGCCTTTATAAACCAAATTTGTAAATAAAAGAAATCCTTAAATAGAGTGTTATATCTCGAAACATCCATCGACAAAAAACATCCACAACCATTCATCGCATGAAACATAATGCAGATTATAAAACCCACGATTACTATAAAAACGATTCAATAAAACGAATGAAATTTGGAATTAGAAACCTACAACCTGTCTCTGATACCAATTGAAAGAAATTTTGGGAAAAGATCCTTTGAGCAAAAGCAAAGATCGTTCCAAATTCTATTTTTATTGACTATAAAGTTTTACAGTGAAACAACAAGAAGATTAAAATTACAGCATGCTTTAAAACAATCATATAAAGTTTCAGAAACCCTTACCTTTGAAGAACCCTTTCTTCAAGAAATCCCTAGTACAAGCCACGAATGGAACTCCTTCCACGTGGATCTCCTTCTTCACACAAACACCATCACTTGAGAACCCTCTGTATTCTCTTAGGATAAAGGATTCAAGCAAGGCTTGAATCCTTGGAAGAGGGAAGGAGATGGAGAGGAAGAGAGGGAGATTTCTACAGAGAACTTTTCTCTTGGAGATAACTCTTCTCTCTTGAGCCAACTAGGAAGTAGAATCATCTACAACCAACTTGAATCCCACGTATAATAATTGAAAGAATGAGAGGAGGAAGTTGTAACTCCATCCCTTTAATTAATTTCAATTAAATTAATATTAATATTAATAATATATATATAGATTTTTATATAATATATATATATTAATAATTATATAATAATATATATATATATATATAACTATTTATTTTATATTATATACACTATATGTTATATCAAATATAACATATAGCCTATAGTTTTATATTGGATCAAATAAAACATAAACTATAGACTTTTTTCTCTCAACAATACATGACATTTAATATAAATCACATTTATATTAAATTCACTTATATGAATCTCATGCATATAATTGCTATTTGGATCATATCCAAATTATTATTTCCTTCCAATATAAATCATATTTATATTTAAATTTAATTACATGAATCTCATTCATATAATTAGTATTTGAATTATATTCAAATTCCTCTCATTTATAATGTATCAAATACATTATAATTAATTATATCACATATAATTAATTCCCTCAATTAATTTAAACACTTCAAATTAATCCAAAGATTAAATCCCTGTTGAACTATAGAAGGGACCTTATGGACCTATAAATTGAAGCTCTAACAGTCCTCAGATAATTTGTTAAACTATTTAATTAAATTACCCAACATCCGTTAACTGTCGGCCACTTCATTAAAGACCGACAGTTGCACTCTTCGTACATAGATAAATTTATGTGTCCATTAGATATAACCAATCAACAGTAAGATGACTTTTCACAAATTACTCATAAGTACAGCTGGGTCAAAATGCTGTTTTACCCCTATAGTTACATCTAACTCCTTAAGTACCATTAATTCCTCTAATGAATAATAAATCATAGTCCCACTATGACCAAGTCCCTCTTAGGCCAGGAGAGGGTGTGGCCACTATGTTTAAGACCCGGAATCAGCACTTAAGGGAGAAATTTATATACTTGCCTCTACATCAGGGAATGAGTGTATTTCGTCTTGTGTAGCTGTGTTTCCAGCTCCCCAGTCAAATGAATCCTCAAAATAGTAGGCTTGTTGAGTTGGCAATCTAATCACTCTCACCCATACAAATCAAAGGACTACTTTCATGAGCAGGAGTTCACAACTCACTCAGGATTCAGGTCATGCCACCTATGGTCATCTTAGTGAAATATAAGTCTCTATTATTAATGGCGTTATATAAAGAGACTAATCATTTTGTGGTTCGGTCTTATACAAACTCTTTGTATAGGATACCCTCGCTCACATATCTCCATATTAATGATCAGAATCAGACCATTTGTAGTACTTTACAACACTTGTAACACCTACAAAGCGGGCCGTATCCGTATTATCACCAGGATAAGGTACCCAACCTTATCTATTTACTACAGACCATTTAGTTTATTATTTAAACAAGATCCACTTGTATGTCTTTACATACTTGTTTAAATTAGATGAAATAACCTCGGATCTTAGTTTATTGGATTGAATATATGCTTATAAAATAACACTTATTTTATTAACATCAATATGTTTATACAAAGTTTACAAACTATGGGATTACAAAGAGATTTAGGATACCATTTCCAACAAAATGGACACATAATATATCTACAGTGAGGGGAGTGCAACTACAGGTTATAGTGAATAGTCCTGTTAGTTAACAAATGTTGATTAACTAGGCTAAAGAGTTTGACCGGTTAGTTGGAGCCCATGATCTGTAGATCCATCGGGTCTCCTTGCTAGCTCACTACGGACAAAATTGAAGAATTAAGTGAAGTAAGAATTTGAACTGTTCAAATTCGAGATTTAGAGAAAATTGTATTTAATATGAGATATAATTTACAATTAAATGATTAATTTATTAATTAATTATTTTTTAGTGTATTTTTTAACATTAGCATCAAAGTATTTTAAAACTTGATTAATGTACTAGTATCTGAAATGGATTTCATAATTGTTAACAAGACTCCTGGTATCTGAAATGGATAGAAGTAGATAATTCAATCACTTTTAGTCGAGAATAGAAGTAGATAATGCTAATTGCTAACAAGACTCCTAGTATTTGAACCTTTCATTTAAAAAAAAAAAAATTGAAAATTGAGCGCGTGTCTCTAGGTTTGCTGTATAGCAAACATGTCAAAAAACTTTCACCTGAAAAATTGATTATTATCTGATTTTTATTTCATTGTTATGTGATTGCTATGTAATTGTCACACCTGCAATCACAAAAAAGTTGAAGTCATGACTTTGGTTTCTTAAAATGTATTTTTCATACAATACAATTTCCCAAAGAATTATATTTAGCTCAAGACCATACAAAATTTCAATGAAGACTATAAAATTTCAAGCAAGACCATGAACAATTTCTAGATCCCATTTGAAAATTTGAGTTATCCTCAACCTCACCAAGCTTGTTTCTTTTGTTCTAAAATGATAATTAAGAGGAAAAATTGCCAAATATTGGCTTGATAGCTTGTTCCTCTTCAAATTAGACCCAAGAATCTACACTCATCTTTTCAAATCCCAACAAGATCACACCTCAAAATCAAAAGAAGTGGGTAGGAGTGAAAAACCCATCTTCAACCACCATACAGGCTCTTAGAAGAAGAAGAACCAACAAAGCAGTGTGAAGAGCCCTCTCCATTCTCTCAAGCTACAAGCAAAAAAAGAAAACACATAAAAATGCACAAACCTCCTTCAGTATCTAAATATAGAAAGTTTATGAGCCCAAGAAAATAGAATAACCATAGGCATATGAGCATATATCTCAGAATTGATTCTAGAAATTTTCAGCTATAAAGGTAACATTTCACCTTGAATACGAATCAACATCCTATACTTCAAAAACATTTATAGTATACTAACAAAATACAAAAAAGAAGGAACTATCGGTTGAAATTCATAACAAAAGAAAGAAATCTTGTAGTTGTTCTTGTTGTTCCATGGCTTGGAGACAGAACTTCAATTCATTATTTTGGTTTGTAAGCCCAATTGAATATCTCTGAATATAGAGCAATTTGAAAAAACCAAGAATTTAGCAGCAGAAAAATGAAATAGAAAATAATCATCATCAATGCTCAAGATTTCTACCTGTAAAAAAGTGAGTTTGGCAAACAGAGTGGTAGCTTCTGTTTAAAGAGTTTGAACGTTATGTTCCAACTCATATACTACATCTTTCGTTCTTTTGATTGAGTAACAAACTGATGGTTTGCTAAGATCCTGAAGTAAATTTATTTCTCAAGTTTAAAAAGCAATAAACGAAGTAATTTAAGTAAATCAGTCAATGACGTAATTAACACACACCTCTTTGCATGCTTCGGATCAGTTAAAGCAATCTCGGGAAGTTTTTCATTTGCCATAATTTTCTTCAGTTCAGTCCCACTAAACTCACCATTATCAAACTCTAAGCTGAATGGAGGATAATTACCATCAACTAAGTTGTTTGAAGAAACTTTCCCCAGACGAACACCAGATGGCGTAGGAGGAAGTTTGGGGGACTCATCACCAAACTACAGTTTGGTCGTCAAACGCTCAAAGTTCGTAGATCTATGTATGCCAATGAGGAAGTCAGACGAGAGCAGTTGAGATCATGGATACCTACAAGATCGTGAACATAGCGCAAAGATTGAGAGAATAAGTCTGTCGAAGATGAGTTTTTCGAGAGGGGAAGAGGGACAAATAAATTTAGGGCTTTTGAGAGGAGAAGAAGTCGTGGAAGTGGGTTTTTTCGCTTGAAATATGCTCAAGATGATGAAGACTGGGGAGGCCATCCACGATAAAAAGAAGAGGGAAGAGAAAGACAAAGAAATTTAGGGTTTTGAGATTTTTTTTATTCTTACTTTTTAATAGTTAAGAAAGGGAGGGAAACAAAAATGAAAGAGGAAGGAAACAAAAAAACAAAGGATTTAATATAATTTTTATACTCGATATTTAAAATGTGTCAAGTACAAACGTATCAAACTTGACGTTTTAACAATGTCAAGTTTAGGCTAGCGAGAAAAAATCCAAAAGAATTCGTGAATCTCCATTTTTTTTTCATTTTTTATTGACATTTTTCTCTTAAAATACATGTTACTTGACATTTTTTCATAAAAACGTCAAGTACTAAAAATTTCAAATGTCAAGAAATGTGTTTTTCCTTGTAGTGTTTACACATACAATGCAAGGTGAATTTAAATTAATTATCTCAAATTATTATGTTTTGTTTTCTTTTGATTTTGTTATTTTAAAATAAAACTGATATAAATGAGAAGATAATTAATTTAATAAGAGATTTGAAATTTTTTTAATTTAAGTTGATAAAAAATTTAAAATTTGTAAATTTTGAATTTGAGTGGGAAAATGATAAGAGTTAACCCCAATTGGAATGATATTATTGAAGGAACTCTTATCAAAGAGTACCTCTGAGTGGAAGCAAGATCGTTCCAAACTCATTGTGACAAAATTGCCGCATTTACAATCAAACAGGCTAGTTATGCATTTCCAACAAATTACAGGCATGTTTTGAAACTTTAAACAACAAGAGAACAAAACACATACCAGTTGAAGAACCCTTCTTCATAGAAATCTCTCTCTCGTCCAACGGACTACTCCTCTCGCTCTCGCTGAGAATGTCTAAGCAATCGTCCACCAAATCGTCTATCCACGAATGAACTCCTCATGAACACGGCAACAGGGCAGGCACTACCACTTTGAACCCTCGGTATTCTCGCTGTGAGAATCTAAGAGGTGTGGGCTCTGTTGGATTTGGTAGAGGGAAGGAGGAAGAGACAATCGTATACCACAACCAAGCAAGTGGGAGAAGTTGGGTGTCTATGATGATGGGCAGAAATGCACGTCATTATAGGCCTTTTATTTAGAATTATAAGGGCTGTTAAGTAGAAGATGCGGTGATTATACTTAGAATTCATGAGAAAATGAGTTTGCGTCTATCGACATTAAGAATCTTGGCTAACCCACTTTTATGCGTTATTATGCGTTCAGTTGTCTATTTTTGTAGCTAACACAGGAATCGATCGCATATGCGGAAGCTAGGCTATTGCAAGGACGACCGCATGCCGGGGATCACTCCATCGTGGAGATGATCGCATGCGGTGATCGCATACGTCAGTCGTATGGGTGTTGCGACTGTCGAGTGAATGCATCCATCGCATAGAAGTTGCGGCTGTCAAGCGAATGCAGTCATCGCAGAGAGATTGCGGCTATAGAATAAGAACCATAATAGAAGAGCGATCACAAGATTGGTGGAATGCAAGCATGAACGCATACATTGGGATTATAAAAAATATGATGTTGACATTTCACCTACCACGCCGTTAGCAACAGAGATTTAGAAAAAGACCATCACGTCGCGAGTGTTAGATTCAGAGCAGGTCCATTAATGCTATCGGCGATCAAGCTCTATAAATAGAAGCCTTAAGGCAGATCTTTGTGATCTAGACCAAAGCGTGAGAAGATAGTCTTAAGAGTTCTTTATCCCTTCAATCATTCTGGGGAACTTAGGAATAAGCTCCGTTTTCTACTACACAACGTATGCACCCTTTAAGTAGGATATGGTGGTATGCGGTCATCTTGCTTAGGTTGAGAGCACGTGAGCGGGATATAGAGGCTTAGAAATAGGCTTCTTAACACTATTGCAGATACATCGCATGCGTTTACGTCAAGTGTGTATAGCATGATCGCATAGCTTGCATGGGCTGGGGTTGCCCTTGCGATCAAGCTTAATGTTGCAGTGAAGATATCCTCGCCTTTTCATCTATTTTTTCCATGCATTTTACTACGCGTTAACAGTTTTCGTGTCTCTACCTCTCAGTCATACTTCCACCACTTAATCTGTTAGTTAGGAGTAGGAGTATTGTGTAGCCTTTCAACCTCAAATTCTTTTATTCTTCGCCGTAAACACACTACTGCATAATATTTAGCTACAAGTCCCTGAGTTCGACCTCGGATCACCCGAGAAACTTGCGTTCTCGTTATACTTGGTGAGAGCGCAAGAAAACTTGTGACAGGAATACATGGTAATTGCATATGAGATCAATGCACATTTTCCATTCCAACGCATGATCACCGACGCATGAAAACAAACGCATAACCTAAGACATGTATCGCATAATACGCGTTCCCTAATTTTTATCACCAGTCTATCATATAGTCGATGATTTCATTTAGTAAAGGGCTGCGATCGTATAGACGATCGTTTAGTAAACGTTCGGGCAAGCAATCGTTTAGAAAAGAGCTAGACGATCGTTTAGCAAAATTTATACGATCGTTTAGTAAACTGCGCACGTGTATACGATCGTTTAGAAATGTTGAGCTATCATGTAGGCTCTCGTTTTGCTATGTGATAGGCAGTATACACCATTCGTGAGCAAATGTCTGATCCTTTTGCAAAATGAAAACAATTTTCATTTTTTCCTTCAGTTATGAAAATTGAATGCAACCTCCCACTATCATTCAGTTACGGAGAAAAATCCGGGCAACAATTATCCTATAATTGTCAAAATTAAATAATAAATATAATCTTATTATATTCATTAACTTATGGTTTAATATCACATCATATGCAATATATTAACCATGTCTTTTTCTCCTCCATTAGATATAAATCATATTTATATCATTTTCCTCCAGTTAATGTATCTCATACATTATGTCAACCATATCATATATAATTGACCCGTTTAATCATATCATATATAATCGAACTCCATATTGTCAATTTGAACATTTCAAACTGACCCAAAAACTGATTCTCAACTTGAATCCATTGAGCTACCAAGGGGACTTTATGGACCTATGGCTCGAAGCTCCAATGGTACGTGAATAGCTAACTAAACTCTTTAGCCACGAGATCCACCATCCGTTAACTACGAGACATTCCACTAAAGACTGACAGCTGCACTCTTCTCACCACAGATATATTTCCATGTCCATCGGATATAACCAATCAATAGTATGATAACCTTTCACAGATGCTCATAAGTACATCTGGGCTAATTTACCATTTTGCCCCTACATCTAACTCCTTAAGTACCATTGATCCCTCTAATGAACAATACAACATAGTTCTACTATGTGTGGACACCTCTTGGGCCATTGGAAGGTGTGTGACACCACATCGTTCAAGCTCCAAAATCAGTCCTTAAGGGAGCAATCTATCTAGTTACCCCTGCTTCAGGAAAGAAGTGAATTCCATCTTGTGTAGCTGAATTTTCAACTCCCAAATTAGACGAATCCCCAAAGTGGTAGGTTTGAGTCGGCGATTTGGCTACTCGCACCCATGCAAATCAAAGGACTGCCCTCAAAGGCAAAAGTTCCTAACTCACTCAGGATTGAGGTCATGTTACCTATGGTCATCCCAGTGAAGTGAAGTCTCTATCATGAACGATGTTATATAACGAGACTATAACACTTCATGGTCCAGACTTATACAAACTCCTTTGTATAGGACACCCCCGCTTGCATGTCTCCACATGAATGATCAGGATCAGACCATCTGTAGCAAGTCACAACACTTGTAACTATTCTACAAAGCAGGCCGCATCCGTAATGTTACCAGGATAAAGTTTCCCTCCTATATCCATATACTATAGACCATTTTGGTTATCACTTAAGGCATACCTGTATGTCACCACATACATGCTTAAGTTACAAATGACAATCAGGGATCTTAGTTTATTGGTTTGTGGTAAAGCAAATAAAACATCCAATATTCATAGACAAAAGTGAAGAAAATATCATATATTATACATCACAAGCATTTGTTCAAAACTGTAACTACAGGACCCAACGAGAGTTTAGGGCATCATCTCCAACAATTATATAATACATCTTCTTCACTTAGCCCCCCAATCCATCTCTCTATCGCATGTTGTTATCCATGTCGAGACTATCATCAGCGTCCTTAGGCTTGTGTCGTTGCGGAGGGTAGCAACAATAAGTCTCTTTTTCACTTTCTTATGAAATCTCTTTTCCACAAAGCTTTACATGCAAATAAAGTCGTCAACCCCGTGCTCTGTGTTGCTGTTTACCAATTATCGTCGTTGTGTGGTTGCCAGAGGAAATGACCAACAGTGTTTTATTGAGTATCCGAGCCTATAATTTGGGTTTTTATTAAAGTTTTGATTGTTTTGGAGTTTTGTGTTGGGGTCGCTTGAACAGAGGGATTTTTTTCCTCACGATTATGTGTAGTTGTGTGTTGGCTTTCCAAAATCTCTAACTTGTTTTGGATTGGGATTAGAGTTCTTGGGGGCTCTCCAAATTCCTAATTCACTAAACTGTTTAGTTATAGTGTATTTGTGATTTTTTGAATGTTTTTAAAACACTTCACTTTCAACTTCCAAACATTATGTATTTAATTGTAGTTGAGGGTAATTTTGACAATTTCTCATTATTATTTTTTATTATTTAATTTCATTTTGCTACCTTTACAATTTTGAAAATATTTTACTATTTTTTCAAATGAAACATTGAAATTTGCTATTTATCTAGTCTGACTTGGTCCTTTTGTTTATGTTTTTAAATGTCAATTTAGCATGAGTTTAAAAAAAAATTAAATTTAAGGATTAATTTCTTATCAAAACAAAATCCAACTACGGAAATCCTATAATACAAAATTAAAAATAAAGGAGACTTGTAGTACCTAAAGTTACGGATGTTGACGTGATCAAAGTTTTTGGATGGAAGAAAATATCTAAAAAGTATTTTAAAACTTTAAAAAATATATAATTTTATAAACTAAAAAAATCAACTATTATTGAAATAAATATATAAGAATAGTGGACAAAGAAGACTATTACTTATAAGATCCAAAAATAGGTCATTGGTTTATCCTTTGTACCATCCAAGTTTCCATGACTTTTTTTTCTCTTCCCTCTTTTTCAGCTTGACAATATATAACAACCCTAACTAAATAAGGCAACATGTGCTATAAATATATCTAACCGTAAACATGAAATAAATTTCTTAGAATAAGGTATATTATACTTTATTATAAGAATTAAATAAATTTAAAAATATTATTTCATGTGTAAATGAAGCCGATCATTAATGACTAAGACCTATTATTAGAAATTGGGGAAGAACGGAAAGTTCTTGGAAGTTTATTATGATAATATGATGAAGAGAAAATAAAAATTACACTTGTAATATATTTGAAAATAAGAGTTGAAGTTATGACGTTATACTATTGGAAGTTGAGTATTATTAAAAATAATATACTATTCTAATTACAGGGGAAGAAAGGAAAGTTCTTTGAAGTTTATTATTATTATTATAAAAATTTTCACAAATAGAAAAAATGTCAATCAATTTACATAAATAATAATAAAAAAATACTAATAGACTTCTATAAATGTCTATCAGTGATAGACTTTAATCAATTTCTATCACTGATAAATACTGATAGACTTCTATTATTTTTTAAAATCTCCCTTCTTCTTCTTCTTATTTTTTTTGTTGAGAAGAATAAAAAGTACACTTATAATGTATTTAAAAAAGACTTTAAATTGTACTAAAAAAGACTTGACGTTATAACCAATGATAATATCCTTGAATATGTCGATATATCCGTGGATATATCCATAAATCTAAGGGTTCATATCGATATTAAATATCTATAGATATTTCCAACATCTTTCATAAATGCTCGTAAAACATAAGTAATATCATCTATTTAATCCAACATGAGTATCACTACTATAACAATATCTAAAACTTAGTTTTGGAGTAAAAACAACTTGATTATTAATCTAAATAAATTCTATAAGTTTCGTGACTTACAATAATATGTCCGTCGATATATCTGTAAAATTGAAATTTCGATATAGATATCGATCTTGATGTTTTAATCCTTGATTATAACTTTATTTAGAATACATGATTAAATGAAATTGATTGGTCTTGTGTACCAAATTAATTTAATTAATAAAAGAATAAAGTGAATTACTTTTTTTAGTATAACAAGTAGACTATATTGATATTTGAACTCATGACCTCAACAGAAATTGATCTAAATTCTTGTAGAGTTATATTCATTTTGGACAACTAAAGTTATATGGTTGGGTCATAATTTTAATAAATTTGATGGATTGCAAAAAAAAAAAAAAGTTATTTATAAAAACTTTTAAGTTTTGTATAACAACACTTCTATTTAATTTATTGATTTGAGGTGCAAACCCCTAACTTTAGGTCAAACTATATTTAGGTTTATTTGTCAATTTATTATAATTTGTAAAAGTTAATATTTAATATAACATAGATTAATTAAAAATCATGCATATACATTTTTTTTTAAAAAAAATTAATCAAACATCACATTTTTTTTTATTATTATCATCATATTTACAGTAGCAACACACTTTGTTTTTTTAGTTGGATGATAGGTGGAGCGGAGAATTATTGACCTCTTGCTCGAAAGATATATGTTTCATCAAATTTAGTTATGTTAATTAACACATTTCTTTTATTGACTGACAATAAGTTATTAAAAATTAAAAAAATGATCAGTATGCTTGTGAATAAATAAAAATGTTTGGTTGAATGATTTTTTAGATTTAAATTAAATGAACAAATTGAAACTCCAAAACTCATTAGAACTAGACTGAAATTAAGATGAAACTATTAAATACAAGTTGGTGTAATATTTTAAAAACTATGGGCACCAAAATAATTATATTATTCCAAGACAGTTAATTGAAGTCCCATTTTATAATAATTAATTCGATTTTTATAGACCAAATCTGATCGGATAATCATTTAGACCCCGTTTTGTAACTGATTTTTTGTTTTTGTTTTTGAAAAATAAGCCTATTTCATCTATATTTTTTACAATGCTTAACATCTTTTTTAAATACAATAGTTAAATTTGTAGCCAAATTCCTAAAACAAAAACAACTATTTGAAAGCTATTTTTTTAGTTCTTAAAATTTGGCTTAATTTTTTAAATCATTAGTGAAAAGTAGATAATAAAAGAAGAAATTTGGAGGTGAAAGTAGTGTCAATAAGGTTAATTTTAAAAAACCAAAAACAAAAAACAAAATAGTTACTAAAGGGGGCTTTAGTTTTTAATTTTTTTAAATTAAAATTATAAACACTACTTTCATACCAATGAGTTTCTTTGTTTTGTTATTTTCATTTTGATTTTATTTTTTCAAAATTCATGTTAAATTTTAAATACAAAGAGTAGTTTTTATTGTTGGAGTTTAGGAATGTACATGGGTTGGGTTGGGTTGAGGGTATTTTTTGGACCAACCCGAAAATCTGGATTAGTTTGATTGACAACCCAAATGACCCAAATAAAGTTTCCAACCTAACCCAACCCAATCCTTAAAATTCGGGTTGGGATGGGTTGGGTTGTCGTGTTATAACTTTTTTTTTCTATTTTTAATGAAAAATATGTAAATTTATATATAACACATGACTAATAACTAAAATCTCATAAAATTAAGATGCTAAATACCAAATATCTATGATATTTATTGTAAACTTTAAACAAAGACAAATATCATAACAATTTTAAAAGAAAAATATTAAAATTTCAAAAATTAATTAATACAAAAAAATCAAATTTTAAACAAAGAGGAATATATATATATACAAAATTTGGGTTGGGTTGGGTCAACCCAAATTGTTTTTAGCCAACCCACAACTCAACCCAATCCAATAAAAATAAAAAAATTCAACCAAACACAACCCAAGAACAAAATTAACTCAATCCAATCCTTACATTTTGGTTGGATAGTTCGGATTATTCGGATTATTTGAACACCCCTATTGAAGTTTGACTAAGAATTTGAATGTTACTTCATAAAGATCACTAAGAGTTGGGGGCATTGTAAAATTGTAAAATTTTCAAAAATCAAAAAGTTATCAAACAAAGACTTAAATTATTATCTCATGCGAGTTTAGTTTCAGATCTCGACTTAAATAAATCAAACCTATTTAGAAAGTGATTGGCAAAAACCAAGAAATTCAAGTTATATTTATAAACTTAATTTTTAAAAAATAAAAAATATTAATAAATATGGCCAATATATGAATAGATCATGTACGTAGTGGAAACTCGTAAATAATATGAGTGTTTTATGTTAGGTTATCAACCAAAACAATTTAGTGCATGTTTAGGAATGATATTAAAATTTTTAAAATGACTTTTGTCGTATCCAAAATCATTTCATTTTAATCGCACAAAATTAATTTAATATTTAATCTTATACTTTTGAATTTAATTTTTATATTATCAAAATTAATTTCAAATAATTATCAATATTAGGGTGATTTTAAAATTTTCAAAAGTGGTTTTAATCCTTTCAAAATTACACTCTCACACTTGTTCTTATGCTACAACATTGGTTACCATATATATTTTTTTTTTTTGTAACGTTTAGACATATATGAGAATAATTTAATTGGCATAAATAATATACTTTCAATCAATATGTTTGAAGTTCCAAACCTCTATCCTACATATTATTAAACTATAAAAATTGAAAATGTATATGATAAAAATAAAATATAATTTTCACAAACTGGTAATTTTCTGATATTTGATAGAGTAGAGATA
The DNA here is from genome assembly GCF_009727055.1 of Benincasa hispida. Taxonomy (NCBI): domain Eukaryota; kingdom Viridiplantae; phylum Streptophyta; class Magnoliopsida; order Cucurbitales; family Cucurbitaceae; genus Benincasa; species Benincasa hispida. The sequence continues at coordinate 27,316,109 of NC_052357.1, forward strand.
AAACTAATTAAAAAAATCATGAGATATGATATGATATTTTCTTTTTATAATAAATAGATATAGAATATTACACCCATGAGAATTTGAACTTTTAATCTATAGAAGATTATTGATACTAGTTTAGCTATTATAAAATGAAGAAAAGAAGGAAAGAATAGAGGGCAAAAGAATTAATCATCCCTAATGACCCACAATTAAGAAGTCAAACTTAAAAGTTCTTCTAAGTACTCAACACCTAAATCCTCAAAAACAACTACAGTTTTCTTCTTCTTCATCATCTTCTTCTCCATCTTCTCCACCTCAGCCATCTTCTTCCTCCGTATCGAGTGGCGCCGCTTAAGCGCCAAGACCGGCGAGCACCCGGCCTCCCATCGATACTTCATCTCTCGGAGCGACTCTCGAACAACCTCGACCGGAAAGTTAAGCGTAGCTAGCCCTCCTCTCATGCAAAATGCGGCTTGGTCATACGCCAATGCAGCCGCCTCGGCACTATCAAATGTCCCCAACCACACCCTCACACCTTGTCGAGTCGAATCCCTAATCTCGGCTGCATATTTCCCCCACGGCCTCCTCCGCACCCCTCGATAAACCCTCTCCTCCTTATGTGATTGGTCTTCTTGCACTACGATGTCGTCGCTAAAACTCCCTTCTTCCTCTATTTCCTCTTTAACTTGCATCACCACCGGAGATGAACAAGAGCTCGAATCCGACGACGTTGTTCCTTCGGCCACCTCGACAAACATATCATCAAACAACATCTCTTTCAAGTAATTGAAGTCAAATGAACTCTCTTCTCCGGAAATAAAACTCTCATTGTGATTATTGTTCCACAAGAAACTTTCTTGGTAATTACCAAACAAATCACTAACAATTGACATTTTTTTTTGGGATAAATGGGGTTTTGGGGATATACTATACAAAAATGCAATGAGGGGTTTTGAATTTGTGACCAAAATAGGAAAGATGAGAAACCCTTTTTATAAGAGAGAGAAATAAGGAAGGGTTTTTCTATGATATGTATGAAAAGTTTATAATATACAAAGTTGGTGGTTATATAAAAATGGAAGGACCACAATAAAAAGAAATAAAGCACGTGGGTCAAAGAATTATGTTTGAGGCTAAGGGGCGGCTTTGGCTGATGATGTGATATAGAGAGGTGAGTTGGGGTGTGGGGATCTAAATTCTCAACTGTCAATGTCGTTTTTGCTGACCAATTAGAGCCTACTAGGGTTTTCTTTAAATAAAATATTTCGATGATCCGGAAAACGAGATCGGTACGGTTCGAATTCAAATGACGTGGATTGAGTTGATCAGGTGGGGCGAAACGAGAAATAAAAGATAGTCATTATCTATTTTGTTTAAAAGGGTAATCGTTATCTATTTTGTTTCTCTTTAACTAAAATTTATATGAAAGTTTTTTAATATAGGAAAACATGTCTTTTTAGTTTCAGAGATTGGTTATATATAGTTTCTGTTTGGTCTCTATGTTTCAAAATGTTACCATTTTAGTTTTCATGTTTTGAGTTTGAGTTCAATTTAGTTTCTAAATTACATAATATAAATTGGTCCCTAAGTTTCCAGATTTACACTTTTAACCTCGATTTTTCACCAAATATTCACTTTCAATTATTACCATTACTGTATATTATTTGAAGGGTAATACAGGATGCACCTATTTTTCTGCATTCATTCTCACCACTCACATAAAAAAAGTTAAAATATTTCAAAAAGGGAAAAAACAAAATTTGTCACATGATAAGTTATGATTAAACAATTTGACGGGATGCACAAAGATAGATGCTACCCAGGATGCACTTAAATACTTTTCTTATTTAAATTTAAAATAATTAGGAAACAAAAAATTAAAATTAATTTTAATAATGAAACTTAATTAATAATAAATTTTTAGCTTTTTAAATTAATTAATATACATTAACACTAAAGACAGAAAATAAATATTTAATAAAGGGTCGAAGTTAAAAGTACAAATCTTAAAATCAAGAGAACAAATAGAAACAAAAATCAAATCTCAATGAAAAAATTACTAAATTGAAACCAAATTAAATATATTTTTTCCCTTTTAGATATTAAAAATGCGATATCACGCACTAAAGTGAAAATTTAGGTCGAAATCTCTCTTATTTGCAATAAAAGTATATGTGAGTTTTAAATTTATTTTTAATTAAATCTTATTTGATCTAATATTCTAGATTATATACTTTAACAGCAATCAAAGTTTGGAGATTGAAAAGATAGACCGAAACATATATAATTTAAACCAAATTAAACATATAACTTCTTAATCGTATTTTCGTCTTTCTAATTAGAAGTGTGCATGTTTTATGGCTCAATTAATATATGTGTAGTTCGAGCATGGTTGAGTATTATTATACGTCTCTACTTCTAAAATTAAAAATTTGAATCTTTATTCCATATTATTGATGTTAATATTTTTTAAAAATACAACAGTATTTTTTTAAAAATTGAAATAAGAAAAAATCACTATGATATGAATGGATAATAGACCAAAACCCTAAAGTTGATGGTGAAAGGGTTTTAAACAGAAATTAATTCCTAGTTGTTACTAAATTAAAATTTTGTACTCAAATCTTTAATAAAATTAATATGTAGTTTAGAGAAAACCAATACACACACTTTTTCCCCTTTCCTAAATATGTTGAATATATATATGTAAGACAAGTTGAAGAAAAGAGGATAATTTTTATCTTTCAACTTTCCTAAAATCATTTTGTCCAATAAAAACAAATTTTAGATTATCTTTGATTATGTCAAATAATACTTGAGACTTTCTATATTGTATTTTTGTACACATAGATGGTTGGGTTAAGTTAAGTTACAAATTTAGTCTTTGAATTTTTGTTTTGTGTCAAACAAGTCACTAAATTTTACTTAAAAAGTGTCCTCATTGGTTTTTAATCTTAATATTTTGTATCAAATAAGTCTTTAAACTTCAAAATGTGTCTAATAAATTGCTAAACTTTGATTTTTATGTACAATTATTAAATCTTGATCTTTCAATTTCGTGTCTAGTAAGTTCTTTACGGTTTCAGACTTTTTAAGATTCACGAAACGTTTAGATATAATCTAACTTGAAAATTTAGGCCTCATTTGATAACCATTTTGTTTTTTGTGTTTGCTTTTGAAAATTAAGCTTATTGATACTACTTTCACCTCCAAATTTCATCATTTGTTATCTACTTTTCAGCAATTGTTTAAAAAATTAAGCCAAATTTTAAGGACTAAAAAAAGTAGCTTTCAAAAAATTGTTTTTGTTTTTGGAATTTGACTAAGAATTCAACTATTGTACTTAAAAAAGATACAAATCATTGTAAGAATGTGAATGAAATAGGTTTAATTTTCAAAAACAAAAATAAAACACTAAATGATTATCAAATAGGGTCATAATGTTCTAGGAGATTCAAAATTCAATATTATTTGTCGTAGATTTGTTAAACTCAAAATTTAAAGTTTAAAAACTTATTAAATACATTTTCAATAACAAGGGTGTATTAGCTACAAATATAATAGTTTCTAGAATTATATATTTCTTTTTCTTTTGGGAAAGTGTGAGCAACTCCTAACCCTGGTAAGCAAGTGGGAGAGAGATTTTAAATCCCACATGTTCTTTTTGATAATTCCCTTCCATTGCAGTTGCAATTTTTGACTAAATTATTATACTCATGGTCTCTTTAACTATTTCTAATTTTGCTTTTAACATCTAAAGGTTGTGATTTTATATAGGGTTGTTTTTAAATATAGTAAAATAAGTCAACTTATTTATAAATATAACAAAATGTCACAATTTATTAATGATAGATAATGATAGACACTAATAGATATCTCATTGACGCTGATAGATGTCTATCAATATCTATCATTGCTATTATCACTGGTAGACAATGACATATTGCTATATTTAAAAATATTTTTAGCAGTTTTGTCATTTGAAACAATTACCATTTCGTATATTCTCAATCATTTAATTTGTTTTTTCTTTTAAAAAACCCTTTAGAATGTGTATTGAAATTTTACGAAAATCAAGTTAGAATTAATTTTAAAATGGGTTAATAGCATATTGATTTGATTTAGTCTAGAACTTCTATAAATCCAAGGTTATATAATTTTTCTTTTAAGGAATGAGAAAAAAAACTTTTATTTTCTTAACATTTAGTTGTGTGAACATTTTATTTTGACGAGAAAATATAAATAGTAGCTCAATTTTTCTTGTCGAATATTTCTTGGAAATTGACCTACAAATTCGCCTTTTTGTCTCTTTCATATATTTTAGAAAATTGTCCCCCACAAAATACTTCATTTAATTGAGCCTAGCTCAAATCTCTCTCTCTCTTAAATTTTATCAAAATTTGAGAAAATATTCAAAACAGATTTGTTTTTGTTTGAACTTGTTTGGATTTATTTGAGAAAAAAATGTTTTTTAAAAACTTTATTTTTATTTAAATACTTTGAATAAAAATGGATTAAAATTGTTTTTTGAGTAGTTATAAAAATTTCAATTTCTTTAAAAATTGACTCTATTGTTTTTAATTAAACATTTGAAAATATATTTCAAACAAACCATAAATCTTTTAAGTTATCAACCCGAACATATATAGCTCAAGTGGTAGAACATTAAGAAACTATTTAGTAGCTTCAAAAAGTTTACTGAATATGCAATTGACAAATGTGATTTTAAAGTTATTTTCGAGTTTTATGATCTAAAAAGTACAAAATTAGAAACAATATTTTCATCTAATTTTCGCACCATCTAAATTTTGAATACAAAAATTTAAAACTCAAAATTATTAAAATGATACAAGTTTTAATAAGAATATCGTAAATGCATATCGTAAACTCACGTCTGTAAATATACATACATATATATGAGAATATTAAATCATAATTACTAAAATAATTTATCATGAACATATTCATAAATTTAATTAATTAATAATAATATTCAACTCAATATTTAGTGAGTAATTACGACTAGTTTTAAGGTTTATAAATATATTATAAAACATATTATGAAAAATTGTTTCCATTAGGATTAATTTGTGGATGTACTACCAAACGTATTTGTGAAAAGCACATGAAATACAAGTTGCATTTAAATTTATATCTAATTTTTTGACCTCCGGCCTCTTAATCAAATATATATACCTTAATTTTTTTTAAAGACATGACATATATACCTTAAGAAGCACATATACTTCTAATTGTGCAGAGAATCGGTATAAAAATGATGCAAATTATTGTAAGAAATAAGGAGAAAATAGGCTCAATTTCAAAACCAAAAACAAAAAATGAAATAGTCACCAAACAAGATCGTAGTTTTTAAAAACTTATTTTTATTTTTTGAATTTAGCTAAGAATTCTTGTACTTGAGAAATATGCAAATCATGATAGAAAATAAGTTTAATTTTTTTTTTTAAAAAAACGAAATGATTACCAAACAGAGTCAAATTATTATTTTTTGAAATGGAATATTTTCTATGAAAAATATAAATCAATTATTTTATCTTGAGCCTTCTATGTATTGAGTTAAAAAAAAAATAAATAGAGCAATTTGCATTTTATCTCAAATCATTCTTTTGCTGTCTTTTTGCCTTAAAAAGCAGAAAAAAACAAAGAAACAACAATAATAAAATTTGTTATGTTTTCGAATATTTCTTCTTCGTCAATCAAACATCGATTTTTGCTTTTTTTAAACACAAATTTTCTTGAATATACGACGTAATATAATAAACAATTAATAAATACATTGAATTTATCAATACTTATATACGCAATATTTTTTTCAAGGTAGTATAATATCATTTGAATATTCCATTGTAACATGAGGTTTGAAGTTTCTATTGAACTTATAATAATGAAATTTTGATAATCTCTAACACGTATGATAATAGTATGTTCAACAATCTAAGAAGCATGATATTTGAATATTGAAATTTGTTCTTAATTTCATATTTCTAATTGTATGAACTATTTTAAATCTAACCACTTTATTAGTTTAGATGACAACTATGATAATAGATTTGACCCGTTTATAATTTCAGTAATTATTTGTTGTTGATAGTAAGGTAATTTTATTGAAGTTTTTTTTTTCCTCCTCATAGATTACTTTATTTATAAGTATACCAAATAGAGCAAAACATACCCCAATAGATGAGAAAAAATATCGAAGAGACAATACAAAGGTGGTTGAATAACTCTTATTAACTAAAGATAAATTTTAGTTCATCAGTGGTGCCTAACTCATCTTCGTCGTTGGCTTCTCCGTCCAACTCTATCTTTGGCATCTCCCATTGCATCAAATTTTCGAGCCAGCAATACTTCGTCACAGTCGATGCCACAAAAATTACCTCCTCTATACCCGTCGAACTCCTTAACTTCCACTTTATCTATTCCTCTGGCACTATCCATTGCATCTGATTCCCCTCCAAGTTCTCCATTGTCGTCACCGCCGCAACGATTACCTCCAAATCCGTATGATTCCACGATTCCGACTTCATCTCCTCTGCCACCGTCTCCTTAACCATCTGCTACTCCCCCTCCACCTGCACATGTAACTCCGTTGCCATCAATACCCCCAATGTTTCCTTCGTCGCCTCGGATGGTTCTGTCGACAACTCCACCATCAACTCCATCCAATGCTCTGCCCCTATCAACATCGGAAGCTCCACCTCCAGTAAAGCCTCCTCAATCTCCACCTCCGCAATCACCAAAACCACTTGAAAACTCCTCTATGCCGCCACCACCACCAACACAAACAAATTCGTCGTATATCGAGCTCCACCGCCACCATCCACCTCAGTGTCGACCTTTGCTTGTGGTGGTGAGGACAACGATTGCGGGTGATGTGAAGATAGAGGAAGGGGCACGACGCACAGAACAGAGCAGGTACATGGGATGCTTGAGGCTGCCGCGAAAGGAGAGAAATTTGAATTTCAAATTCTAGAAAACATTCATCGTTGAAGAATTAATTACGAGAGTTTTATGAAGCGTGCCGTTTTTTCGTACCTTGATTATCGATTCAACGATTGAAAATTTTACGAGATAATAAAGAATTATTGACGTTCCTTTTTCTGACAACAAAAAAATTGTCAAGAAAAAGTGAACTTTCCCAACCACCTTAAAAATCATTTCACATTGCAATATTTTTTCATTAAAATTGTTTACTATACGATGATGGACATTGTTTGTCAATGAGACATGCTCTTACTAATGCTAAAGAAGGTAGTATCGACAAAAGTATGATATGTTTACTTAGTGATGACAAAAATTGGATGTAAGTTGATAGTATCTGCAAATCATTTTAGCGTTGGTAAAAGTTTTCCCAACGAAGAACTTGCGAAGCCCAAATTTTTTATCGAGAAAATCTTTGTTGATACATTTTTTTACTTCTATTGTTTTTTGACATCCGACAAATTCCGAATTCTTGTAGTGAAAAAAAATCATGAAAGGTAGTTTAACTATAACAACTTTAAAATGTCATGAAATCTTTTTTTCCTTGTAGTTTATACTCTACCCTAGATCAAATTTTAGATGAAAAATCTCAAAGCCATTCAACACACAATGTATCTAAAACTAAACCATGAACTCTATCCTCAATCATACTAGGTAAAAATTGAGCTTCTCGAATCTTAAACACATAAACATATATTTTTGTCATTAAAATCTTTCATATCATATGCAATTTTCATTATGCTAATGTAATTTAACTCGATCATCAATGTGCTCGAATGAATTAATCAACTTAGATTCGATCCTCTCAATGTGGATTGGACCAAGACCATAAAATTCAATAAAAAAGAAATAATGAGAGTAGTAATAAGTTTATTTTGCTAATCTATGGTTTGTAATTTCCTTTAAAAAATATATATATTAAACCAAAGTGAATAAAAATACCATGGGCGGCATCAATAACTCATAGTTAGGAAGAAAAAAGTGGGTGCCGCCATGAAATGTTCACTTCAAATCTGATACCACAGATCCACAACAATATGTTTCATCATACAAAAGGCCAAGGCATAATAAACATATGAAAACAAATTAACAATAGAAACAAAGATTATTGTAATTTAATATATGATGACGCAATCCCATTATTATTATTATAATTAAAATTTGCATAAAAGGATGAAATTATCAGAATCTATTTCCAATTTGTTTATTTTTGCCATCAATATATATCCTTGTCCACTTGCATATGTTAATATATAAAAGAATATCAAGGAAAAAAAAAGGTTCATTAGGATTATTTTTAGTTTCTATTTTAATTTTAAATTAGCCTATACTTTTTAGATGTTACATGCTTTCACGTTTTACTTTTAGATTTATATATATTTAAAAGCTTTGTACGTAGAAATAAAGACGCCAAATATTTAAAATTATTTTCATTGATGTAGGTATACGGGTTCATGATTCGATTTGGAGGTCAAACCAAATTGAACAAAAGATTTTAAAAGAACAAAATCATTTGTTTGATCCGAACCAAATTGCAAATATTCAATTCGATTTGATTTTCAATTTATATATATGTGCATACTAAAATGAATCGAAAATTTAAAAGATAAAATCAAACCAAATAAAACTGCAAATGCTCGGTTTAATTTGATTTTCATTTTATATGTGTGTATGTCTCCGTTTGTGTAATGGTTTGGTTTGATTTTTTGTTTGATTTTCTATTTCAAAATCAAACGGAACAAAAAATTTTGAGTTCTTGTAATTTTAAACCAAACCAAATCAATGCTTCAGTAAAAACTAAATTTTACTTGGTTCAATTTGATTTTGTCAATTGTTTCAATTTGAGTGGTTTCAATATTCACCCTTGGGTGTGGGACTATTCAATTGTTTATATATATATCTATGACAATGCTTGCCTGTGAAACAGATGACTACCAAAAGCTTGGGTAAAGTTATACTACAAACGACTTCATTAAGGTATAAATTAGATTAACCATTTTTTTAATCAGAATTTCGAAGGTTGATTCATTGTTCATATGAATACATCATAAAAGTTGACAATGTCTGACCATTCAAAAATTAAACTTATTGAAATTATAAAGAGGATACCTACAACATGTTAGACGATGTTATAAATAATTTTACAACATTTCATAGAATATCAAATGCAAATAACGTATAAAAGGAATACCAGAGATTGGTAACCTAATTCAGTGAATACCACCAACGTTTAGGGGGCAGAGTGTCCAAGAAAGATAACTTCACTAATCTAAATGATAAACAATTACAACATAATACTTATCTGTAACTACAATTTGATTACAACAACTCTTGTAGAGCTCAATCACTCAACCATTCACATAGGCTTTTCCTAGATGTGAGAATCCCTCTCATAGTGACTTAGGCTAAGTAGTAATATCAGTGAAGAACTTCTTAAGCTCCTAAAATCAAGGCTCCCTCTTGACAAGTCCCCTTAAGCCGTGAGACTCCCTCTCACTAGAGCTTTATCGTTCCCTCTCAACTTAAGACCACCTCAATTGAATTGCTTAGTTTTTCCCTAAGTTAGAGAATCCCTTTGCACATATATCCTGGAGTATGTCTCCTGAGGGAGTAAACATTCATGCACTGGAAAAAAACAGAATCAACAAGCATTCTATTTACACTTAGTTTGAGTTTTAAAAGTAAGAAAACATTTTTATAGAAGAGGGTTTCAAAATGTTATACCTTTGATGAAACTCTTCAATACCAACTCCTCTCCATAAATTGGATCTTCAAAACACTAGTAGACCACCACAATGATCTTTTCTACTATCCTCTAACTTGGATTGAGAGATGGAATCTCAGGTCGAGATCAATTAGGTGAAGGGAGATGAACTTTTTAAACAATTCTGAAAAACTAAAGCTTTTAAAGAGCTAATTCATGCAAGCACTACTTGGTTCAGTTGATTGACACTCCAATCAACACCAAGATAGTGGGAAAGGTGTCCAATTTGGGATTAATGCACCTAAATGTTGAAGTTGAAAAATTCCACTATCTTGGAATTTTCCAATTTCTCAATTTTAAATTTTTTTCTTTTTCATTTTCAAATTTCATATAGTTTTCACTAAAATCATATTTAATTAAAAAAAAATCAAATCTGAATTTGAATTTTACAAAATTAAATTTTTTTATTTAATTAATTAATTAAATAATAATTTGAACATCAAATATTAAATTAATTAAACACCTATTTGATACATGAATCCTATTCATGTTAATTAATATTTAAATCAATATTTAAATATTTTAATCCCTCTGAATACACTTAATTTCAATAAATTAAACGTTTAATTTTATCAAATATAGTTAACTAAACCCTAAATTGAATTGATACGAGCTAGTAGAGAGATCTTATGGACCTACAGATTATGACCTCCAACGATTTGTGATTAATTGGCTAAACTCTTTAGACCGAATTAATCAATATTCATTAACTACCGAGACACACCACTATAGCTCGATAGTTACACTATCCTCACCATAGATATATTTCTGTCCACTTTAACCATAATTAGGAAGTCGATCCTTTATAGGTTGTTCGTATTTACAGCTAGATCAAAATTACCGTTTTATCCCCATAAATACATTTTACTCCTTAAGCTCCCACTGATCCTCTCTTAATCAACTAGTTTATAGTCCAACTAATAAATCATATCACTCTTGGCCATGAGAGGGCGGGGTTCCTTTGTTTAAACCGGGAGTCAGTACTTAAGAGAACAACTTATCTGCTAACCCTAAATTGGGTAGGAGTGAATTCCATATTGCAAAGCTATGTCCCTAGCTATCTATTCAGTCTTATCTCCAAAATGGGAGGCTTATTGAGTAGTGCTATTGGACTACTCTCACCTATGTAGATAAAAGGATAATTCCGAATAAACAGGAGTTCAGAGTTAGCTCAGGATTAAGATCAAGTTACCCTAGGTTATCAAATTTGAAATAGTCAGTTTTATCAGTAAACGATCATTATAAAGAAAAGTGACTATTTCGTGGTCCGGTCTTATGCAAACATCCTTTGCATAGGATGTCTCCACTCGCATGTATCCACATGAATGATTTTATATCACATCATTTGTATCAGTATACAAAGTGGGACACATCAGATAGTGTCACCAGGAGGAGGTACCCAATCTCATCCATATACTTATTGACCATTTTGGCTATATACTTAAACTTGATCCATTTTTATGTCTCCGCATAAAGTTTAAGTATTCATATTATAGTCATGGATTCGTTTATTGGATTTTTATAATAGAATGCAATATCAATAAAATTTTATTGAATGAACAACTCAATAATACTTTTATTGATAAATAGAATATGTTCTCAATATTTACGAACTGCGAGTTTTAGGTCATTCCGAACAATCTCCCACTTTGACTAATACTACAGTGAGATACAGAGAGAAAATACAATAAATTAGGGCATCTATATACCCTTGACATTCTCCCACTTGCCCTATATTATGAAGCTCATAGTCCTAGTCCGACCAAGTGGCCCTCGAATACTTTAGCCGAGAGGGCCTTCGTAAATAGATCAGCAAGATTGTCCTTAGAGGCTATCTTTGTGACTATCACGTCTCCTCGATGTACTATCATAGTCACCTCGATGTACTATCTCCCCTGATGAGATGATACTTTCTCTCGATATGTTTTCCACATTTGTGGTTTCTTGGTTCCTTTGAATTGGCAACTTCTCCATTGTTATCACAATACAGAGTGATAGGCAGAAGCATATTTGGAACCACTTCCAAATTTGTTAGGAACTTGTGAAGCCATACTGTTTTTTAGCTACTTCACATGCAGCTATGTATTCAACTCTCATCGTGGAGTCAGCGATACAACTTTGTTTGATGCCTCTCCACACTATAACTCCTCTATTAAGAGGGAAAACTAATATTGAAGTAGATTTCTTAGAATCTACATCAATCTAAAAATCAGAATCAGTGTATCCCATAAGGATCAAATTCTTAGACCATACACGAGCATATAGTCCCTCGTTCTCCGGAGATACTCGAGGATGTTCTTACTGGCAGTCCAATGACTGTGTCTAGGGTTTGATTGAAACCTGCTGACAATTCTAACTGCAAAGCATATGTTAGGACGTGTACACAACATAGCGTACATCAGGCTCCTAACCGTTGATGCATATGGAATTCTTTTCACTTCCTCAACTTCTTAAGGCATCTTAGGACACTGTTCCTTTGACAAATGAATTCCATGTCTAAAAGGTAACATACCCTTTTTGGAATTTTGCATATTATACCTTGACAATATCTTGTCAATATAAGATGTCGCTAGCATTTTTTGTTCTTGTGATTCTGAACATTTTGGATCCCAAGAATGTACTGTGCATCTCCTAAATCTTTCATTTGAAATTGTGATGCTAGCCATCTTTTCACGCCAGTAAAAAAACTTGTCTCATTCCCAATGAGTAAGATATCATCAACATAAAGGACTAGGTAAGCTACAGTTTTGTTGACTATCTTCTCATAAATATTATGTACAAAGCCATAAGATTTGATCGCAGTGTCAAATCTTATATTCTAGGATCTAGATACTTGTTTAACCCATAAATTGATCTTTTAAGCTTGCAAACTTTTTACTCTTGACCCTGTTTAACAAACTCTTCTGGTTGAGACATGTAAATACTTTCATCAAGATAGCCATTCAAAAAGGTTGTCTTAACATCCATTTTCTATATTTCATAATCATAAAATGCAGCAATGGATAAATGTATTCTTATAAATTTAATCATTGCAATGGGAGAGAAGGTTTCTTCATAGTTTACCCCCTCTTTTTGAGTAAAACCTTTTGCTACGAGTTTGACTTTATAGTTCTACACCTTACCAGTTTGGTCTCATTTACTCTTGTAGATCCATTTGCAACCAATAAGCTTAACCCCATATGGTTGATCTATAAGTTCCTACATAGAACTTAAGTACATCGACTCCATATTGAGGCCATGGCTCTAGTCCATCGATCTCTGTCTACATCTTCCATTGCCTGTTTAAAGGTTAATGGATCCTCTAAGCCATCATCAGGTATGATGATATGAGTTTCTGCTAAACCCATATAGCGATCAGGCTGTTGAGCAACCCTCCTTCCACTACGTCGAGGTATTATCATCTCATGAGAAGGATGTGATGGAGCAACAACTGTTATTGAAGGACTAGCTTGATTAACAATTCTTGTTGATTTTATAGTTTCTCTGGATTTTTCATTTAATACTAGTTTACTACGAGGTTGATGATTCCTAATATGATCTTCTTCTAAGAATGTAGCATTTTTCGATATAAATACTTTATCTTCTTGAGGATCATAAAAAAATCCTCCTTTTGTTTCTTTAGGGTATCCTACAAGTAGGCATAATTTTGAACGTCATTCCAATTTCTTAAGGTTTTGCACCAACACGTGTGTCGAGCATCCCCAGATTCTGAAGTGACATAAAATACCTTTACGTCCTCTCCATAACTCATATGTTGTTTCTGAAATACTTTTTGAGGGAACCATGTTCAAAATATATATTGCAGTCTGTACTGCATACCCGAAAAGGATTGAGGTAAATGAGTGTAACTCATCATCGAACAATCCATGTCTAACAAGGTTCGATTTCTCCTTTATGCAACATCATTTTGTTGCGGTGTTCCAGTTGTTGTGAGTTGTGGTTGAAAATTCCATGATCTACTAGATAATTCTGGAATTGTAAATCCATATACTCACCATCTCGATCTGATCGAAGTGTTTTAATTTTACCAAATAAGTTTTCAACTTTTGTCTTAAATTCTTTGAACTTTTCAAGAGTTTCAGACTTGTGACTCATTAGGTAAACAAAGTCATACCTTGAATAATCATCAACAAAATTGACAAAATATTCATATCCTTCTCGAGCTTTAACATTCATCGAACCACAAAGGTCTGAATGTATTAGTTCTAGAGGTTCTTTGGCTCTAAGATCTTTCCTGTAAATGATCTTTTGTTAAATATTACCCTTAAAACATGATTCACATGGAGGCAATGAACTATCTTCTAATTGATTTAGATGATCGTTCTTTATCAATCTCTCAATCTTGTTGAGATTTATGTGACCAAGTCGAAGGTGCCAAAGATAGACATTGGGAGTAATCTTTCATCTTTTATTTTGAGTTTCTACCATTTAAAACATCTCTATATTTAAAATGACTTCTGCTTCAGTTGGTTTTAACACATACAAGTTATTTTCAAGTCTAGCAAAACAAATATGAACACCTCTTGAACTAATGAACACTTCATTGATTTCAAAACTTACTTTATACAGATGTTTTGGTAGACAAGACACGAAGATTAAGTTCCTTTTCATTTTAAGCACATAATATATATTTTCAAGTAAAATGTAAGCATCTCTGAAATATAACTTGACGTATCCCACTTCTTTTGTAGAAATGACTTCACCTGTTCCCACCTTGAAAGCCATTTCATTTTCTAATAGTTGTGTCCACGAACTAGTTTCCTGAAGAAAAGTGCAAATATGGTTAGTGGTGCTTGAATCTAGTATCTAGGTTAAGTGACAAAATTCCACTAAACATGTTTCTACCACAAGTAAATTAGATTTACCTTGGTTTGCTTTTTCAGCTTTCTTTTCAGCAAGATACTGTAGGCAATCGTGTTTCCAATGCCACTCTTCATTGCAATGGAAACATTTTCCTTTTGGTGCTTTTCTCTGCAGGGGATTTCTTCTTCCCTTTTCCTTTCTTCTTCATCTGGATACTCTTATCCTTAGAAGAAGCAAACTTCTTTTACTCTGAAGGTTTCATTTCAGACCCTCACAGAACCTAAACGTATTTAAAATTGACATTTAAAACATAACAATTTTACATTGGAATAAAACATAAAAAATAGATTAAGCATGCAATTCCCAAAAACCTAATTATATAAGGAAAAAAAACTAACAATGCAAATCTTTTGAAAATTCTGTGGAATTCGTATGAATTGGGAATGGGTACCACCACATGAAATCTTCCTTTCTTGCAGGGAAATTGAGGAGATGAGAATTGTGGAATTCTCTCTCTTTTTTTTTTTTTTTTTTTTTTTTTTTTTTTCCTTTTTGGAATTGGGAGGAAAAATGAAGAAAAAACGCAGAGAATTTTCTCATCGATCAAATTAATCTTCACTGCCATTTTTTTCTTTTTGTTTTGATACAAAGAGAATGAGAGAGAGAGGGTGAAAGTGAGGAAACATGGGATTCGTAATCCCATGTCTCTAGTAACTCCCGTGAAGAATTGTGTTTTATTTAATTAAAATTAAATAAACTATTTATTTAATTTAATTAAATAAATAAAAACCAATAACAATTTAAATCATTTTTAAATGGTTTCTCTTCACATAGCCTATAGTGTTAATGTGCATCTAATGTCCATTAATTTTAACCTATAGTTTTGATTTAATCAATTCAATTAAAATTAAATTAAATTAAATTAAGTTAAATAATTAATTAATTCTACAATTAATTAATCATCCCATTAAATATCACATATTTAATTTAAATTTCCCATTCAAATCATATTAAAAAATATTTCTCTCATTTAACCTATAGTTTTAATGTGCATCCAATGTACATTATTTTTAACTTATAGTTTTCAATATGAATCTTAATCATATTAAATTAATATTTGAACTTCTTTCAAATATTTCGTTCTCTCATTTATTAATTTTGAATCATATATAAAATTAATAAAAAAAAGTCTAAAATTAAATTTTATATTAAAATGTATCAAACATATATTAAAAATTTTCCAATTATGAATTTGAACATTTCAAATTCAATTTAATGACAAATTACCTCAATACCCTTTACAAGCTAAGAAGGGGACCTAATGGACCTACAGGTCAGAAGCTCTAACGATGTGAGATTAATTGGCTAAACTCATTAACCAAATTAATCAATATTTGTTAACTGTGGATACACTCCACTAAAGACCCACAACTGCACTTTTCTCACTGCAGATATGTTTCTGTGTCCACTGATATAGACCAATAACAACAAGTTAGTCCTTCACGAGTGTTCGTAACACCAGTTGGGTCAAATTACCGATTTACCTCTAGCTTACCTCTACATCCTTAAGTACCAGTGCTCCTCTAATGAGCAACCTGTTTATAGTTCAACTATTAAACGAAAACCCTTCTCGGGCCAGTGAGAGGGTAGGGCCCTTTGCTCATGTCCTAGAGACACCACTTAAGGGAACACTCATCTACTTACCCTGAAGTTGGGAAGGATTGAAATCCATCTTGTATGATTATGTTCCCAGCTACCCACTCGATCTTATCCCAAAAATGGTAGGCATATTAGGGGCAATGAACTGGCCACTCTCACCCATACAAATCAAAGGACAATCCCTCGTGAAAAGAGTTCATAATATACTCAGGTGTAAGACTAAGTTGCCTAGGTCATCCTATTGAAATAGAAACTTAACTAATCAACGGAGTTACATCTAGTGGTTACTATTTCGCGGTCCGGTCTTGTGCAAATGCATTTTTCAAGATACCCCTACTCGCGTGTCTCCTACACGAATGTGTTGGATCACCGTGTTTGTTTCAAATACAAAGTGAGTTGTATCCATAGTGTTACCAGGATGAGGTACCCAACCTTACTCCTATATTATAAACCTTTTAAGCTATATCTTGAACATTGATCCCTGTACATACAATTCAAGACTTATAAGACAGCCGAGAAGGTTAGTTTATTGGATTTTAGGATTAATAAGACAAAATTAAATAAAACATCAGTAACATTTATTGAGAAAAACATTAATAACTATTTATTAATGATAGTCATTTAATTACATTCACTATCTACGAGTTTTAGGGCATAAAACTCAACAAACTCCCACTTGAACTAAAACTCTAGTTAGTGGAGTGTACATTACACGGAATAACGAGGATGTTACAAATACAAAGAAAAATACAATAAACTAGGGCATCACATACCCATTACACATCTCCCACTTTCCCTAGATTACACAATGTACATATCTCGTAGACCTAGATTCTCTAGATGGCTCTCGACCACTTTAGCCGAGAGAGCTTTCGTAAATGGATCAACAATGTTGTGCTTCGAAGCGATTTTTGTGATGATCACATCTCCTTGTTGCACAATCTCCCTTATCAGGTGATACTTCCTCTCAATGTGCTTTCCTCATTTGTGGTTACAAGGTTTTTGTCGAGTTGGCCACAACACTATTGTTGTCACAGTATAAGGTGATCGACAAGTTCATGTTTGGAACAACTTCTAAATCATTAGGAACTTCCTCAGCCAAATTGCCTTCTTTGCTGCTTCATAAGTAACTACATACTTAGCCTCCATGGTTGAGTCTGCAATGCATCATTACTTAATGCTATGCCATACTACAGCTCCCCCGTTTAGGGTGAACACTGATCTTGACGTGGATTTCCTAGAATACTTGTCAGTTTGAAAATCAGAGTCCGTGTATCCCTTAAAGATCAAATTCTTAGCTCCATACACTAGCATATAGTCCTTCGTTCTCTTAAGATACTTGAGGATATTCTTAACCGCAGTCCAGTGGTCTAACCCTGGATTGGATTGGTACCTACTGACTATTTCCACTGCATAAAAAATTGTTAGGCCTAGTGCAGAGCATAACATACATTAAGCTGCCCACAGTTAAGGCATAGGGAATACGCCTCATTTCCTCAACTTCTTGAGGTGTCTTAGGACACTGTTTCTTTGACAAATGAACTCTATGCTTGAAAGGCAATAAACCCTTCTTAGAGTTCTGTATCGAATATCGAATAAACATCTTGTCGATATAAGTTGTTTGAGACATAACTAGTGTTCTATTCTTACGATCTCTAATTATTTGGATCTGAAGAACATACTGTGTCTCTCCAAAATCTTTCATTTAGAATTTGGCTGTTAGCCACTTTTTAACATCTGTAAAGTATCGTACATCATTCTCAATGAGTAGGATATCACCTATATAAAGTACTAAGAAAGCTACTTTATCGTTGATGATCATCTTGTAAACACAAGGCTTATCAACACTTTGGTCAAAGACAAAACATTTGATCACAATATCAAACCTAATATTCCAAGATCTAGATGCCTGTTTCAACCCATAAATGGATCGATTAAGTTTGAAAACTTTTTGCTCTTGACCTTAGGCTATGAACCCCTCGGGCTGAGACATAAAGATATTATTTTCAATATTTTTATTTAGAAAGGTTGTCTTGACATCCATTTGCTATATTTCATAGTCATAATATGTGGCTATGGACAAGAGAATTCGTATAGATTTAAGCAGAGCAACAGGGGAAAAAGTTTCCTCATAGTCAACCTCTTCCCTTTGGGTATAACCCTTTGCTACGAGTCTAGCTTTAAAGGTCTGTACCTTTCTAACTACATCTTTCTTTCTCTTGTAGATCCATTAACACCCTATAGGTTTAACCCCTTCAGGTGGATCTACAAGATCCCATAATGAATTGAAGTACATTGACTTTATTTCAAAGTCCATGGCTTTGACCCATTGGTTCTCGTCTACGTCATTCATTGTCTGCCTATAAGACAATGGATCCTTAATGGCATCATTTGGTATGACGACCTAGTTTTAATTAAACCCAAGTAACGGTCAGGTTTTGCTACAATCCTCCCACTACATCGAGGCACTCTAAACGATCGAGAAGGATGACACTGACTTGAAGTACTAGTCCCTTCATCAACTCTTGATGAAAGACCAACATCATCATCAACAACCCTTGTTGATACTTTAATAGCTTCATTTAATACTAATTTGCTTCATAGTTTATGATCTCTCATGCGGTCTTCTTCTAAGAATGTAGCGTTGGTCGATGTTTGGGCTTGGAAATCGATGTTGTTACTCAACCCCAAAATCAAACAAAAATTATTTGTTTTCACTGATCTAAAACTTATACCACAGATGTAGCAAAACAGTAAAATATGGGTCGAATCCACAGGGAGACTGTTGAATCAATTGAGGACAATTTATGAATTAAAAAAAAGGATTTTAATTGTTTTGGTTTTGATGAGGAAAGTTAAACAAGTACCGAAAAGAAATAAGAGCAAGTGTAGAAAAAAAAAGGTTTTCAATCAAATTGAGGAAAAATCTTGGGATTAGTTTGTATGCTTTCTATCCTTAGGTACTAGTTAATTTTTTTCAATTATGTAATCCCCTCAACCGATTAGAAATTCTAATAGCCCAATTAGCCAATTTTTTTTTTTATAAAAATCTAAACCAGCCCTAATTCAGTTTAAAAAATTTTCCTTCTTAGCAACACCCAAGTTAAAACTGAAAAGCATTAAGAAATGGTTCAATTGTTAAGACATTCAACAAGTCGGAAAGCCATAATATCTTGTTGCATGCTTTATTTGGGAAGGATTATATTAGGACCCACATGAACTCGGCCAGAAAAAGTCTAGACCTCAACCATGCGACCCTAATATTTGCAACTTAATCAATCAATAATGCATAGGCTAGAAAGATTTTGCAAACATGAAATTCAACAAATCAATTTTTCGGAAAAATTTAATGAATTCAATTAAAATTAAAACAAATCCCCAAAGGGTTCTCAACAATTGAATAAAATAAACTAGTTGGACTTCAAGAATTATGACATACAAACTATCCCAAGAAAATAATTTAGCCTTTAAAAGGCATATTCAGAATACAATGATAAAAAAGGAGATCGAGGCTAATTATACCAATAATTACTCAACAATTTGACTCAAATCACTCAAAAAACGGGACAAAACTCTCAAATTTCTCTTTATTTGGGCTTGTTCTTGAATGAGTAGTGGTTGTTTTTCAAGGCTGATCCCGAGGGTCCTATTTATAACATCCCAGCAGTGTCGCAATGCTAGGGTCAAACGTCGCGACGCTCGATTGCGCCACATGCGCCCTTGATTCTCTATTAATGTTTGTAGCATTGCGACACTCTAGAGAAGCGTTGCGATGCTGCGCTTCTGTCTTCCAACATCAGGGGGCGTTGCAACGGTGGCGGTGTCTCAACTCCGGAGCGTGGTGACGCTCTAGGCAGTGTTGCGACGCTACCTTGTTCCTAAAGCTACTGCCTTATAACGTCGAATGAGCGTTGCACTTAGGCTTAATATGAGCGTTGCAATGCTGGCGTAGGGCAAGATTGTCCTTTTTCATCTCAACCCGATTCAATTTTATCAAAAGCTCAAAATTGTGAAAATTATCCTTTTTTAGAACAAGCAACCCATTGAGTGCATCATCAATATGTCATTGAAAGGAGACAGCAAACCGAGCAAAAAAAAAAAAAAAAAAAAAATAGGCACACCAGGACACAATCAATTTCATTTTCAATCACACGAAGAATCACACGAAGCATGCTTCGCCCACCCCCAAAAATTATGCATTGTCCTCAATGCTAAGGACAAAAAGAAAAAGGGGAAAAAGGGAACAAAAAAACTCCCCTGGATTTTTGGGCTTAGGCATGATCATCTTATACCTCAAGAGTCAAAATTGCACATCTCCTATAAAGAAGGGTAAATGTAGTCAATTGATATTATAAAATAAAAAAGAAAATAAAAAGAAAATATATAGAAGTAATGAATGAAAGCAAATAAAATTCCTGGTTGCCTCCAGGTAGCACAATGTTTAACATCCTTTGCTAGACGCTTGATGATACGGGCTCAAGTGATGGAAGGTGGAGCCAACAAGAAGCTTACACTAACACACTTGACTTCTCCTTCATTGAAAATTTTCAAGCGATGCCCGTTCACTTTGAATTCCTTCCCAGTTTCCAGACTTTTGATTTCCACTGCACTATAGGGAAATAAATTAATTACCTCAAAGGGACCAAGCCATTTAGATTTCGGTTTAGCAAGCATAAGTGATAAATGAGAATTATAGAGTAACACTTTCTGCCGACCTGAAATTCCCTTCTCAAAAGGCCTCTATCATGAATTAGCTTTGATTTTTCCTTGTAGATCCTTGAGTTCTCATAAGCCTCCAAGCGCAATTCCTCTAACTTTTGTAGCTCTAGCAATCTCTGTTCACTAGCTTGGGCCAAGTTCATATTACACTGTTTAACGGCCCAATATGCTCTATGCTCGATCTCGACCAGTAGGTGGCACGCCTTACCATAAACAAGCTTAAAGGGCATTGTTTCAATAGGTGTTTTGAATTGTGGTCCTGTACACCCAAAGAGCATCGTCAAGGCGTGTGCTCCAATCTTTCCTAGTTGGTTTCACCGTCTTTTCCAAGATATTTTTTACCTCTTGATTTGATATTTCAGCTTGTCCGTTCGTCTGATGGTGATACGAAGTGGCAACACGATGGTGTACTCCATATTTCCTCATGAGTGCCTCGATAGTCTGGTTGCAAAAATGAGTACCCTAGTCACTAATTATAACATGAGGTATAGCAAATCTAGAAAAAAAATATTAGCTTTTAAGAAACCTGAAACCACAGCAGCATTATTAGTCCTGGTAGGGATTGCCTCGACCCACTTTGAAACATAGTCAATTGTCCAATGAAGAAGGAAAAGCCCAGGAAATCCATACCCCATACATAAAAAATCTCACATACAAGAATAGAATTTAATGGCATGTCATTCCTCGTAGACAAAGATCCTGACCTCTAACACCTCTCACAAGATTTACAAAATGCAAAGCAGTCGACGAACAGAGAATCCCAAATCAACCCACTATCTAAGACCTTCCTAACAGTTCTCCTAGGACTAAAATGCCTTCCACAAGCCATCTCATGAGCACTGATTCAAAATATTCATTTGGGACACACCTCCTAGTGATTTGGTCAGAACAAATTTTCCAAAGGTATGGTGGTTCCCAAACAAAGTATTTTGAATCACTTTTAAATTTGGCCCTTCTTGAACTAGGCATATTAAAAAGGGAACTTACCTATTACTAGGAAATTAACCATGTCTGCTACCATGGAGTGGGTGTGTCGATATTGAACCGGAACTCATCTGGAAAGTCCTCACGTAAGGGTTTGGGGTCTTTTTCTTGTACTATCCTGCTCAAATGGTCAGTTACCAAGTTTACTGCTCCTTTTTGTCTTTGATGGTCAAATTGAACTCTTGAAGAAAGAGCATTGAAACTTGAATTTATGAGGTAGAAATTATAGATGAAATGCGTTGATGGATTGCGTTGTGCACTCAAGTTTCCCCAGAGGAATCCAAGTGTAAACTCCTCTGAGTTTCCTGGTAAGTCCAGGGTCGAACACAGGGACTTGTGAAAACAGTTACGTTGGAGATATTTATGAAAACTTGTGGTAACCAGTTGAATAAATAAGTGTTGGGTTGTTGTTGCATTAATGAAAATAATAAATAATACGACAGAGTTCGAAAAGAGTTGGTAAACGGAAAATACGATGAATATGCGGTGAACGGGTTGAGAAGGGTTTCGGCTAACACTTCCTAGGATGCGTTCATGCTTTGCGATCATGAAACATGCATACAATAGTAAACCGCCTCTCAGCATAAATGTCATGGCTTCTAAGGCTAGAACGCATGTGATAAATATGCGATAAGTCTACAGGGTTTACACATAAACCTCTATTTCTATTTATGCGATGACAACATGACATTCACACAAACATGCGACCACATAATATCATTCCTATTCCTATAATGCATGCGATACAAGTTGACAAACAGAGCTTATCTCTAAGTCCCTATCTCTTGTTTATGAAAGCCTAATCTTACTCTTTCAAATCAGATTCTAACCTAGCTCTCTCGAAACATTAGGTTCTTTCTTTAGATTCTCTCTCGAGTAACTCTAAAGGAGTAATTTGCACAGCATAAAATAAGACAATCGCAAGCAATGAACTTCCTAGATTATGTTAGCTTAGTTTCTCTCAACCCATTCAACTAGTTTAGCTACTCATGTGTATTAAGAGAGTGAGAAAATGTAGAAATAGAACTTCCATTGAATAGATGTAAGATGAAGTACAGAATAACGATGCAAGTATAGTAAAGACCCTGGAGCAATTTCTTACTACCGGGTGTTACACTGTTTCTACTCGTGCTCTAAAGATATTCTCGCTTTCGTGAGAGTCAACCCGCTCTCTACTCTTACGCTCCAAGGTTCTCTCTCGAGCCGCCTTGGATGATCTCCGGCGTCACCACTCTTCTCTAACTCCGTCGTAAAATGGAAAAGAAAACTATGAACAGAGGTGTGAACTTGTAATGGTGGTGAGGTAATCGACTGCTTAACCAATTCTCTGAAGAATGCACTTGGTATTTATAGGGCATCAAAGGTGAAAGGCGGCTTCTCTCTCCTGGTCGTACAGATGGGATAGCTTTAACTCATGACTGACGCGTCGGATAATTGTCACCGATAAAGCTAGATGTACTTTGTGACCGTTATTGACTGTAAACTTAATTTAGATCCGACTGCCGTCAGCTTTCTGTCCCATCGATCTTAGTTGTCCTTTCGTCCGGATGCGTCCACTATATTGCGGTGATTCTTCTTGGGTGGATGTTTGTAAGCACGATCAACGCAAAGTCTTGCGGTGAAGTTGCACTCGACCGATGTATTCCTATGATCACATTCTTTGCATTGCATTAACGCATTATTCTGCACAAAAATATAAAGATCAACTGCTCTAATGCGTTGGACGCATGCGATCGCAATATTATAGAATTTATGCTTAATGGACGCAATTTAACATATTCTATCAATGCAATCCAATATTGTTTAAGTACTTAGCACTTTGATAACGTGCATTTCTGCCCGTTATCACACCCCCAAATTTAAACAATGCTTGTCCTCAAGCATAAGCTAAAGATTCCTTTACCAAGTTAACTGCAAAGTTTTCTTTCCTAGATTTCTCAAGGATACTTCGTTCAGCTCCTATATGCTAGAATTTCCTTAAGTCTTATTCAAATCCTTTCCTAAAATATTTCTAAGACTTGGGGATTGCAAGCTTAACTTTCAAAAGGACTTTACTAAATTTCGGAACATCGCATGATTTATTTCAAAAGGAAAATTTTCCACTGGGGTGTCAAATGATTTATTCTTGCACAATTTTTTTTTTCATTTTTTTTTTCTGACCTTGCGCTGATCCGAGTGCCTTGCCTTCATTTTGGCTTGCCCCCATGGGTGTCATGTAGACATTCAACTAGAAGAAATGCACTCTTCCTCAGACTAAACTCATACCAATTTGGCAGTGGAGTTGCAGTCATTTATTTATGCATTGATCCTGGTGACTTACTTTTGTTTTAGCTTGCCCCCATGTGTGTCATGTGAACATCCAACTACGAGTAAGTGCCTTTCATAACTTAACTCTTATCAATCATGGGTTTCCCATTGTGTTGACAGTGGAGTTGTTATTCTAAAAAATATTTTCTTTTTTTTCTTTTTTATTTTATTATTATTTTTGAAATAAGGTCGGAAACAAATACTCCACCCCCAAATTTAAAATGCAGCAATGCCTTCATTGCCAAAAGATTAAAATAAGTCATGCGATGGTAAAAAAAATGCGTTGTAAAGAGAGTTTGAAAGAAAGCTAGCAAACCCCTAGCTTCGAGAAATATTTCATGAGGTGAGTATCCTAAGATTTACATTGACTTTAGTATATACGAAAGAGATAGAAGCATATTTTTCAACATTGAAATCATACTTGGCAATGAACAACATGCGCTAAACTACTAAACTACTGGTAATATGATTGCAGTAATCAAGGAGGATGCGGTGATAAAACTTTGAAAAATAATATGCAATGTGATAGTGCAAAATTTGAAGTCAGGATAAGGAAGAGTACACCTCCAAATTTAGCGTTGTTGCCCGCATTGTATTGACGCATCCAACTTGCGGCGATCATTCTTCGTTGGGTTGCGGTGATAGAATAAGATAAGTGTTGCTTCATGTACGTTCCCGCAATCCAGTGCCTCGATCATTGTAAGGAAAACAATGAGAGATCAAATTATTTTAAATAAAAGAAAAGGCTTTTTTTTAAATAGTACTGAAAAATGAAAAAATACCTGAAAAGATAGTGAAGATTCTGAGTAGTGGAGAAAAGACTTGAAGACTTGAAGTTTTTCAAAACTTGCGTCCCTGATAAATTACGATCATTTGATAACGCAGGGACCACCTACTTCCTTCTTTATTTAAATTTTCTTTGTTCCATGGAGTCGACTTGGCGATGCCAGTCTTCTCCATGGTATGCCTTTACTCGTTGCCCATTGACTTTGAATATGTTGGTACCGTCGTCATTTGATAATTCCACTGCGCCATGTAGAAGTACTTGTCGAATTATGAATAGTCCAGACCAACGAGACTTTAGCTTTCCTGGGAAGAGTCGCAGACGTGAATTGAAAAGCAAGACCTTCTGCTCGACTTGGAGGTTCTTGCCACATATGCGTTGAATATGTTAGCGCTTGGTGCACTCCTTATAAATTTTCGCATTTTCATATGCGTTGTTCCTCTATTCTTCTAGCTCGACTAATTGCATTTTCCGCGCTTCCCCTGCTTTCTTTAAATCGAAATTCAGTTTCTTGACCGCCCACAATGCTTGGCGCATATGCGTTGAACATGCCAACTCTTGAAGAATGGGCATTGAAGCTTGAATTTATGAGGTGAAAATTATGGATGATATGCGTTGATGGATTGCGTTGTGTACTCAAGTTTCCCCAGAGGAATCCAAGTGTAAACTCCTCTGAGTTTCCTGGTAAGTTCAGGGTCGAACATAGAGACTTGTGAAAACAGTTGCATTGAAGATTTTTATGAAAACTTGCGGTAACCAGATGAATAAATAAGTGTTGGGTTGTTGTTGCGTTAATGAAAATAAAACGAATGCGGCAGAGTTCAAAAAGAGTTGGTAAACGAGAAATACGATGAATATGCGGTGAGCGGGTTGAGAAGGGTTTTGGCTAATACTCCCTAGGATGTGTTCATGATTTGCGACCATGCAACATGCATACAATAGTAAACCACCTTGGCATGAATGTCACGGCTTCTAAGGCTAGAATGCATGCGATAAATATGTGATAAGTCTACAGAGTTTACACATAAATCTCTATTTCTATTTATGCGATGACAACATGGCATTCACACAAATATGCAACCACATAATATCATTCTTATTCCTAGAATGCATGCGATGCAAGTTGACAAACAGAGCTTATCTCTAAGTCCCAATCTCTTATTTATGCAAGCCTAATCTTGCTCTTTCAAGTCAGATTCTAACCTAGCTCTCTCGAGACATTAGGTTATTTCTTTAGATTCTCTCTTGAGTAACTCAAAAGGGGTAT
This sequence comes from Benincasa hispida, assembly GCF_009727055.1. Lineage (NCBI taxonomy): Eukaryota > Viridiplantae > Streptophyta > Magnoliopsida > Cucurbitales > Cucurbitaceae > Benincasa > Benincasa hispida. The sequence continues at coordinate 27,342,383 of NC_052357.1, forward strand.
TTTTCACAGCATAAAACAAGACAATCACAAGCAATGAACTTCCTAGATCATGTTAACTTAGTTTCTTTCAACCCATTCAACTAGTTTAGCTACTCATGTGTATTAAGAGAGTGAGCAGATGTAGAAATAGAACTTCCATTGAATAGATGTAAGATGAAGTATAGAATAACGATGCAAGTATAGTAAAGACCCTGGAGCAATTTCTTACTGCCGGGGGTTACACTGTTTCTACTCGTGCTCTAAAGATATTCTCGCTTTCGCGAGAGTCAGCCCGCTATCTGCTCTTACGCCCCAAGGTTCTCTCTCGAGCCGCCTTGGACTATCTCCGACGTCACCACTCTTCTCTAGCTCCGCCCTAAAATGGAAAAGAAAACTATGAACAGAGGTGTGAACTTGTAATGGTGGTGAGGTAATCAACTGCTTAACCCCTTCTCTGAAGAATGCACTTGGTATTTATAGGGCATCAAAGGTGATAGGCGGCTTCTCTTTCCTGGTTGTACAGATAGGACAGCTTTAATTCCTGACTGACGTGCTGGATAATTGTCACCAATAAAGCTAGATGTACTTTGTGACCGTTATCAATTGTTAACTTAATTTGGATCCGACTGCCGTCACCTTTCTGTCCCATCAATCTTAATTGTCCTTTCGTTCGGATGCGTCTACCATGTTGTAGTGATTCTTCTTGGGTGGATGTTTGCGAGCACGATCAACACAAAGTCTTGCGGTGAAGTTGCGCTCGACTGATGTATTCTTATGATCGCATTCTTTGCATTGCGTTAACACATTATTCTGTACAAAAATATAAAGATCAACTGCTCTAATGCGTTGGACGCATGCAACCGCAATATTATAGAATTTATGCTCAATGGACGCAATTTAACATATTCTATCAATGCAATCCAACATTGTTTAGGAACTTAGAACTATGATAACGTGCATTTCTGTCCGTTATCAAGCATCCAACGGACCAATCGGGGTTTTGACTTCTTCTTGGCCATTAGGTACCTGAGAGCAGTGTGGTTAGTAAAGATAGTGACAGGAAATCCAAGGACGTAAGAACGAAATTTATCTAATGAAAAAACAATGGCAAAAAATTCTTTTTCAGTTGTGGTGTAATTAATTTGGTTGGGGTTTAGGGTCCTTGATGCAAAACATATGACATGGCTCTTCTTGTCAACCCTTTGTCCTAGCACCGCTCCAACAGCTAGATTGCTAGCATCGCACATGATCTCGAACGGCACATCCCACCTTGGAGGTTGCAAAACTGGGGTAGTGGTCAGCTTTTCATTTAAAGTGTCGAAAGCCTCTTGACACTTTTTTTCAAACTCAAAGGGAACATCCTTCTGCAATAATATCAATAGAGGTAATGCCAACTTCAAAAAATCCTTGATGAACCGCATGTAAAAACCTACACTTCCAAGGAAAGAACAAATTTCCCTAACACATGTCGGATATGGGAGGTTAGCAATAACATCGACCTTAGCTTTATCTACCTCAATTCCTTTTGTAGAAACTAAATGCCCTAACACAATACAATGGGAAGCCATAAAGTGACATTTTTCATAATTTAAAATAAGATTAGCCTCATCGTTTTAAAACTAGACTAAGGTTATGCAAGTAATCCTCAAAAGACTCTCCGTAAAATGTAAAATCATCCACAAACATTTCTATGCACTTTTCTATAAGATCTAAAAATATGCTCATCATACATCTTGGAACGTACTTGGGATATTGCGAAGCCCAAATGACATACGTCTGAAGGAATACGTACCGTAAGTCATGTGAATGTGGTCTTTTCTTGGTCCTCTTGGGCTATGGGGATTTTGTAGAATCCAAAAAAGCCATCAAGAAAACAGAAAAATGGTTTTCCCGCGAGTTGTTCCACTATTTGATCCAGAAAAGAGATAGGAAAGTGGTCCTTTTTGGTTACCTCGTTTAATTTTCGAAAATCAATGCACATCCTCCATCCGTTTTGCACACGCATTGGCACCATCTCCCCTTTTTCATTCTCTACAATGGTCATGCCGGTCTTCTTGGGAACAACGTGAATGGGGCTTACCCACTTGCTATCAGGAATGGGATAAATGATCCCAGCCTCTTTAAGCTTGATTATTTCCTTGAGAACAACGTCTTTTAGGTTAGGATTAAGCCTCATGAGGGGTTGGACTGTGGGCTTGGCTCCTTCCTCTAGAGTGATTCTATGCATGCAAAAGGCAAGGCTTATTCCCTTGAGATCATCTAAGGTCCATCCAATGGTCATACCGGTCTTCTTGGAACAACATGAATGGGGCTTACCCACTTGCTATCAGGAACGGGGTAAATGATCCCCACCTCTTTAAGCTTGATTATTTCCTTGAGAACAACATCNAGTGATTCTATGCATGCAAAAGGCAAGGCTTATTCCCTTGAGATCATCTAAGCTCCATCCAACGGCCTCTTTATAAGTTTCCAGGATGTCGATCAAGGATTCCTTTTGGGTCGGTGTCAATTCTCTGGAAATTATGACTGGAAGGGTATTCCTTTCTCCCAGGTACACATATTTCAAATGACTAGGGAGATCCTTCAGCTCGGTCCCTTGTATTTGCAAGTCAAACATATCAAAGTCAAAAAAGGTTCATCTATTTTGGTAGCATCAACAACAGCAAGAGACAAGTCATGTGAGTCTATATCAATACATAGAGCAATTAACGTGTTTGCATCGTCATTTTCATCATGTCACATATCATCTATAAAATTATGTGCCTCCATCAAACATAAGGACAAGTTTTCCTCAGGAAATTTCATGGAATCATACATGTTAAAAGAAACAACTTCACCATCAAATTCTACAGACAACAAACCCCTATCTACAACAATTTTTGTTTTAGTTGTTTTCATAAAAGGTTACCAAGAAGAATTGTAGAAGATGAGGGAGAATAATTTCATCCATCGTTAATATGTAAAAATCAACCAGAAAAATTAAGTCCTTCACTTGCAAAAGTACATCTTCAACTATTCCTAATGGTTGGATATAAGATCTATCAGCCAATTGGATGCACACAGTAGTTTTTTGTAAATCATATAATTTTAGATCCTCATAGACATGATAGGGCATGACATTTATAGAAGCTCCTAGATCTAACATGGCGTAACATGGCGTGACGGATCTCGACATTTTTCAGGCATATTATGTTTTAGGAGAGCCAATACATTCTTATTTGTCCCTTTGTTCCTGTTTTTGCTTTACTAGCCTACTAGGAAACAAAGCTTTAGGAATGTAAGATTCAAGAGAAGATGTAGGAGGGGTACTTACCTTAGGTGGTTATGTCTTAGAATCACCATCAGTTTCTTCGTTTGTCTTACCAATTGAAGAAGGATTGTCAGAGGAGGTCTTGGGTGATGGAAGCTCCTTACCACTTCTTAATGTTATAGCACTAACGTTCGCGTGGTTTGGTTGGCCAAGAAGCCTTCCAGAACTTTTGTTCTCAATTCGATTTATTGCAGCAGCTAGTTTTGTAACTTGAGTTCCTAGATTGGCCATGCTTGCTCTGGTCTTTTGTTGATAGGCTTTAGTTTCTTGGGACAATTGGAGTGAGTCCTTCTGCAGTTGCTGGAGTTCCTATTGAAATTTAAAAGAATTATTAGCTAAAGACTTAACAATGTCTTTTAAAGACATACCTGAGGAAGATGACGATGGTTGATTGGAATGGTTGAACTATCGTGCCCCTGTCCTCGACCTCGACCTCCCCACTTAATGTTAGGGTGATCAACCTGGGTTGTAAACTGGGCCATGAGGGTCGTACTTCCTCTGGTATCCCCCCAACTACATTTACTTGTGCTTGAGGACATGCTTCAGATGCGTGCCCAACTACTTCACAGGCTCCACAAGCCTTAACTTGAGTTACTCCTCCCTGAGCCAACTGTGTCACAAGAGAAGTTAAATTAGAAATATGAGTTTTAAATTCTTTAACTTCTAAATTACCAGATACATCAGCTTTAGTGGCCCTGGTGCCAAAATTTTGGTTATTCTCAGCCATACGAGATATTAATTCTTGGGCCTCCTTGGGGGTCTTGTCAGCAAGAGCACCCCCAACTGCTGAGTCGATTGAATTCTTGTCATTGGTAAGCAAACCACTATAGAAATATTGAATTATTAATTGGTAAGAAATTTGGTGATGGGGAAAACTAGCACATAAACATTTATAGTGTTCCCAATATTCAGATAAAGATTCAACCACAAACTGTTTTATACATAAATATCTTTTCTTATGGAATGGGTCCTAGAGGCTAGGAATTTTTTTTTCAAGAAATTTTTTTTTCAGTTTATTCCATGTAGTAATTGATCCAGGAGCCAAGTAGTACAACCAATCCTTGGCGTCGTCCTATAGTGAAAAGGGAAAGACCCATAGGTTTAGTTGCTCTTCTCTGACTCCATGGGGTCTCATACTTACACAGACCATATGAAAGTCTTTGATGTGTTTGTGGGGGTTGTCCCCTGCAAGCCCTTTAAAAGTTGGTAATAAATTGAACAGTCCTGGTTTTAATTCAAAAGGCACCGTGGTTGGTGGAAACACGATGCACAAAGGCTGTTGGTTCATGTCTGGCTCCGCCAGCTCCCTTAAGGTCTTCTCATGAACTTCCTCTCCCATTGTTATGTTTTCAGCAATTTCTGGATTTTCTTCTCTGGAACTTCTTCTTTACGTCTCCTTCAGATTCTCCTCTCCTCTTGGTCTATATCTACAAGAAAAAACAAAATCTGGTCTCCCAGAGGAGCGGGTTATAAACCAAAGGGCAAACTAATTATTTTTTATATATATATAAAAGGAATTCACAAACTTTCCTAGACCAATTTGCCAAGTCTCCCCGGCAACGGCACCAATTTGTTCAGGCTCGAGAATCGATGTCGTTACTCAATCCCAAAATTGAACAAAAATTATTTATTTTCACCGATCTAAAACTTATACCACAGGCGTAGCAAAGTGGTAAGATCGGGGTCGAATCCATAGGGAGACTGTTGAATCAATTTAGGACAATTTATGAATTCCAAAAAAAATGATTTTAATTGTTTTGATTTTAATGAGGGAAATTAAACAAGTAGAGAAAAGAAACAAAAGCAAGTGCAGGAAAAAAAAAAGATTTTGAATAAATTGAGGAAAAATCTTGATATTAGTTTGTATGCCTTTTTTTTTTCTAACCTTAGGTACTAGTTAATTTTTTTCAATTATGTAAACCCTTCAACCTATTAGAATTTCTAATAGCCCAATTAGCCATTTTTTTTATAAAAATCTAAATTAGCCCTGAATCAGTTTTAAAACTTTTCCTTCTTAGCGACACCCAAGTTAAAACTGAAAAGCATTAAGAAAGGGTTCAATTGTTGAGACATTCAACAAGCCAGAAAGCCATATCTTGTTGCATGATTTATTTGGGAAGAATTATATTAGGACCCATATGAACTTGACTAGAAAAAGTCTAGATTTCAACCATGCGACCCTAATATTTGAAACTTAATCTGTCAATAATGCATAGGCTAGAAAGATTTTGCAAACATGAAATTCAACAAATCAATTTGTCGGAAAAATTTATTGAATTCAATTAAACTTAAAACAAATCCCCCAAAGGGTTCACAACAATTGAATAAAATAAACTAGTTGACCTTCAAGAATTAAGACATACAAACTATCCCAAGAAAATAATTTAGCCTCTAAAAGGCATATTCGGAATACAATGATAGAAAAGGGGATCGAGGCTAACTATACCAATAATTGCTCAGCAATTTAACTCAAATCACTCAAAAACTAGACAAAACTCTCAAATTTCTCTTTAATCGGGCTTGTTCTCGAATGAGTAGTGGTTGTTTTTCAAGGCTGACCCGAGGGTCCTATTTATAACATCCCAGCAGCGTCACAATGCTAGGGTCAAGCGTCACAACTTTCAGTTGCGCTGCACGCTCCCTTGATTCTCTGTTAATGTTCGTAGCGTTGTGACGCTCTAGATAAGCATTGTGACACTGCACTTTTGTCTTCCAGCGTCAGGCTTCAATGTCAGGGGGCGTTGCGACGGTGGCGGTGTCTCAACTCCAGAGCGTCATGACGCTTTGGGCAGCGTTACAACGCTGCTCTGATCTTGAAGCTACTACCTTACAATGTCGAATGAGCATTGGACTTAGGCTTAATATGAGCATTGCAACGCTGGCACAGGGCAAAATCATCCTTTTTTAACTCAGATTGATTCATTACATTTAGACTCCAGTTTTTCCGTTCTTTTGGCTCGATTCTTCGTCTTTTCCACGTGTTGACTCCATAGGGTTAATTCTCCTACAAAATAAGACAAATCCAAGAATTACTCAAATATAGAAAGTTAAGGCTATAAATTTAGCTCTTTTTGAGAGCTAACAGTCTATACAAACACTTTGTTTTCTTGTGGATCAAAGAATAGACCACGAATCATTTCCTTAGGGTAACCAACGAATTGGCATAATCTTGAACGAGGGTTCCAATTTCTTAGGATTCATTACTAGTACATGTGATGGAAAACCCCAGATTTTGAAGTTACGCAAACTAGGTTTATGCCCCCTCCATAACTCAAAAGGTATTTCAGAAACACTCTTCGACAAAACATTTTTCAAGATATGAACTGCAGTCTCTACTGCATACTCCCAAAACAAGCTAGGCATTTGAGCATAGCTCATCATAGAATGAACCATGTCTAACAAAGTTCTATTTCTCCTTTCTAATACACCCATTTTGTTGAGGTGTATCAGGTGTTGAGAGTTGAGATTGAATTCCATGTTCTATCATATAGTCTTAGAATCTTAAATCCATATACTCCCCACCTCGATCAGATCGAAGTGTTTTAATAGTCTTACCTAACTGAGTTTCAACTTCTGCCTTATACTCCTTAAACTTTTCAAGAGCTTTAGACTTATGTTTCATTAGGTATATGTAACCATACCTCGAATAATCATCTATAAAAGAGATGAAGTATTTGTACCTTCCTCGAGGTTTTACATTCATTGTACTACACAGATCCGAATGTATAAGCTCTAAGGACTCTTTGGCTTTATAACCTTTACCATTAAAAGGTCTTTTAGTCATCTTACCCTCAAGACGAGATTCACATCGAGGTAGTGAATCACCTTCTAACTCACTTAGAAGTCCATTTTTTACCAATCTCCCGATTCTATCGAGATTAATGTGACATAACCTTCAGTGCCAAAGATATGTATTACTATTACTCGGAGAAATTATTTGTCTTTTAGTTTGAGTATTAGCAGTTTTAAACATCTCATGATTTAAAAGTGCTTTTGTTTCAGTTAGTCTTAATACATACAAGTTGTTTTCTAGCTTTGTTGAACAAATATGTACAGCAGTTTTCAAAATGAACACTTCATTATATGAAAAATTTATGGAATACAACTGTTCAATTAAACAAAAAATAGATATTAAGTTCCTCTTCATTTTAGGAACTATATATATATTTTCTAAAAATAAAAATCTATTTCCAAAAAATAACCTAGTAGCTCCCACTGCATGAGCTGAATGGCGTCTCCAGTTCCAATCTCGAGCGTCATTTCACTCTTAGTAAGCTGCTAGAAGGAACTAGTTTCCTGTAAAGAAGAACAAACATGATCAGTGGCTCATGAATAAAGTATCCAGGCATTATGGTCATGAATCAAGAACAAACCTTCCTTTTCTTTCTTCTTTTCAACAAGGTACTTTGGGCAGTTCCGCTTCCAGTGACCTTCCACATTATAGTGGAAACATTTGCTCTTGTCGGCCACCTTGGCTTTTCTCTTGCTCTTCTCAGTAGAGGGAGCCTTCCTCTTTCCTCCTTTCTTCTTTTGAACCTTCTTAAGACCAGAAAATGACGGTACAAACTTAGTTCCTAAGGATGAATTCTTATGGAACTTTCTTGAATGGGCAACATTTACCTCTTCTTCTACCTGTCCCTTACCTTTCATAAGAGATTGGTAGGTTTGAAACTCATTCAGGAGAGTCGTTATGGTGTACTGGATTTTATTCATAACCATATTGCTGTAGAATTGAAGAAAGCTCTTTAGGAGAAATTCCAGAATAAAAGACACTTGACTTTGTTCGTCAATAAACACCCCGTTCATTTCAGCCACGTTGAACTGGACCATTAGGTCGAGAACATCTTCTCTAACTGATTGGCCTTCCTTCATACGTGCATTATAAACATATTTGAGAGCCTCATGTCGATGTGAATGGAAAATTGCCCAAACATATCCTGGAGGGACTCCATGATCTCACGAGCAGTGAGCATGGTCTCTTGTTTCTTGTTGAGTACGTTAGACAAACTCGCCAAGATATAGACTCGAGTCTTTTAATTTGCCTTTGTCCAGCGGTCACATGCATCCTTAACATTTAGGGTGCATTATGTGCGGGGACCTGAGGACACTCCTCAGTTAAGACAAACTGTAGATCATCTATAACTAGAATCATATTCAAGTTAGATTTTCACATTACATAATTCTCTCTGGTTAGTTTTTCATTTTTAAGTAGGATGATAATTGAGCAAGACATGCTGAAAAGCAAACAAACAAATGACCGTTTTAGCTATCTTTTCCTTAACCCATCACAAAAAATATCCCATCAGTTCAGCAAAAAACAAGCAAGCATAAAACCCTAAATAAACTATTGATTTGATTTTTGCAACGATACTTCAGAGGTTTAGAACAATAACCACTGAAGGTGATCAACTATCCCTCCTCTAAATTGAGACTATCTCAGCTAATTACTAATTCCAGAATAACTCTTATTCCTATAGCTTTTAGCTATTGTTAGTTTGGTCAAAGATTTATTAACTCGCTTAATTCATCCTGTAAGTGTGACCCTTTCATTTTCTAATTTCAGAGGTACGCTTCAACAGGATATCGTTAGGAAAGACCATTGTTGAAAATTAACCTAAGAAATCTTATCCATTTATGGAGTTTGTGTTGTTCCGAAACCTATGATCGGACCCTCTAAAGGGATGGTCGCTGTAGGATGACACGCAGGCGGATCATAAGAATCTCATGATGCAACCTAATGAAGAAGATTGTATGATATATTGGCACAGTTCCTTCTTCCACTTACTATGAACATTTCCCCTATTCACCTTGATATTGACCCATGCAAACACTTTTCGAAGGGAGACCATGCCCACGGCGACACAAAGTCGAGCATGGATCTCACATGTGAACTTTTAGGGCCGTGAGAGCTTAAAAATGATATATCATATATACCATTTTTCTCCCACTAAAATGTTCTAATTATTTTAGAATTTTTTTATACTTAGCTATATTTCGACTAATGAATCTATCTAAGTCTATGCCTATTATAAATCTTATAATAAGGCCTTTATACTAAAGTTCTAGGTGAATTAAACCATTTAATTTCCCTAGTGACATTTCATGCTAATAGGACCTCAGGTAATTTAACTCAAGTTTCGATTTAGTTCCCAGGTAGGAAGTGTTACGTAATTCGTCAACTTAAATACCTCCAGTCTAGACAGAACTGTATTGGTTGAGTTCCCTTATAAGTTTAATCTTATTTATCCTACTTAGTCAATTTTAAAATAATTTTAAAAGAAATTAAGTAAATATTCTAATCTAATTAGAAATGTGATCTTAGGTCTAATTAATTTTAAATAATTTAAAATTAATAAAATATTTTTCCTAAGATCCTATGTTTGCATGCAACTCTTTGTTATAGGTTAATGATTACTAATCATTTATTTTTATAACTATTACAAATTTTAATGATTAGTCCTATAACATGCTCACTATGGTTTTAATTAATTACCAATCATATTGTAATTAAAAAATTAAACCATATTACATGCATTTCATGTGTCATGCTCAATGCATATTGATTTTCAATTAAATATAACACTTATATAATATTTTGAAAATCAACCAAGCATATTCATATACATTAATAAATATAACTAATTATATTTTCTAATTAATGTCATGCAACATGCTTCTCTAATTTCATATATTTCATATATCACATACATTAGATAAATCTTGAAATTAAAAATCCTACATTTCATACCATATATTATAATACTTATAATATACAAAAAATGCATTGAACATGCTTAACCTAAGGTGTGATTTATTTAAATGATATCCACAAAGCATTTAAATAGCAAATGAACCTTTAATTTTTGGCCCCTAGGATAAAATAAAGCAATAAATTACACTAATTTAGCTACTTTTATCCTAAAATTTCTTCTGTCGCTTTAGAACCGAACTAGACCAACCTACGAACCAAGCCAAGCCAACCGAACCGGATCGCCAACTGAACCGCAGTCAAACTGGACCCGCTTTACTTACCCTAATCCTCTACAGAATTGTGCAAGGATGCAGAATGTCGATAGAATTGCGATTTTTTTTTTGTCAAAATGGTCTCGATCTTCATCAACATGAACCCTAATTCCAGACCCGGATTTACAGAGGAACGATTTATAACAATAATACCAAAAAATCACAGGGGCATTTACCTTCATCCTATCAAAATTGTAAATCTAAGGCCAAATATTGCAGAAAACATTCAATTGCAAACCATAACATTCATAATGCAGTAAATCCTATCAAAGTAATGCAATAATAATAATAATAAAAAAAAAATTAAATGGCCAAATTGATAATAAGATTTGGGTCTGATACCAATTAATGGGATGAAAACCCTAGGCATAGCAAAAATAAAAAAACAGAACCCAAACGTATTTAAAATTTGCATTTAAAATAGAACAATTTTGCATTAGAATAAAACAAGAAAAATAGATCAAGCGTGCAATTCCCAAAAACCTAATTATACAGGAAAAAAACTTAGATTGCAAACCTTTTGGGAATTATGTGAAATTCGTACGAATTGGGAATGGGCAACACAACTTAGAGTCCTCCATAATTTCACTTTTTTTTTTTTTTATACAAAGAAAATGAGAGAGGGTGAAAGTGAGAGACGGGGATTCATCCCACGTCTCAAGTAACTCCCCTACGTGGTGGATTGCATTTTATTTAATTAAAATTAAATAAAACTATTTATCTAATTTAATTAATTAAATAAAAACCAATAACCATTTAAATTATATTTAAATAGTTCCCTCTCACATAACCTATAGTATTAATGCAGATTTAATGTGCATTAATTTTAACCTATAGTTTTGATTTAATCAATTTAATTAAATTCAAAATTATTAAATAAAATAATTAATTAATTCTTCAATTAATTAATCATCTAATTAAATATCACATATTTAATTTAACTTTTCCATTTGAATCATATTCAAATATATTTCTCTCATTTAACCTATAGTTTAATTCACATCCAATGCACATTATTTTTAATCTATAGTTTTCAATATGAATCTTATTCATATTAAATTAATATTTGAACTCCTTTCAAATATTTTGTTCTCTCATTTATTAATTTTGAATCATATCAAAAATTAATAATAAAGTCTAAAATTAAACTTTATATTAAAATGTATAGACATATATTAAAAATTTCCAATTCTGAATTTGAACATTTCAAATTCAATTTAATGACAAATTACCTCAATGCCTTTTACAAGCTAGAAATAGAACCTAATAGACATGCAGATCGGAAGCTCCAATAATGTGAGATTAATTGACTAAACGCATGAACCAAATTAATCAATATTCGTTAACTGTGGGTACACTCCACTAAAGTCCCACATAAACCCTTCTCGGGCCAGTAAGAGGCTATGACCCTTTGCTTAAGTCTCGGAGACACCACTTAAGAGAACACTCATCTACTTACTCTGAAGTTAAGAAGGAATGAAATTCATCTTATATGATTATGTTCCCAGCTACCCCTCAGTCTTATCCCTAAAATGGTAGGCATATTGAGTCGACGAATTGGCCACTCTCACCCATACAAATAAAAGGATAATTCCTTGTAAACAGAATTTCATAATATAATCATGAGTAAGACTAAGTTACCTAGGTCATTCTATTGAAATAGAAACCTAACTAGTCAATGGAGTTAAATCTAGTGGTTTCTATTTCGCGGTCCAGTCTTGTCTAAACTCATTACCTAGGATACCCCCACTCACATGTCTCCTGCATTAATGCGTTGGATCACTACATTTGTATCAAATACAAAGTGGTTCATATCCATAGTGTTACCATGATAAGGTACCCAACCTTACCCCTATACTATAGACCCTTTAGATTGTATCTTGAATATTGATCCCTATATATCTCTACATATAGTTCAAAACTCATAAGACAATCTAGGATGTTAGTTTATTGGATTTTAGGATTAATAAGATAAAATTAAATAAAACATCAATAACACTTATTGAGAAAAACATTAATAACTATTTATTAATAACGGTCATTTAATTACATTCACTATCTACTAGTTTTAGGGCATAAAACCCAACAATCCAAACATCCATTATAATGATTCCTTGATCTCACGTGTAGTGACCATGGATTCATGTTTCTTAGTAAGAACATCAGATATGCTTGCTAATATATAGGCTCTGGCTTTCTCGTTTGCCCAAACCCATTTGTCATAGGTTTCTCGAACATTTCGGTTAGCGTTTGAATTGGGAAGAGGAGGACATTCCTCCGTTAAAACGAACCTCAACTTTTCAAACACTAGTATCGTATTTATGTTTGATTTCCAGTTTGAATACCCTTCACCATTGAATTTATTGGAAGCTAATAGTTGTGTAATCAAGTTCAACATTGGTAAAAAAAAAAAAAAAAAAAAATCTATTAGACTTATGAATCTAAATCCAATTTTAGCAAAAGTAATAAAGTACCCATATTTCTTTATTTATTTGAAACTATAATTAATAAGTCAGAATAGGTACTACCAAGGGGCAATCAAATATTCTTTCACTAAGCAAGACAACCTTGATCAAATACTATCTCCAGAATAACTCTTATTCCTATAGTCATATAGTTACGGTTTTCGGTCAAGAACTTACTAACACTTGAAGTGTGACCCTCCATTTTCAAATTTCATAGAATGGTATGAATATGCCCCCGAATTGAAAGACAATATTCAAAATGAAACTATGAAACCCTATTCATTTATGAAGTTTGGGTTGCTCTGAATCCTATTTTACAACCCCCCGAGGGGATCGCCGTGGAAATGACTAGTAAGTGCCGCCTAAAAACGACAGTAGACGCAACATAGGAATCTCACGGTTCAAACTAATGGAAGAGACCGTAGGAATATTGGCACATTTCCTGCACCCACCTACTATGAACTATTTCTCCTATTCACTTTGATATTGACCATGCAAACACTTTTCGAATGGAGAAGTCCAGGTAAAATCGACACGAACCCGAGCATGGATCTCACGGTGTGAACTCTTAGGGATGCGAGAGCTAAGAATAATATCTTGTATATATTATTAATCTTTCACTAAAGTGTTCTAAATTCTTAAGTATACTTTTTCTTAGCTATATTTCGGCTAATAAACACCCTAAGTTTATTTGACTTCCCAAACATAATTCTTATATTTGGATTTAACCTATGATGTCTAGGTGATAAAACCATTTTATTACCCCACACCTGTCTCTTATACACATCTAGATGTGTATAAGAGACAGATGTAAACCCTTACTCCTTGTCTTTTTCCAATTTTTTCTTGTACACAATTAATTAAATAAAATTAATTAATTAATTAATTAATAATTTAATATCAAATGTTAAATTAATTAAACACACATTTGATACATGTATCCCATTCATGTTAAGTAATATTTAAATCAATATTTAAATATTTTAATCTCTCCGAATATGTTTAATTTCAATAAATTAAATGCTTAATTATATCAAATATAATTAACCAAACCCTAAATTGAATTTGAACACTTCAAACTCAAAACCCTAATTTCGATTTTGAACATTTTAACACACTTAATTCACTAATCCAAGAAGTAATTTTACGAGCTAGTAGATGGATCTTATGGACCTACAGATCATGAATGCCAACGATTTGAGATTAATTAGCTAAATTCTTTAGAACGAATTAATCAATATTCATTAACTATCGAGATACACCACTATAGCTCGATAGTTGCACTCTCCTCACTGTAGATATATTTCTGTCCACTTTAACCATAACTAGTAAGTTGATCATTCACAAGTTGTTCATATTTACAGCTAGATCAAAATTACCATTTTACCCCTATCAATATATCTTACTCCTTAAGCTCCCGTTGATCCTCTATTGAACAATTGGTTTATAGTCCAACTAATAGACCATATCCCTCTCGACCATGAGAGGGCAAGGCTCCTTTGTTCAAAACCAGGAGTCAGTATTTAAGGGAACAACCTATCTACTAACCCTAAATTGAGTAGAAGTGAATTTCATCTAGTAGGACTATGTCCCCAGCTATCTATCCAGTCTTATCCCCAAAATGGGAGTTTTATTAAGTAGTGTTGTTGAACTACTCTCACCTATGCAGATCAAAGGATAATCCCGAAGAAAAAGAAGTTCATAGTTAACTCAGGATTAAGATCGAGTTACCCTAGGTCATCAAATTTAAAATAGTCAGTTTAAACAGTAAACAGTCATTATAAAGAAAAGTGACTATTTTGTAGTCTGGTTTTATGCAAACATTCTTTGCATAGGATGCCTCCACTCGCATGTCTTCACATGAATGATTTTGGGATCACATCATTTGTATGAGTATACAAAGTGGGTTGCATCCAATGGTGTCACTAGGACGAGGTACCAAATCTCAATATTTACTTATTGACCATTTTGGCTATATACTAAAACTTGATCCACTTTTATGTCTCCACATAAAGTTAAAGTATTCATATTATAGTCATGGATTCATTTATTGGATTTTTGTAACAGAATGCAATATCAATAATATTTTATTGAATGAACAACTCAATAATACTTTTATTGATAAATAGAATATGATCACAATATTTATGAACTGCGAGTTTTAGGACATTTTCAACATCTCCAACCTTATAGCAACATGATCTTTGTTCTCTTCAAAGATTGACACAACATTTGTGACTGTACATTCACAACACAATGCACTCGACATTCTCGTGAAAAAAGGCAACCCAACAACAAACTAAGAATTCTTTTAAATATGCTCATCAAACACGTGGAAGAGCAATTCTAAATTCCAAACCATTCGTGCACAAAGAAGATAAGAGATCTGCAAAATATTGGAAACAAAATTTTCCACATTAGGAAAATATTTTGCAGAATCAACATTTCTAGAAAATAATCCTTTATCATACCGGCATAATGCAAAGACAAATTGAAGGACAACTGCCCAGCTTAAAAAAATATTGCAACACATAATTTCTAACACTTATATTAGGCTAAATTTGTTGGCATGTCTTTGATATAACCATCAGTTAAAAGGGACAGGTACAATTATAGTAATAAAACCCAAAGTATTAACAGATGTAGCATAATACAAAAACAATTTGCAGATATAACAAAAACTTAGATTTAGTGATATAGTCTATCAATAATAAACTATATCACTAGTAGGAGTCTATACATTCTTATCACTAGTAGGAATCTATTAATGATAGAATCTATCACTAATATATTTTACTATATTTACAGTTCTTTAAAAAAATATTATACACTTAATTATTAGTCCTAAAAAATGATGCCATATTACAATTACCCTAGTTAAAATATAATGAAATCTATCCATATTTCTACCATAAGCTAACATGTGGTTTGGTATCTTAATTAATTTATCTGATTAATGTCTCATTACAATTAATAAAAAATATTGCCATCTTACTTTTCTTGAACCATACCGGACTTATTAGTCTAATGTTGTTTTAACAATATAGATCATAAAATAATTAAGATCATATAAGATTTCTCTTGAAAAATATATAACGATTACAAACGTGTAGGTTGAAATTCGAAGATGATTCGCATGATGAAAATATTGAATTATGTACACTCAAATCAAACACAGTTCTTTTCTAAATAATAGGATTGACATTTGCACAATATAATATATAGTTACTTTATCCAATTAGTTAGCTAGGGAAGTGACAATAATAATAACAACCATCTTTTAAAATAATAATACAAATCCACTTGATATGGAGTAAGATCAATAATAAATTTTAGCATAAAATGGGACCATAAAAGATTGTGCAGAGTTCATTGTTCCTCATTAGGTTAATGTCAATATCTAAATCTTTATTTTATTTTAATGCCAATATATAGTATATAAAGTATGTTAAATATTTCTTTTTTTAAAAAATTATTAACTTAATTATATTTTACATTTATAATTAGCCCACGTGAAAAATAAATTTTGAGTTTATTTGGCATGGTTCATGTACCAAAATTTCATTCCTTTGCTATGACAAAGCCTCTTTCATTCTCCCAATTAATTCTCTCTCTTTTTATATCCAATAAAAAAGAAGGGAAAAAAAAAGGCTGCAACTAATAATAGTTGAGAATAATTATTATTATCATTAATTACTTATTTTATTTTAGTCAAGCAAATCATGTAATCAAGTCAGATTGAATTACGTTCAAGAAAAGAAAGTTCTGTATTTTTTATGTTTAACAATGCGTTATTATAAAAACGACAGGTTCATTTAATCATATGGAGGGCTTTGAGATACATATACATATACGTCCAAATACCCAAGTTGTTTTTATTTAAAATATTATGTATTTTTTTTAACGAAAAATTAAAATATCAAGTTGGAAGTATAAAACTTTAATTTAAAATTGTTTTAATTAATAATTAAAATACTCCCACTTGCAAAATCAATCTTGAATTTCAAAATTTCAACTAATTCATAGTGGAAAATGATGTCATGAAGAAAAATCAAATGGGTCATCTAATAATTTGTCAATTCGCATGCATTCACGTTCAAGCTTTGCTTGCTTTCTTTCTCTTCTCTTATTATATTTATGTATTTAAATATTATTTTTTATTTTACAACTTTCTCAAGCTTTTTTTATCCTCTAAAATTTTAATTCAATCTTTAATACTACTTCTCCATTTTAGGTTAATCATCACATTTCAATAAAAGAAACTTCCAAGAAAATTATATAGTTAATGGATAATGATGAGTTTGAAAATACTTTTAAGTAAAAAAAAAAACGAATTTATAAACAAATTTTAAAAAAGAATACTAATTTAATGCTTATCAGATAATTAAAGTGAGTATTATTTTTTAAGAATTTTAAGAATTTTATTGATTTGAACATATAGTTCGGATTGGAAAAAGAAACATAATTATTTAAAGTGAAAAGTTTTAAAGATTTTGTATGACATTGTTATTACGGTAAATTATGAAATAGGCACTACGAAAGGGAAAAAAAATGGCCTACGTTGATATCAGAAGTCCGTTTGTACATTTAATATCCTATTTTTATTTCACATGATTTTATATTTTAAAATTTTGGATATTATTTTTTATAAAATTTTAAAATTCATATGATGTGAGTTTTTTTAATACCCTCCACATATGAAAAACTTTTATAAATGAGAGATAAACAGTAAAAATATAACATAAAAGTTAATAAACTAATGGAAAAATAGGACCAATAGGTGTATCTGAACATCTCAATTATGTTGTCTATCATTGATACTAATAGAAGTCTATCGATATCTATCACAGATAGACAGTGACGTTTTGTTATATTTGTAAATAAATTGACTAATTTTTTTTTATATTTAAAAATAACCCTAATTTACATCCATTTAATTATCTTTAGTAAATTATGTTTGATTACTGTTATATTAATATATATATATATATATATATATATATATATATATATTATATATATAATATATATATTCTAACTGATTAAATAATTAATTAATACAATAATATATTAAATAATACTAAATTTAATTCATCCTTACATTAATTTTTCTCTGATATTTAATTAAGTAAAGGTTAAAAAAATATTTTTGGTCCTAAATTTTGGAATTTCGTGAAAATAATAATTTAGTACCTAAATTTTAGTTGATGACAATTTAATTCTTGTACTTTCAAATTTGTAAAAATTTAGTCTTTTAACACTAATAAGTAACAATTTAATTCATGTTTTTTCTTTTTTTTACAATTTGTAACAATTTAGTCCTTAGTGTGAAAAAACATTTTTAAGATTTAATAAAAAAATTTACACATGTAAATCAATAAAAATTAATCAGAAATCAATCTTTTTTATCAACTATAAAAATAAGTTTGTTACATAATAAAAATAATTTTCATAATAAAGACTAAATTGTTACAAATTTTAAAGTATAGAGACTAAATTACTATAAGGAAAATACATTGTTACAAATTTGAAAAATACATGGACTAAACATTATCAATTAAACTTCAAAAACTAAATTTACTTCTAAGAAAGTTTATGGACCAAAAGTATTTTTTAACCTAATTACTTAATTTTGGTTTTTATATATAAAATTGGTAAATCAAACACCAATAGTTAACTTTTAGGCATTATTTATCATGCATATCTAAAGATACAAATATTTAATTATCTCAAACATTTACAATGAAGAAATTTAAATCATAGATATTTAATATCCATATATATGAAATAATATCTACAATTTAAATGGATCATTAGTGTAATCCTATATACGTACTAACCTTAATTGGAAGTTGAGATGCCTTAACATACCACTAAATTATACTCATGTTGTTGAGATGCCTTAACATACCACTATACTATATTCATGTTAGCTTGTTCATGAAGATAATGATCTCTTTTTTTAATTACTTAATAGGATAATTGTTCTTATCTTGATAATATGTACTTGATTATTTAGAAATTTGATAAAAAAAAAAAAAAACATTTAGATTTTCTTAGTTCTAAAAAGTGGAATGAGAATTTAAATTTTCGATCTCAAAGTGAATGATAAAATTTAGGGTATGTTTGGAAATAAAATTTAGGGTACGTTTGGAATATATTTTCGAGTGTTTAATTTAAAAAAATAAGTTATTTTAGAAAAAATTGGAATGTTTGGCAATCACTTAGAAGAACTTTTTTTTGTGTATTTGAATCAATTTTTATACAAAAATATTTAAATAAAAATGAAATTTTGAAAAATATTTCTGATGTCAATCCAAACGAAGCTTTAAATTGGTGGCTTAGGTATATGTTAGCAAATTTAATTTATACTTTGTTCTTAAATGATAAAACACAACAATGAAAATCGTGGCACTTGAATCAAACCAAAACCATCTATCCAAGTTCATTTAGTAAAAATTTAAATATTAGATGAGCATAAGCTTTGAAATTTTAAATTAGCGAGTAGAAAATTCAATGCTAAATGCAATATACATTATCTAATTAATATGGTAAATATATCAAAAGAAAAAAAATTAATTTATCCCTCTAAAATTTTGAAGAAAATTATGAACTAATAATTGTATCAATTTAAATTTTGAATTTTTATAAATGTATGAAACACGCTATTTTAAATTGCATTGGAAAAACTTCTTGTTAAACTTAGAAGTCTTTCAAACAAAACTCTTAAATGGTCATAAGTGAATTAATTCAAATTCTTTATTAAGAATACATTTTAAAATTGCCAATGCATCAATTCCGGATTAATAAAATAGATAATTAAAATTGATATGTAGGCGATGTTTGAAGGAAATCTAACCGAGAGTCCATTAATTAGCCTAGAAGTTGAGGTGTTTAATTCAAAAAATTATAAATTGCATACGATGTTTATCCAAACGAAATATGTGATGAGAGTATAAATTGATACACTTGAGAAAGTTTAGAGTCTAGGTTGATACGATTATTAGTTTAAATTTTGAATGGATACAACCCTCAAATTTTAGAGATATAAATACATATTATTTTTTAAATTAAATTTAAAAATGGGAAATTATTTCAAATAGTAAAACTGTTGAAAATATTTACCAAATATAGCAAAATTTTAGAACGATTAATGATAGACGAGGATAGACTTCTATCAGTGTCTATCTTGATAGTTTTAAAATTTTTCAATATTTTGTAAATATTTTGATTTATTTTTCTATATTTAAAATCAACCCTTTAAAAATATACTTTAGAATGCAAAAGTACATTCTTTACTTCTCTTTTTTCTTTTTTCCTTTTTAATGGAAAGTACATTGTTTAATTACTTCATTCTACTCTCTCTTGTCACCACAAACATATTATTCGATATCATCTTTACTCAAAAGGTAGATAAGGAAGAGGTTTGAAACGATATCAAACAAGTAATCTCCCATGTGATCGATAGACTTAAATAATATATCAACAATCCATTAGGATCTCCTCCAAGACAATCAATCAAAAAATTATACTCCAGAACACCACAAATTAATCATCAAATAATTACCACACAATCAACCAACAATGGAAAATAATAAACCATAAAATTCTGGAAGACTAAAAGTAAAGATCACACATGAACTATACATGGAAAACCCTTTCTATGTGAAGAGTAAAAACCACAGGACTTGTGAGGAGTCCACCCTTGTCAACTTCTTTTATTATGATAAAATTGAGGGGAAAAAACCAAAATCAGACATACAAAAATTCACTATCCACCAACACTTTCATACATAAAAGATGAACACTTCAAAGATAAAAAGAATGAAAATTATCCAATTTTATAGATTCTATTTAGCAATGATTACGGATAAACCAGAGCTCCAAAAAATAATCCAACCATTTCAAATAAGACTCTATATGTCTCAAACAGGCTGACCAAATATCAGGACGATCCAACAGTTTAAACTTCAACAATCAACAACTTTGTGGAAGTTGTTGCTAAAAACCCGAAATGTTTTTCTCCGATTTTCTGCTTCTTTTTCACTCTCTTCCACTGTAGGTCATACCCATATCACATAAAAAAAACCTAATGATTTCAAGATGGGTCGGCCCAAATATTAGCCCCAACTAGACCAAATAATTTTCTAACATTTTAGACTCACAAAACACAAGTTTAATAAAGCTTTGCTTGTGTGACGAGTGGGCTAGACACCCACAATAATCTCCCGCTCTAGCCCAACACAGGGAAGACACGATCACATCCATGGTCACTTGAACCTCATTTTGACAAGCTTACTACAAAGTTCAATCTTGCTTTCGGGAACTACCTTAGTCAACATATTTGCATTGTTCTTGTTGGTGTGGATTTTCTTCAGATTCAATCTCTTCTCTTCAATTACATCTCTTAGCCAATGATATCTAATGTCAATGGGTTTAGTACGAGCATGATACATTGAATTTTGGCTCAAATCCATAGCACTCTGACTATCATAGAATATTACATACTCACCTTGCTTCAAACCTAACTCTTAAAGGAATCTTTTAAGCTGTAACATCCCCTTAGTTATGGACAATGCTATACATTTTCGTAGCCTTCTACTGCTGCAATATACTCTACCTTCTGCTACTGCTGCTGCAATATACTTTGCCTCAATTGTGGACAAGGCTATGTATTTTCATAGCTTAAATTGCCATGAGATGGCTCCCCCTGAAAATGTAAACACATAACCTAAGGTAGACTTTCTGTTATCCGGATCACTTGCTATGTCTGCATCAGTATAGTTTTCAAGTATAGGTTTGCCACCTCTATAATACAAATCCAATTTAGAGGTGCCCTGAAAATATATGAAGATCCACTTCACTACTTTCTAGTGAGTCTTACTTGAATTGGATAGAAACCAACTTATTAGACTAACTACGTGTGTAATATCAGGTCTAGTACACACCATAGCATACAGCAAAGAACCAACAACAGAAGAGTGAGGAATGAATGACATAACTTCTTTCTCTTTCTCTGGTTTAGGAAAAACTCTTGTACTTAGCTTGAAGTGAGTTGCTAGTGGTGTACTAATAGGCTTAGCATGCTTTATATTAAACCTTTTCGGTACCCATTCAATATACTTCTCTTGAGATAACCACAATTTTCCAACTTTCCTGTCACGAGCAATCTCCATCCTAAGATTTTCTTTGCATGACCCACATCTTTCATGTCAAACGACTTGGGCAAATCTAGGGTTAACAAATAATAACTTGTTTGAATAGTTAAAATAGGTCGTTCTCTTGTAAAACTCTAGTTACAAACTCAACTAGACTATAATCACGTCTAAGACTGAAGGTACTTAAGTTGACGATTTATGGAACACCTGCTATATGGGGATTATAGTCGAATTATTGAGCGTTGTTAACCCAGTTTTATGAGCATGTGTGAGCGATGTGAGATAATAAAATGCTTTTATCACTTAGACATCGTAGGTTAAATTCAGATATAATCGTTATACTTGGATAATCACCTAGACTTAGGATGTTTTTAGTCGGAATATACCTAAGTAAAAAATATACTCAAATAAATATAACACTTCAGTGAGAGTATTATAATATATATGATTTATTGTTTTTAACTCTCACGTCCTTAAGAGTTCATACTGTAAGATCCATGCTTGCCTTTGTATCGTTTTTACCATGACTACTCCATTCCCATTCGAAAAGTGTTTGCATGGGTCAATAACAAGGTGAATAGGGGAAGTAGTTCATAGTAAGTGGGTGAAGAAAATGTATCAACATATCCTACAGTCTCTTCCATTAGTTTGAACTACGAGATTCTTATGTTGTCCCTGTCGTTGTTTTTAAGCAACATTAGCTAGTCGTTGTTTATGGCGTCTATCCCCTCGGAGGATTGTAACATAGGATTTGGAACAACCAAAACTTCATAAATGAATAAGGGTTTCTTAGTTCTATCTTCAACATTGTCTTTCAATCTGGGGCTTGTTGATACTAGTTTATGAAATCTGAAAATGGAGAGTCACACTTATAAGATTACTAAGTGTTAGTAAGTACTTAACCGAAAACGGTAACGAAATAACTAATAGAATAAAGAGTTATTCTGGAATTAGTATTTAGTCAAGAATGTCTTGCTTCAGTGAAGGAATATTTGATTGCCCCTCGATAGCATCTATTTTGATTCACTAAAGTATCGTTGCAAATAAATAATGAAATTTGAGTACATTATTATTTTTGCTAAAATAAATGTGGATTTAGATGCAATCTTCTAAAAGAATATTGTTTATGTTTTAGCATATCGAATTCAATTATCCAACTTTTAGCTTCTGATAAATTTAATGGTGAGGGTTATTCAAACTGGAAATCAAACATCAATACAATACTAGTTGTGGATGATTTGAGGCTCGTTTTTTAAGGAAATCATACGTGAGGATTTCCATTGAGTAGCGGAAGGATCGTTCCAAATTCCATTCGAAATTGAACACTAACAATTACAGTTAATAAACGAAAACTAACAGGTCATGCACAATATGAAATTACAACATTCTTACAAGATAATCAAAGGATAGAGTATGTGTATCTTTGAAGACTCATTCTTCAAACTCCCTCGATCAGTCTACAAGCGTCCATAACAACCAACCCTTGAACGCAACGATCGAAACAACACGATCACCAGCATGAACGTAACGAACACAATGATCACAAACCCAACGAACAGCCTTCGGCTCCTCAAAACCAATCGAGTTGAGTGAGGACACCACCACAATGGTTACCTTGGTATTCTTGGTATGAGAATCCAGGAGTTGTGGGTTCTGTATGATTTTGGCTAAAGGAAAAGACTGGAGGACAACAATCGTGTAGACGATCGAGTAAGTGGGAGATAAGAGTGGTCTATCGTATAAACGATGTGCTCAATCGTATAGAAGATGGCAGCCTATCGTATAGACAAAGCCATACGATCATTTAGCTATGACCACCTAAATGGCTATTAGTCAATGCTTCACGATCATTTAGTCTCTCTATGAGCTATCGCTTAGTGAAACATTTTCACTTGATAGCCTTGTCCATGAGTAACTTTCTGAAAGTAGCAACTCTACAAAATTAGGAAAACATTTTTCCTTGTATCTCACGGTTACCATAAAAACCACTAATAACCTCCCACACAATTGGTTATTAGAGAAAAAAAGATCATTATCAAATAATTAATATTATTATAAATAAATATGATAACCAACTTACCATATTATATTTATAACCTATAGTTTTGATATTTCATCTCATGAAACATATAAACTATAGTTCTTTTTATATTTTTATGGTACTTAATATAAATCATATTTACATTAATCTTCCACTTGATGTATCTCATACATCACACCAATTATATCATATATAATTTAATTTTCTCTTGTCAATTTGAAAATTTCAAATCAATCCCAAGAACTGATTCTCAACTTGAATCCAATGAGCTACCAAGGGGACCTTATGGACCTGTAGCTTCCAACGGTACGTGAATAACTACTAACCTCTTTAGTCACGGAATCCACCATCGGTTAACTGTCGGGCACTCCACAAAATACCGACAACTGCACTCTTCTCACTACAGATCTATTTCTGTATCCATATCAACCAATCAACAGTACGATAACCCTTCACAGATCGCTCGTAAATACAAATGGGCCAATTTATCGTTTTACCCCTATAGTTACATCTAACTTCTTAAGTACCACTGATTTCTCTAATGAACATAAGTCATAATCCTACTATGACTAAGTTCTCTCTTCCAAAGAGAAGATGTGGCCACTATGTTCAAGACCCGGAATCAGCCCTTAAGGGAGCAATCTATCTACTTACCCTACTGCGAGGAAGGAGTGAATTACATCTTGTGTAACTGAGTTCTTAGCTTCCTAGTTAGATAAATCTCCAAAAAAGTAGGCTTATTGAGTTGGCAATCTGGCCACTCTCACCCATACTAATCAAAGGATCACCCTCAAAGGCAGGAGTTCCCAAACAACTAAGGGTTAAGGTCATATCACTTATGGTCATTTAGATGAGATGTAAGTCTCAAGTATCAACGACGTTATATAAATAACTAGTCATCTCGTGGTCCGGTCTTATACAAACTCTCTGTATAAGACACCGCCGCTCGCATGTCTCCACATGAATGGTCAGGATTAGCCAATCTGTAGTAGTTCACAACACTTGTAAACCTCTACAAAGCGGGTTGTATCTGTAGTATCACTAGGATAAGGTATCCCTCCTTTATCCTTATACTACATACCTTTTTGGATTATTACTCAAGGCATGATCCACTTGTATATCTCATATACATACTATTTTACACCTTATTAGTTTATTTTTTCAATTTTCAACTTAAGATTTTCTTTTAATTAAAATTTATATATATATGTTTTAATTTTTATCCCATATATACACCTATACAATACATAAATATATTTTAATCTCTAATAAATTAATTTAGGAACCATTAAAAATTAATCGTTTTAACTCAATTTTATTTTTAAAAACTTTCACAAATATTTCAAATTTTATTATAGTCCAATTATCTTTTTGGATGGATAATTTTATAAAGGTTTTATTATATTTTTTTAAAAAAATAATATTACTTAATTTTGATGTTACATCCATGCATTATATATTTATACAAATTCTCTATATTTTTAAAATTATGTCTCATAAATTTCTAAAATTTTATTTTGTATCTATGAAGTCTCCTACAAATGTCTAACATATTCATAAATTCTAAATTTTGTATCCAATAGATTTTAGATATATTCACATTTTTAAAGAACTAATTATTTTATTGGACAAAAAAAAAATAATTTTGTATTGAATTGAACCTTAAAATTTCAATACATTTAGTTCATAATGGATAGTCAAATACATATTGGCATATTGACTATTAAACACATTTGAGTTTTATATATGATATAATAATTAATTGTTAACATTTTGTACTATATATGCAAGTAACACTACAAGGAACTATACTTTTCTCAATGGAAAAAAAATGTCGGAAGAAGTCAAAAAAGCGTCGGGAAAAGCTTTTTCGACGCTTTTTTGACCATCGACAAGGTTGTCAAGAAAACCCTATCCTGACACAAAAAAATTCCTTCGTCGTTAGAAAAAATTGATCTCGCGACTGTTGATTCTTCTCTACTTCTTTGCTTGAACATAAACCTCAAGATACCTACAAAATATAAATAGCAACATTAATACAAAACTTAAACATAATTATGCATTTATCTATATAACAATTTCAAACTGACTAAAAAACTTAAACATAGTATTATTAATAACTTCAAATAAAATCTCATACCTTCGATAAAAAAATTCAACTCCATCCAATTTCAAGCCCAAACTTAAATTAAGAAACTATACTTTAGATATACCCCACAAACAGATACTTTAATCTCAAACTTAAAAATTAGAAACTAAATACAAAAGTATTATAATTCAACTCAAACTTAAACATATTTATGCATTTATCCCTATACTAATTTCAAACTCATTATAAAACTTTAAATTCAACCTAATTATATTATATAATATTTCTCAATAATATAAATACACTTAGGAACATTATAATGAAAAACTAGAGCATCGTATAACTAAAAAATCTTACCTTCCTCCTTGGCCTCTTAATCACAAACAATGCATACAAGCCATTTTTCTTCCATTACCACTTCAGCCCCAAATTGAAAAATGAACGTATAACTACACATTAAGTTTGTTATCTACATTCAAGGCCAAATATAAAAGACCATAAAATTTTAAATCACTCAACTTAGTAAACAAATCACTTCAACTTCACAATAGTAATATTCAACCTCATTCAAATCCGAGTAAATTTCTAAAATAAACAATCTAAATAACTAAACCAAGGTAAAATGGTAAAAGTCATACCATTGAAGAAAAAAAATATGTAACATAAGCATAGTAATGAATGATAAACTAAGCATATGATTCAATAAAAGAGCTAAATTAGTTCATTAATGATTTATAAAAGAGAGAAACAGAGTGACGAATTAAAAGTGAATGTGATGGCTCAACATGACAAAATGAAGAAAAAAGATTAAAAGAAAAAGGGCTTTGTATGCACTGAATTTATGGAGTTTGAAGCTAAAAAAGAGCCAATTAAAGGCCTCTATTATGGGGTTCAAATACCTCAAATCTAGCATTCAATACAATAGGAAAATAATTTCGTATTTTACACTTAGTCTGCTGTACAGAATAATCCTTCTCCTCCTCTTTAATACTCTAATTCAACCACAGAGATGGTAATAAAATTTATGTTGTTCCATTTGATTTAATAAAAAAACAAAATAGTGGGAAAGATAATGTAAAACCTATGAAACTGTTGGTTTATCTATGGGCATAGTAAAATATAGATCCATATTCTTGGTATTGCCAATCAATAAGCGGAAGCAATTTGGTCTTAAGCATTCTAATTCCATTAATTATAGCAATCAAGCAAGCATATTTAAGAAAATAGGGTTTCTGGAGTATGCCTTTGCTGAACTCTTCAAATCTTCAATTCCAGTTCGAATTTCCTTTGCAACACCTTGTAGACCACCACTTGATTTTTCCTACTATCCTCTAGGACCTTAAATTGGATCGTTAGATCCAAAATGAGCTATAATTGAAGGGAATATTAGAGAGAAATTTTCGTTTTTGGTGTTTAAGGGTTGAAGAAGCAAAATTCGGAACTTCATCAATTGTGTATCCACTCTTTCAACTTAAATGAATTTGATTTTTAATCAAATTAAGTATGCACCCCAAACTCACCATAGTTTTGTTAGGTTTTTTATCCTAAAACTCGTGGTTTGTAAACAATAAACTTATTCTATTAATCAATATAGATGTTTGATTCAACAAAGTTGTTATTGAATGCATGAATTGCTCATTTCATTTTAGAGATTACTTAAATCTAATAAATTAAGATCCAGGGTATTAGATGAAGATTTGAACTTTATGTGGAGACATAAGAGTGGATCAAGTTCGAGTAAATAGCCAAAAATGGTCTATTGTATACGAATAAGACTGGGTATCTTATTTTGAGAACACTATAGGATACGGCTCACTTTGTAGATGTTATAATTGTTGTAAAGTGCTATAAACGAAGTGATCCTGATTCGTTCATGTGGAGACATGCGAGTGGAGGCATCCTATGCAAAGAGTTTATATAATATCGGA
This sequence comes from Benincasa hispida, assembly GCF_009727055.1. NCBI lineage: Eukaryota > Viridiplantae > Streptophyta > Magnoliopsida > Cucurbitales > Cucurbitaceae > Benincasa > Benincasa hispida. The sequence goes on from NC_052357.1 coordinate 27,370,376, forward strand.
CCAAGAAATTAGTCACGCTTACTTTATAATGTTGTTTATTGTTTAAGACTGACTATTTCAAAGTGATGACCTAGGTAACTTGACCTTAATCTTGAAATAATTATGAACTCTTGTTTATTCGGAATTATCCTTAGATTTGTATGGGTGAGGGTTGACCCAATAGGCCGGCTCAATAAGCCTCCCATTTTAGGGGTAAGACCGGGTAGATAGTTGGGGACATAGGGTGTAAGATGGAATTCGCTCCTACCCACTATTATAGATAGTAGAGAGGTTGTTCCCTTAAATACTGACTTTGGGTCTTGAACAAGGGGATCCACCCTCTCATTGGTCAGAGAGGGACTCTGTTTAGTAATTGGATCACAAACTAATTATTCATTAGAGGATCAGTGGACATAAGGAACATGATGTAATCTCGGCAGAAAACAGCTTTTGACCCAACCGTTATTACGAACAATGTGTGAAGGGTTGACTTACTGACCATAGTTATATCGAGTGGACATAATATATCTACAGTGAGGGGAGTGCAACTACTAGGCTTTAATAGATTGACCAATAATTAATGAATGTTGGTTAATTTAGGTTAAAGAGTTTAGTTGGTTAATCTCGGATCGTTGGAGCTCATGATCTGTAGGTCCATTAGGTCCCCCTACTAGCTCACAAACAGATTAAACCTTAGAATAGTGTGATGAGAGAATTTGAAACATTCAAATTCAAATTGAGGGAATCAATAATTATATACGATATAATTACATGTTTAATTATCGAGTTAAACAAAATTGGACAATTGGATAATATTTAAATATGATTTAAATATTAAAATTACATGAATGAGGATTCATGTTTGTGGAATTGTTAGTTAAATAATTTAATATTAGATATTAAATTATATTAATTAATTAAATTGTTTAATTGATTAATTGGAAATTTGAATTTTATGAAAATTAATTCCACTAAAGGCCAGTAGCTACACTCTCCTCATTGTAGATATATTTTTGTCCACTTGATTTAACCATAATCTGTAGGTAAACTCTTCATGGGTTGTTTGTAATAACGGTTGGGTCAACAGCTATTTTACCCCTGAGATTACATCTTGCTTCTTAAGTCCCACTGATCCTCTAGTGAACAATTGGTTTGTGATCTAATCACCAAACGAAGTCCTTCTCGAACTAATGAGAGGGTGGGACCCCTTATTCAAGACCCAGATTCAGTACTCAAGGGAACCATCTCTCTACTATCCCTAAAAGCAAGTAGGAGTGAATTTTGTCTTGCACCCTATGTCCCCAGCTATCTACTCAGTCTTACCCCTGAAATGGAGGGCTTATTGAGCTTGCGTTGTTGAGCCAACTCTCACCCATGAAAATCTAAGGATAATCCCGAATAAACAGGAGTTCATAATTAGCTCAGGATTAAGGTCAAGTTACCTAGGTTCTTGCTTTGAAATAGTCAGTCTTAAATAGTAAACAACGTTATAAAGTAAGAGTGACTTATTTCCTAGTCCGGTCTTATACAAACTCTTTGCACAGGACGCCTCCACTCACATGTCTCCACATGAACGATTCAGGATCACATCGTTTGTACTAAATACAAAGTAGGCTACATCCGATAGTGTCCCCAGAATAAGGTACCTCGCTTTATCCGTAAACTATAAACCGTTTTGGCTATCCACTTGAACTTGATCCACTCTTATGTCTCCACATAAAGTCCAAGTACTCATGTAATAGCAATGGATCTTAGTTTATTAGATTTAGGTTCTTTATAAAATGAAATGAGCAATTCATACATTCAATGAAAATTTTATTGAATAAACCTCAATCATCTTTATTGCAAATAGAATATGTTTAGTTTTAATACCTGCAAGTTTTAGGACATACAACCCAACACATATAAGCTTTGAAAACAATTAATTGAATTATATAGTTGAATATATTAAAAATTTAGGAACTATTACTGATAGCAGCAATGATTAAAGATTATAGAAGAGGAAAATGGTTGGGTCGGCAGTGGCGATGCTGGGTCAGTGGCGTTGAGCGGTTGGTGGTACCAACTCGAGTGGGGTGGTTAATTTGAAGAACTTACGATAAGATGCATACCTTGAGGAGAATTCCTTGTACAATGAACTGAGGATCAACAAAAATAGAAAGAACTCAGAAGAAGGAAAAAAGAAAATAGTAGAATTGAGGGATTGAGAGAATGGGGTTAGGCGGTTGGGAGAAGGGTAAAAAGAAGGGGATTAGGGTTCCTATGGAAAGAGGAAAAGCAAGAGGAGCTAGGGCTTCAGCGGCTAGGAGAAATGATCCAAATAAAATATTTGGGAGAGTCATAGTTTTTTCAAGGGATCCAGATTATAAGGGATTGTAAGAACAAAAGATTGGCCTTGTTTCAGGCATCATATATTGACAAAATGCTTGTCAGACGATGCAAAATTCCAAGAAGGGTTTATTACCTTTCAGGCATGGAATTATATTGTCTAAGGAACAGTATCCTAAGACTCCTCAAAAGGTTGAGAAAATGAGATGGATTCCCTATGCATCGGCTATTGGTAGCCTTATGTATGCAATATTATGTACTATGCAGTAGGGATTGTCAGTCGATATCAGTCTAATCCAGGATTAGATCACTGGATGGTGGTCAAACAATCCTCAAGTATCTTCAGAGAACGAGGGACTATATGCTCGTGTATGGAGATAAGAATTTGATCCTTACAGAATACACAGACTCTGACTGTCAGACTAATCAAGATTCTCGAAAATCCACATCAAGGTCAACGTTCACTCTGAATGGAGCAGTTATAGTATCGCGAAGTATCAAGCAAGGATGCATCGCAGACTCCACTATGGAAGCCGAATACGTAGCTGCTTGTGAAGCTGCTAAAGAGACTGTTTGGCTCAAGAAGTTCCTTAGTGATTTGGAAGTTATTCCAAATATGTCTTTGCCCATCACACTTTATTGTGATAGTATTGGTGCTGTAGCAAATTCTAAGGAACCTAGGGGTCACTGAAGAGGCAAGCACATAGAATGGAAATATCATTTTATTCGAGAGATTGTGCATCTGGGTGATGTGATTGTCACGAAGATCGCATCGAAGCACAACGTTGCTGATCCGTTTACAAAGGCTCTCATGGCTAAAGTATTCGAGGGTCATCTAAAAAGTCTGAGTCTACGGGATATGCAGCATATTGTCTAGGGCAAGTGGAAGATGTTATTGGGGTATAGTGTATGCCCTAGTTATTGTATTTTGTACTTTATTTGTATTGTACATTAGTCTCCCTAAGCTTTAGGACAAGTGGGAGATTGTTGGGAATGGTGTCCTAAATCTTCTTGTATCTTGTAGTCTGTAAACTCTGTATAAACATATTGTTATTAATAAAATAAGTATTATTTTATAAGCATATACTCAATCAAATAAACTAAGATCCAAGGTTATTTCATGTAATTTAAATAAGTATGTAGAGACATACAAGTGGATCTTGTTTAAATAATAACCTAAATGATCTGTAGTAGATGGATAAGGCTGAGTACCTTATCCTGATGACACTACGGATACGGCTCGCTTAGGTGTTACAAGTGTTGTATTACAACTGTTGTAAAGTGCTACGACTGATCTGATCCTGATCATTCATGTGAAGACATGCAAGCAGGGGTATCCTATACAAAGAGTTTATATAAGATCGAACCACGAAATGATTAATCTCTTTATATAATGTCGTTAATAATAGAGGTTTACATTTCACTAGGATGACCATACGAGACATGACCTGAATCCTGAGTAAGTTGTGAACTCTTGCCCATAAAGGCGATCCTTTGATTTGTATGGGTGAGACTGGCCAGATTGCCAACTCAATAAGCCTACCATTTTGGAGATTCGTCTAACGGAGAGCTGGAATACAGCTACATGAGATGGAATTCACTCATTCACCGATGTAGGGAAGTAGATAAATTGCTCCCTTAAGGGCTGATTTCGAGGCTTGAACATAGTGGCCACACCCTCTCTCTGGCCTGAGAGGGACTTGGTCATAGTTAGACTATGACTTATTGTTCATTAGAAGAATCAGTAGAAACTTAAAGAGTTAGATGTAACTATAGGGCAAACTGGTAATTTTGGCCCAGCTATACTTATGAGCAATTTTGTGAAGGGTCATTGTTGATGTTGATTGGTTATATCCAATGGACACAAAATTTATCTTACAGTGCGAAGAGGGCAGCTGTCGCGTCTTTAGTGGAATGACAGGCAGTTAACAGATATTGGGTAATTTAATTAAAGAAATTAATTAATTATCCAAGTACTGTTGAAGCTTCAATCTACAGGTCCATAAGGTCCCCTCTCATAGCTCAATAGGGATTTAATTGAGAACTAATTTTGGATTAATTTGAAGTGTTCAATTAATTGAGAAAATTAATTATATATCATATAATTAATTAAATTAATTATATTTATTATATAATTAATATAATGTATTTGATACATTATAATATAAGGTAATATAAGAGAAATAAATTTAAATATGATTCAAATATTAACTATATGAATGAGATTCATGTAATTAAATTAATATAAATATGATTTATATTAAATATCATAAATAAGTTGAGAAGAAGTAAATATTTGAATATGATTCGAATGTTAATTATATGAATGAGATTCATATAAGTGAATTTAATATAAATGTGATTTATATTAAATGCCATGTATGGTTGAGAGAAAATACATCTATAGGTTATATTGTATTTGATACATATGTAACTATAGATTCTGTGTTATATGGGATATAACATGTAGTTTATATACATATAATAAGGTTGTTATTATATGTATAACTATTATTAATTTTATTTTATTAAATTAATATTAATTAATTAAAGGGAGGGAGTTACAAACTCCCCTCTCCCACCCTCCTCCCCCCCTCCCTCCCTCCCTCTCCCCAATCTCTCTTCAGCCAAGTACGTGATGAGAAGGGTTAGAGAGATGGATGGTGTTGGATTTATCTTCATCCATGAAAACACTGAGAGAATAGTTCTCTCTGAAAAAATATATAAAGAGAAGAAAAATTTCTTCTCCTCCCTCTCCTCCTCTCCATCTTTTTTCCTCTTCCAAAATACTAAGGTAGAGCCCAACCTCCTATCATTCTCAATCCCCAAGGAGAATATAAGAGGCTCCATTTCATGCCCTTTTGGAAGAAGAGATTTGTTCGAGAATTCTTGAAGCATCATTCTTCAGAGGTAAGGTTTCTAACTATAATTTTATTAATGCATGCTGTAATTTATGTAAATGCATATCTTGTTTCTTGTTTTTTCTATAAAACTTACATTCAAAGAAAAATGGATTTGGGACGTCTTTGCTTCCACTCAACGATCTCTTTTCAACGATTTCCTTAAATATGGATCGAGATTGGACACCTAAAAAGAATTTAAATCTAACTATTACAAATAAATATTCATCCTGATCGAACAAGTGAATTGGGTCTTGCACCGCTCGAGAGACCACACACCGGCTCGAACCAACATGAACTGGTCCAGAAGAACCCACCAACACAAACCTCGGAGAAACCACGAACCAAACTGATCAGCAGACCACGAACCATGTGCTAACCAAAACTGGACCGTGCGTCCTCTTCGTCTCGGAGCGTCGTAACGTTGTGCCCTAATATCGCGATGCTACGAAGAGTTTCTTCATCTGCCACATTGCAACGTCGTGACACTAGAGCATAGCATCACGATGCTACTGTAAATTCGCCCACTATATAATTTCAAACTTCTTTGAAAAACCACCATTTTCACCTTTTTTTCTCCAGTATTCGGCCAGGAACCACCACGAACGACACAAGGAATTAAAAATACAGACTCATCGCAAGTTTATGCCGAAAAGCACGAGCCTTTACAACACCAAATTTGTAAAACAAAAGTGACAAACTTATCACATGAATTTACAGAATGCACATACCCACAATTAACTGTAAAATTAATTCATAAAATTGGGATTTGGGATCAAAACCTAAAGGCTCTGATACCAATTGAATGATCCCAATGAAGATTCCTTGAGCGGAAGCAAAGGATCGTCCCCATATACCATTTTTTAGAATTCATAATTTTATAGGAAACAAGAAATTATCCATTTAACAAACCAAAAATAGTACAACATGCTTATAATTAAATTACAAAATAATAAATTGGGTTTCGGAAACCCTTACCTTTGAAGAGATTTCTTCAAACAAAATCCCAAAATCGAAATGGGCACGAAGATGAGATGACCTTGGAATTCTCTGGTGAGAATCTAGGAGTTTGTGGTACTTTGGTGATTTTGGTGAGAGAAGGAAAGTAATTGAGAGATGAGAGGAGGAAATTTTCTCATAAAATAAATACATAACAGTTCTGTATAATTTGAGGTTATTTCATGTAAATTTAAACAAGTATGTAGAGAGACATAGGTAGATCTTGTTTAAATAATAACCTAAATGGTCTGTAGTAGATGGATAAGGTTGGGTACCTTATCCTGGTGACACTACAGATACGACCTGCTTTGTAGGTGTTACAAGTATTATAAAGTACTAGAAATGATCTGATCCTGATCATTCATGTGGAGACATGCGAGCGGAGGTATCCTATACAAAGAGTTTGTATAATACTGGACCACAAAATAATTAGTCGCTTTATATAACACCGTTGATAATAAAGACTTACATTTCATAAGGATGACCATAGGTGACATGACCTGAATCCTGAGTGAGTTGTGAACTCTTGCTCATGAAAGCGGTCCTTTGATTTATATGGGTGAGAATGGCCAGATAGCCAACTCAACAAGCCTACCATTTTAGGGATTCATCTGATTGAGGAGTCGAGAACTCAGCTTCACAAGACAGAATTCACTCCTTCCCCGATGTAGGGCAAATAGATAAATTGCTCCATTAAAGGCTGATTCCGGGTCTTGAACATAGTGACCACACCCTCTCTTGGGATGAGAGGACTCAATGATAGTGGGACTATGACTTATTATTCATTATAGGAATCAATGATCCTTAAGAAGTTAGATGTAACTACAGGGGCAAAACGATAATTTGGCCCAGCTATACTAACGAACAACTTGTGAAGGGTCATCGCACTGTTGATTGCTTATATCCAATGGACATAGAAATATATCTGTAGTGCGAAGAATGCAGTTGTCAGTCATTAGTAGAGTGTCCGACAGTTAACGGATGGTAGATATCGTGAATAAAGAGTTTAGTCAATTATTCACATACTGTTGGAGCTTCAAGCTACAGGTCTATAAGGTCCCCTTGGTAGCTCAATGGATTCAAGTTGAGAATCAGTTTTTGGGTTAGTTTGAAATGTTCAAATTAACAAGAGGGAATTTGATTCTATATGATATAATTCAATTAATTCAATTATATATGATATAATTGATATGATGTATTCGATACATTATTATTTTATTGGAGGAATTAATATAAATATGATTTATATTAAATGCCATAAAAATAGAAAAAGAACTATGGTTATATGTTGCATATGATGCAATATTAAAACTTTAGGTTATAAATATAATATGATAAGTTAGTTATTATATTTATTTATAATTTATTAATTATATGATAATTAATATTTTTTCTCTGAATAACCGACCTTAGTGGATGGTTATACACGATTTTATGGTAACTGTGAGATAAAAAGAAAAATAGTTTTTCAATCAGACAATCGAAAATATCTCAAATAATTGACTATCGTGTAAAAGAAGTTTTACTACACGATAGTTTTATAGAGCCTAAATGATCAAGCACCGAGTCTATACGATAGTATCGTTTACTAAACAATCGAGTGTCGAGTCTATGCGATAGACTTTCTTATTCTATACGATAGCTCTGCCTGATATTCGATCGTCTACTCAATCATTTACTTACTCCAATCTTTCCTTCTATCCAAAAACAATCAGAGCCCACAACTCTTAGATTCTGACATCGAGAATACCAAGGTAATCTTCTGGTTATGTTCAATTGATCGAGGATCGAGTTTTACTTGTTGGTGATCGAGGAAGTTCCAGTTGCTCATTGCGTTTGTGCTGTTGGACGCGTTGGTGACTAATCGAGGGAAATACATGAAGAAAGAGTTCTTTAAAGGTATTGTCACTCGATCCCTTGTATTTGATTTGAAGCATGCTTTAATTTATCTTTAATGCATAATTGTTTCTGTATGATTGTAAATGTTTGAGTTCTTTCACAATGGAGTTTGGAACGATCCGCTTCCACTCAAAGGTCCTCTAGTTTTAGAATTCCTTCAAAATTCAACTGCATGAATCCAATTCATATAATTAACATTTGAATCATATTCAAATATTTATTTCCTCTCATGAATACTTAATATAATTTATCAAATACATTATAGTAATTATATCATATATAATTAAATTGAATTAATTACATCATATATAATTAAATTGAATTAATTTTATCATATATAATTAATTCGCCCAGTTAATTTGAACAATTCAAATTTATCCAAAAACTGATTCTCATTAAATCCAGTTAAGCTACCGAGGGAACCTCATGGACTTGTAGCTTGAAGCTCTAACAGTACATGAATAATTAATTAAACTCTTTAATTAAATTATTCACCATCCGTTAATTTTTGGACACTCCACTAAAGACCGACAATTGCACTCTTCGCACTACAGATATATTTCTATGTCCATTGAATATAACAATCAATAGTACGATAATTCTCCACAAATTGCTCATAAGTACAACTAGGTCAAAATTACCGTTTTGCCCCTATATTTACATCTAACTTCTTAAGTACCACTGATCCCTCTAATGAACAATAAATCATAGTCCAACTATAATCAAACCCTTCTTGGGCTAGGAGAGGGTGTGGCATAAAATATTGTTCAAGCATAAGAATCAATCATTTAGGGAGCAATTTATCTACTTCCCCCGATGTTGGGGAAGGAGTGAATTCCTTCTTTCATAATTGTGTTCCCAGCTCACCAATCAGATGAATCCCCAAAATGGTAGGCTTGTTGAGTCAGCGATCTAGTCACTCTCACCCATACAAATTAAAGGACCGCCCTCATAAATAAGTGTTCACAACTCACTTATGATTCAGGTCATGTTACCTATGGTCATCCTTGCGAAATGTAAGTCTCTATTATGAACGTCGTTATATAATGAGACTAAATATTTTGTGTTCTGGTCTTATACAAACTTCTTTGTATAGAATATCCCTGCTCACATGTCTCCACATGAATGATCAGGATCAGATCATTTATAGCACTTTACAACATTTGTAACATCTACAAAGCAGACCATACTCATAGTGTTACCAGGATAAGGTATCCAACCTTATCCATCTACTGTAGACCATTTAGGTTATCCTTTAAACATGATCCACCCGTATGTCTCTACATACATGTTTAAGCTACAAGATAACCTTAGATGTTAGTTTATTGGTTTCTGGTTAATGCAACTAATTTTAAAATAAAACATCACATATTTTATTAAATAAATAAAATTTGTATACATTACAATTACAAATTATGGGAGCCTACTAGATTTAGGGCATCAATCCCAACATTTTTATCAATGAAGATCCTAATTGTTCCATCTTTTAAGAGACAATAATTTGTATTTCTATAAGTTATCACCATGCATCATTTATATTATAAGTGTTATAATATATACTTTGAATGTATGGATGAACGTATATTATTAATTATTTCATTACTTTATTATATAAATGTTATGTATGTTAAGTAATGAAATGAAGTTGCATGAAGCATGTCACTACTTTAGATTATTTTATAATTGTTATAATCTTACAAAGTATGTTACTAGATGCAATCTTAGATTTTAGTTTATTTCATTTATACTTTATAATAGAATAAATGAAATTAGAAATTAAAATCTATAATAAAAAATTACATGCCCACGTAGGTTAAAAATTATTTTTTAAATAGTTTAAAATATGATTCACTTTAGACTTATGATCACATTATTTCTAATAAAATTAGAAATAAGTTTAATCTTTTAATCAGTTTGATGAGATTAAATTGGTTAATATTAAAAGATTAAATTTGTAATAAATGTATCTATAAGGGACCTTTATCTAAGGTCGGTTCTATCTAGGCAAGGGTATTTAACCTGATGCAAACGGAATACTCCTACTTGGAAACTAATCTGGAAGGTTAATTAGATAGATTTGTTACAAGCATTCAATGATTGATTAAAGCTTATTAAAGCATTTAATGAATAATAGTTTATATTGTTTAACTATCCAAAGTAAATGTTACATTGGGCAAAGTAAACAATCACTAAGAAAAAATAATTACCCGTATTTTTGTAAGTTAATTAACCCTAGGTAAAACACTCAATGGGAGGAAAATTGGGTATATGATCCTTTAATTTTTCTATCACGTTTCTCCCTAAAAGTTCACACCATGAGACCTATACTCGGCCTCGAGGTACCTTTACATGTGATCCCCTACGGGTGGTGTTTATATAGGTTGATAACAATGTGAATGGAGAGAATGTTTATAGTAAGTGGAAATAGGACGTGTGTCAACACATTTCACGACCTTTCTCATTAGTTGGAGTAAACTTTAATGTTTGTTCTCGAGGAACCTTTGCTTTTGTCCTCTACAGATGGCATTTGCATGACTTTTTACTCAAACTCCAGAAATGGATAGGATTCCTTTAATTTTTACCCTCAATCGATTTTTTCCTACAGTTGGCTCATTGGGGCGGAACTCTAGAATCTAAAATAAGGGGTTACACTTACAAGAAAAATGTTAAGCTAGCTATTATAGGAATAAGAGTTGTTTTGGTGTAATTATTGGTTGAGATGGTCTCAATTCAATGAAGAGGTAACGGTTCACCCTATAAATAAATTGTATGTTTAAGCAATATTTAATATGACTTATGTTGCACTTAATATACTTGTCGTCAAAAAATTAAACGATAATAACTATAATGGAAAAATACAATCAATACAGTTCTAATTATCGATAACCTGCATTTTATCTTGGTTGAGGAGTGTCCTCAACTCCCACTAGCCAATGCCACTTGAAATTTTCGGGAGGCATACGGGCTCAGGTAAACAAAAAGGCTCAAGCGTACATCTTGGCGAACCTATTTGAGGTTTTGGCCAAGAAGCATGAGCCCGTGTTCATTGCCTGTGAGAACCTATTTGAGGTTTTGGCCAAGAAGCATGAGCGTACATCTTGGCGAACCTATTCAAGGGGAATGCTTGGACAACCATCCACTCAGCTTAGGCACAATGTGCTCAAATACATCTTCAATGCCCGCATACCAGAGAGGGCATCTGTTCGAGAACATGTTCTAAATATGATGGTCCACTTTAATGTGCCAGAGATGAATGGAAGCCAGTCAAGTTAGCTTCACCTTGAATACTTTACTTGAAAGTTTCCTACAATCCCGTAGCAATGTTGTTATGAAAGGGATTGACTACAACTTGACCACCTTGCTCAACGAGCTATAGACACCAATATTTGATGAAATTCAAGGAACAGACGGGTGAGGCAAATGTTACCTCATCCTCAAAGAAGTTCTACAGAGGTTCAACCTCTGGAACCAAGTCTATACCCTCTTCTTCTGACACCAAAAAGTGGAAGAAGAAGAAAGGAGTCCAGAGGAAGGCTAACATACCAACTGCTACTCAAAATGGTAGGAAGGCCAAGGCTACAAAGGGAATATGAATTCATTGCAACCAACAGGGACATTGGAAGAGGAATTGTCCCAAATACTTGGCAGAGAAGAAGAAGGCCAAACAAGGTAAATATGATTTACTTGTGTTCCAAACTTGTTTAGTAGAGAATGATGATCTGACCTGGATAATACATTCAGACGCCACTAACCACGCTTGTTCTTTATTTTAGAGAATTGATTCCTGGTGGCAGCTGGTGACTGGCGAGATGACATTGCGTGTTGGAATTGGGCACGTCGTCTCAGTGAAGGCAGTGGGAGAACTTGGACTTACTTTACAGAAATCTATATATAGTTCCTAATCTGAAAAAGAACTTAATTTCTGTAAAGTGTTAAATTAGACAAAGGACATTTTTCTATAAATAAAGCATTTATTTATAAAAATGGTGTAGAGATTTGTTTTACTAATTTGGAAGATAACCTTTATGTGCTAAGGGCGTTAGCAATAAAGGCCTTCTTAAATACTGAACTGTTTAAAACTGTGGTAACTTAAAATAAAAGACAAAAAATTTCTCCTAAAGAAAATGTTCATCTTTGGCACTAAGGGTTAGGACACATAAATCTCAATAGGATTAAGAGATTGGTTAAGAATGGACTTCTAAGTGAGTTAGAAGAAAATTCTCTACCGGTATGTGAGTCATGCCTTGAAGGCAAAATGACGAAGAGATCTTTTACTGGAAAAGTTCATAGAGCCAAAGAACCCTAAGAACTTGTACATTCGTACCTCTATATAATCCTATGAATGTTACGGTAAGATGAAGGTTTGAATATTTCATCACCTTCATTGATGATTATTCAAGATATGGGTACATTTATTTAATGCAACATAAATTTGAAGCTCTTGAAAAGTTCAAGGAGTACAAACCTGAAGTTGAAAATGAATGAAGTAAAACAATAAAAAAATTCGTCATCCAAGAAAAGGTAAATGTTACTATTGTAGATAATACAGGATCGTCCTCTAAGATAAAGTCTGACTCTGCATCGTCATCCAAGAATAAAAGTATTCCAGTGAAAAACAGTAAATGGAAAATGAGGGCTTCTACTGACCGCAAAGGCCAGGCCAAAGCTGTAGATAAAGGAAAATATTTCTACTACAGCAAAGATGGGACTGGAAAAGAAACTACCCAAAGTACCTTGCAGAAAAGAGAACGGAGAAAGCAAAACAAGGAAATTAGTTCCTGAAGATTACTTGCAGAAGAAGAGATAATTCTCCAAGTTTTGAACATGAGAGATCATCTCAGTAAAATCAGTGGGAGTTTCTTAACTTGTTATCCAGAGATAGATTTATTATATTAGATAATTTACTTTTTATTTTTTAAATAAAAAGAAATCTTATATCTATTTCTTGTTAGAACAATTGTACAAAGTATCTTTTGACATAAATGAAGTGTTCATTAGCAAAAGAAGTATTTTTATTTGTTCTACTAGAAAACAACTTATATTTTAAAACCAACAAAAGTAAAGGCCATTTTAAATATCAAGATGTTTAAAACGGCAGAAATGCAAAACAAAAGGCAGTTTTCTAACTACATATCTTTGGCACTTCAGCCTTGACCATATTAATCTTAATGAGATTGAGAGATTGGTTAAAAGTGGTCATCTAGACTAGTTAGAATACAGCTGGTCTTAGAGCCAAAGAACCCTTAGAGCTTATGCATTTAGACCTATATGGTTCGATGAATATCAAAGTATGAGAAGGGTATGAATATTTCATCAGATGATTATTCAAAAGTTAAAGTTATGAAGGGTATTAAAGTTTTCATAGAAGTTATAGAAAATCAACAAATGTTGTGGATTTAGCTGGTTCTATAAAAAGAGTTGTTAAAACTAGTCAGATGCATCTTTCTCAAGAGTTGAGAGTGCCTTGATGTAGTGGGAGGGTTGTGTGACAAACTACCCATAGCATGAGTTTAGTCGAACCTTAAGCCACTAATATTTGATATTGACAGTTAAGAAGTCCACTGTATATTGATATGTTTATAGTGATCCTCTTGGCTAAAGTATTCAAGGGTCACCTAGTGGGACTAGGACTGCAAGATAGATAGAACTAGGGCAAGTGGGAGAAATATTGGGTATCTGATGCCCTAGTTTATTGTATTTATTCTCTCATTACTCAACGTTGTATATATATTTGTATATATGTAAAATCCATTGGAGTTTTAGTCCAAGTGAGAGTTTGTTGGGTTGTATGTCCTAAAACTCACAGTTTGTAATATTAAACATATTCTACTATCAATTATGTTACCGAGGTTTATTCCATAAAACTGTTGTTGAATATGTAAATTGCACTTGTAAAGACTAAATCCAATATACTAAAGATCCATAACTATTATATGAATACTCACTACAAGAAATACCGTTTTTTATAGCCTTCAAAGATACCATTTTTTAAAATAAGCTATTAAAGGCCATGAAAAAAAAGGTAGAAACTGGCTAAAACATTGGGGGGAAATTAAAAAAAAAAAATCTGAAAAAAAAAATATTGGGGGGAAATCACAAAAATGCTAAAAAAATTTTGTGGGAAAACGTAAACCATCCTTCATCCAAACCTAGCTAAGCATTCCCTCTTCTCCTTCTCTCCCTTCTCTCTTTTCTATGGATTTATAGATCCCTAGTGTTGCATTGTGAGAAGATGACGGATCAAAGTTCTGAATGGCTTGAACCCTATCATTCTGATCTACTTCCTCAATCCTTACACCGTTTCCAAACTCTTTCGACTCCAATCTGTCACACCCCACTCCGAGCCCACCTCCTGAGCCCGAGGGGAGGCGTGAAGGACTGTAGATACCAACCTTTTGTGATACCTACTACCCATCTGAACCTTCATAACTCTCAATGAAACTTTAAGCCAAGGATATAAACAACTGTTTGACTAAACTCATTTTATTATAAACAGTGTAACATTTATACAACTCTCAGGCTTAACTACAAGTTTACAACAACTCTAAAAACCGAAAGTGTGACTGTGGCTGTGGCAGACCTTAACCTTAGCAGTACCTTGGAACTCGTCACCTTTCGCTACCTGGGAAGAAAAACATGAAAGAAAAGAATGAGCTTCACGAAGCTTGGTGAGTGGTAAGCAATTTCTAGAGTTTATTTCAACTCATAAAAATACAAGCATATCACAAATACGAGATTACAACCAAACCTCAGCCTTGAATAAGTCTAATCTAACTCTATCTACATGCATGGTAGATAGATAAACTGATACTACTCAAAATGAGTCTATTCTTAAACTCTACCTACACACATGGTAGCTAATTCAATTGATACAAATCATAAACGCTTACTCTCTTGCGTTCCCTTTGTTTCCTATGTCTTCTATGTGCACATAGCTCCCTGCTTACGAGCTCAGAAGCTAGGCCTGCCGGCCCTCTGACCATCCCATACGAGTTTCCCCTCCCAAGCTCAGGAAGTAGACCTTTGGTCCCCTAACCATCCTGTGAGATTCTGCTATCGGGCTTAGGAACAAGGTCTATTGACCCCCTGACCATCTCGATTACATATTCTCATTCTCGCGCTATTTACTCATTCACAACATAAGCATATACATATATTCTATAAGATATGCTTAAAACTTAAAGGAAATCACTACTCACCTTAGTTGGGTAGGAATCTTCCTATTTAGAAGTTCCTTGGTCTCCTCGGGCTCCCTTTTAAACCCTAAATTTCATATTCAACTTTAAGCTCCAATTACTCATAGTTCTAGGCCTTAATCTGATATACTTTCTTCTACAAACATGTTCTAAAATATCTCAGAAAGCTTACCTTAACAATTCAGCTTAGAACTCTTCGTGGTTTGGCCGTAATCCTCAAAACATCACAACTAGCCCAAGCTTACGCAAGAGTTCGACCCTTCTGTTTTTTACTCACTCTCTAGCCTGATTCCTTGGAGCTTCTTCCCCAGCAGCCTTACTTTGAAAACAAGATTCTCTCATCTTTCAGGTGGCTTTAGAATCAATCAAGATGCACGAGAAGCCTAGGAGAACTCTACGTCCCAAGTTGATGTTACTTCCAGACCTCACTGTTCGACAACATCTCCTCCTCTTGGAACTTCTGGATCAACACATAACTATCACCAAAATTGCTCTCAAACACTTTTCCTAATGTTTTTCAAGAGGATTTCGGTAGAACTGATGAGACACTTTGTGGTGGTATTTAAAGGCCAAAGGAACTGATCCTTCTTATCTTACCAATCCTTCAGCGCATAACACCTCTTTCTTTAGAAACTTTTAGAGTGTTTGCACCAAACTTTGCCACCACCTATTTCCTTGCCATTCACCTACTTCCATGCCACTCACCTACTTGCATGAAGTTTGAGTTGTCTTCCTCATGCATAAATCTTTTTTTCATGAAACTATATTCGTCCAGCTTCTACTAACTTAAGCTCAACCTCCTTTCGGTTCAGCCACTTATCTGGGTGAATTCATCAGGCATGCATAATGCAAGCCTCAGCACCGCATAAGCACTTTCGTTTAGTCCAGCGTACAGCTCTTGCACTTCATTGCACAGCTCCATCGTTTAGCTAATCTCTTTCTTTCGCTTGACATCAAGCCTTCTCGCTGTTGTTCATTATCAAGCCTTTCGTTTAGTGCATCGCTTAGCGCCGCATGATAACTGATAGAAATACACGTTATTAAAGCTCAAATTAGTAAAACAATGAGAGAAAGCGATGGTAAAATAGGTAATATCATGTCTGAAAGTGCCAAACTAAAAGGAATTGCGATCGCGAGTGCTCATCGCATGAAAGCAGTTAATTTTCCTATTCTGTGCAGGTACAATGCGATGGCGAATATGAAATTGCAATTCAGGGGCACAATGCGACAGCACGCTTGAAGTTGCGATCACAAGTCATGCGATCGTGAGAAGTTGCTTAAAAAGTGATCACATAAAAACCTCGCATCAAGGCGATAACATAATAAATCATGATGGGACATAAAGCTGATAACAGTCGATTTTGAATTTAGTTGACAAGTCGTTAAAAACCATACTGTTGCAAGTACATTGAACTTTCGGTGACCTTTAAACAGCGCAACAGAGTAGGGAAAATAATGCTGCCCATCATTACAATCATTGGTAAAAAGAGTTCCTTCACCTTGAAATCTGTAAATACCCAATTCTACGAGAGAGAGAGGACCACCGGATACACGCACATCCACGCATATACTTATACACAGAGATGGAGAAAGAATAAGGAGGCGAGGCGAAGCCGAGAGAAATCGTTCCCAGACAGATCGAGAGACTGCCTGAAAAAAATACAGAAGAGAGAAGGCCAACCCTTGTGAGGGCAAGAATCCAAACCTAGAACGGAGCTGAAGTGATAAAAAGCAGTGTAAAAGGCCACGGGAGGCAAGATATTGCTTGCCAACTTGTTATTTCCATTTTTTATTTTGTACTCAGTATTTTATTTGCATAAAATGGAAACTTCATTTCGATTTATGTTCAATCTCTCCACACCATGCATGAGTAGCTAAATTTCTGAATGGTTTGAGAAGTACTTAGCTAGCATGACTTAGGATATGCATTTTATGCGATCATCTTGTCTTATGTATGCATCATTCATCATTTGGACGTACTTGAGAGAGTAGTCTAAAGATAGAATCTAGGCTTGAGAGAGTAGGATTAGATCGCATAAGCAAGAGTAGAAATTATATGCTAATTTCTATACACATCGCATGCATCCTAGAAACAGGCAATGTGGCATTTTGCATTGAGAAATGTAGTACTAATATTTGTGTATAACATGATTGCATAACTTGTACTAAATCTTAGGAAATGTTAGCTAAATCTCTTCTCAACCCCTTCATCGCATATTTGTGATAACTCTACACTTTCATCAATCCACGTTCAACTCCATTGCATAGGAAAATCTAAATCGAAACACCATCTACTTCTTTCTCACCACCGCAATTGAATCAGAGAGTTTGTCGCATATCTATTTAGTAGTCTCTGTGTTCGACCTTGGACTTACCAGGAACCTAAGAAGGCTTACACTTGGGCTTTGTTAGGAAAACTTTGATGATCATCGCATAATACACATCATCACATACTCACACCATCGAATGATAAATCAACACTTTTGGCGTCGTTGTCGGGGACTACGGTATAGATTGCGCTAACATCAAACCTCTTTGATCTTTGCAGATTTTGATCTTTGTGCATTGCCATTCCTTCGGTAAAGGAAGAAGCAAGCGTCGCATGAGCGAAGGACACGCTCCTAAGCCCAACTACGACCCAGAAATCGAAAGAACATTTTGTACGAGACAGAAAAATAGACGTAGACGACAAGAAAGATTTTCCATCATGGACTAAATTCTGCATCGCAAACAGCTGCCAATGCGGCAGTAGCAGGAGGTTTGCTGGACAAAACATATGATGAGGCAAAGAACATTCTTGATCGCATCTCAAAAAACCGCGAAGGTTGGCAAGAAAGCGATTAAAGAGAAAAACCCAGAGAAGGTAAAGCAAGTAATGGTGCCATCACATCATTGCTAAATCAAATGAATGCGATGATAAATTTATTACAAGGCATCACAATAAACAATCCCGGAACTCAACGAGGGAAAGTCAATGCGATAGAACAGACAAACACTGGTTATGCTTCATATGAAGAATCACATTCTTTCGAGGAGTGTCCACGAAATCCGTAGTCAATCTACTTTGTCAAAAACAACCCTTTTTCAAACACGTACAACCCTGGGTGGCAAAATCATCCTAATTTTGCTTGGAAGAACAATGAACAAGGCTGTCAACCTATGGCGCAAAGAGAAGGACCACCAGGATTTTTCCAAAGAACTAACGGTCAATAGCAATAGCAAGCCAGCAGCTCTCAAACCCCACCATCATCATCCCTAGAGAATCTGTTAAAACAATACATAGAAAAAAATGAAATGGTCCTCCAGAACCAAGCGACTTCCATCCGCAATTTGAAAATACAAATAGGATAAATTGCGGGAGAGCTGAAGAATAGACTGTAGGGGACACTGCCTAGCTCAACTGAGCTTCCACGCAACACAGGAAAAGAACATTACCAAGCAATCACCCTGAGAAGTGGAAAGGTGATGGTAGAAGTTAGGAAAGATCCTAGCAAGACCGATCCAAAGGAGTAACATGCGATGGAATCGAAGAAACTGTTGACGCAAACTGAGTCAAAGGAGCCCAAAGTTATGGAACCTAGAGATGCGATCACCTCTAAGCCTCCAGACCATGGAACAGTGAAAGTAAAACTACCTCCATTCCCTCAAAGACTGAAAAAGAAGCAAATCGAAGAAGGTCAGTATCATCGCTTCCTGGAAATATTGAAACAACTACACATCAATATTCCACTTATAGAAGCGATAGAGTAGGTGTCGGTGTATGCCAAGTTTTTGAAGGATATTGTTTCAAAGAAAAGAAGCTCAGGAAAATTCGCCACGGTGGCATTAACACAAGAGTCAAATACTATAATCCCACCAAAGATGCGTGACCTAGGCAGCTTTACAATACCCTGCTCAATAGGAGGGATCTACATTGGTCAAGCATTATACGACCTTGGGGCAAGCATAAACCTAATGTCCCTATCAATCTTCAAACAATTGAATGTAGGTCAGCTAACACACACAATGGTGACTCTTCAACTTGCATATAGGTCCCTAGTACACCCTGAAGGAAAATTGAAGGATGTCTTGGTCACACTCGACAAATTCATTCTACCTATAGACTTCATCATTCTAGATTATGAAGCGGATAAAGACATGCCAATCATATTAGGACGACCATTCTTGTCTACTGGTCGTGCTCAAATAGATGTGCACAAGGGAGAAATTACAATGAACATCAATGGAAAAAAGCTCAAGTTTAATATTATCAAGGCAATGAAGTTCCCAAAAGATGAAGGCTTATCAGATTCCGACGATGAACACACTTGCATTGAAGGTTGGGAGTCTGAGGAAGAAAATGAAGAAAGAAAGGATGTGACAACGTCCTTAGAAACCTGCCATGGAATAACAGAGACAGTGAATAATGAAGAAATGTTGAATTTGGATGAAGAAAGAAAAACATAGAAACCCTCCTTAGAGCAACCACCTACATTGGAGCTGAAAACTCTACCAAATCACTTGAAGTACGTTTTCCTTGGCCAGAATGAAACCTGGGCAGTAATCATATCCTCTACGTTACCCAAAGGAAAAGAAAATGAACTACTCAGTATTCTGAAGAAACATATCAGAGCAATCGAATGGACGCTCGCAGACATCAGAGGTATTAGCCCGACGTACTACATGCATAGAATTTGGCTTGAAGAAAACCAGAAAGGCTCGATAGAACCTCAACGTAGACTGAACCCTACAATGAAAGATGTTGTTAAAAAAGAAATCATTAAATGGTTAGATGTCGGCATTATATACCCTATCGTCGATAGTACGTGGGTTAGCCCCGTACAATGCGTTCCCAAAAAGGGTGGGATGACAGTAGTCCCTAATGCAAACAACGAGTTGATCCCCATGAGGACCGTCACTGGCTGGCAGATTTGTATGGACAACAAGAAGCTCAACACGGTGACAAAGAAAGATCATTTCCCCTTACCTTTCATTGATCAAATGCTCAACTAACTAGCAGGGAATGACTATTTCTGTTTCCTTGATGGGTATGCAGGCTATAACCAGATTATGATTGCACCAGAGGATCAATAAAAGACCACGTTCACCTATCCATATGGAATGTTCTCCTTTTGGCGCATGCCTTTTGGGCTATGCAATGTGCCCAGCACGTTTCAAAGGTATATGATGGCAATTTTCTCCGAGTACCTTGAAGACTCAGTTGAAATCTTTATGGACGATTTCTCAGTCTATGGGCAAACATATGAAATCTGTCTGAAAAATTTGGAGAGAATATTGAAAAGAAGTGAAGAGAGTAATCTGGTGCTAAACTGGGAAAAGTGTCATTTCATGGTTAAAGAAGGAATTGTGCTTAGGCACAAGGTTTCAAAGGATGGACCGGAGGTGGATAAAGCAAAAATTGAAGCCATAGAAAAACTTCCACCTCCAGCAAATGTGAAAGCTTTAAGGAGTTTCTTAGGACACGCGGGGTTCTACAGACGATTTGTGAAAGACTTCTCCAAAATAGCTCGACCGTTGAATGCATTGTTGGAAGCCGACAGACCTTTTGGCTTTGATCCACACTGCCTCACCGCATTCAAAGCACTAAAGGACGCATTGACTATAGTGCCAATTCTGATCGCACCCGATTGGACAAAGCCATTCGAGTTGATGTGCGATGCCAGCTAATATGCAGTGGGAGTAGTCTTAGCATAGAAAGTAAAGACAATGTTGTACCCCATCACATATGCGAGTAGAACATTGACTCCAGCAGGCGGAACTCAACCCACCCACCGATAAGGAAGTTTCTAGCGATAATCTTTGCGATTGAAAAATTCATACTTACTTTTAGGATCAAAAGTTGTAGTCCACAGCGACCCATCGGCAATAAATATTTAATGACCCAAAAAATGCGAAGCCAAGACTAATCTGATGGGTTCTCCTACTCCAAGAATTCAATTGGAGATAATCAATTGCCAAGCGACAGAAACCAGGTCGCCGACCATTTATCGAGGTTAGAGAATCCGAAGTGGATCGCATCCAATCGAAGGTGAAACACACATTCCTAGACGAGGAGTTGCTTAAAATTGAAGAACTACCCTATATTATCAATTTCTTGGTCTGCACACAATTCCCGAAAAATATACACATCTCATTAAAAGAAGTGCTCATTCATGAATGCAAATTCTACTACTGGGATGAACCAAATCTTTACCAAAATGGGACCAGACCAGATATTAAGGACTCTGTGTTTCCAGAGACTACTTTCAATGCATACTTTTTCAAATGTCATGAATCACCTATTCGAGGACATTTCGGGACAGCGCACAAGCAAAGTTTTGCAAAATGGGTATTACCAACCAACTATGTTTAAGGTGCACGAGAATATTCTATGAAATGCGATAAAGTTGCAATGACACTGGAAACATTTCAGAGAAAAATGTAATGCCAATGAAACGTCATATTGGAAGTGGAAACTATTCGACGCTGGGGTATAGATTTCATGGACCATTTCATCGTCAAATGGTTCATAAATACATTATATTTGGCCGCACTATGTTTTCAAATGGATTGAAGCGGTTTCATGTGTTGCAAACGATGCGGCAACGTCTTCAAGTTCTTATAGAGAAATTCTCACTCGTCTTTTGCACTCCACGTGCATAATAAGTGACAAAGGAACCCACTTTGTGAATCATATCATTAATAACTACTGATCAAATACAATGTCCACCATAAGATCACCACCGCATATCACCCCCAGACAAACGGACAAGCTGAGGTTTCTAACAGAGAAATCAAGTCGATTTTAGAGAATGTGGTGAATCCATCGAGAAAGGATTGGGCCATGAAGCTTGACGATGCCTTATGGGCATATAGGACTGCCTATAAAACACCCATAGGCATGTCACCGTATGCGTTGGTGTTTGGGAAGGATTGTCATCTGCCGTTGGAATTAGAGTATAAGGCGTTGTGGGCAGTTAGGAAGCTTAACTTTGATCTGAAGGCTGCAGGGGAAGAGAGAAAAATTCAGCTACTAGAGCTGGACGAATGGAGACTGTAAGCGTATGAGAATGCCAAATCTACAAGGAACGGACAAAGCGATGGCATGACAAGTGTCTTTGTGAAAAAAATCTCCAAGCAGGTCAGAAGGTATTATTGCTCAATTCTAGGCTGCGATTCTTCCCAGGAAAATTGAAATCGCATTGGTCCGGACCATTCATAATTAAAGAAGTATTCCCGCATGGAGCGATAGAATTAACAAACAAAGATGGAACTAACACATTTAAGGTAAATGGACAAAGAGTGAAGATGTATCATGGAGGAGATTTTCAACGCGAGAAAACCTCTGTGGACTTGGGGAAGCCGGAATGAAGAAGAAACATTTAGTCCCTGCGTTGATAAGAGAAACACATTCATCAGGGATGAAATTTATCCTTTTTTAGTATCCTTTTTTTGTTTTTCTGTCATGAATCTATCTTGATTTTTGCATGGCCACTACCCTTTATAATTGCCAACTCTTTCTTTCATACTTTTTATCCTCTTATTTTTCACACTGATCATAGTAAACGATTGCGATGGAGTAATGCAATAACCTCAAAACATGCGACCGTTGCGACCAGACCATCACAATCAGAGAATCGGCCCACCACAGGAAAGGATGCGATCAAAGTAATATAAGCAGAAAAAAATTAAATTTGGGGGTTGTATTCTTCATTGCCTCATCTTATTTCAATTTTTGTACTTCTCATTTTCATTCTAATATTGCTGAATTCTACCATCGCATCCTCTTTAGTTTGACTCAATCCTGAATTTCTGATTGCTTTATTTGGTTGCCGCATTCACCTTTTACCTATTATGACTTCAAGATGAAATGTATCTTTTTTTTCTTACCACATGTACTAGAGTCAGATTGATTTCAGGACAATCAATTCATGAAATATTTCTAAAATTTAACGGTCTACCAGCTTTCCTTCAAAATTATTTTTACGAAATTTTCTAAGTTCATCGCATGAATCATTTCATCTATCAGCAATGAGGACATTGTTGTGAGTTAAATTTGGGGGTGCTAGTAATATTATTTTAAACCATGTTACTTTTAGAAATTAAAAAAAAAAAGAGAAAAAAAAATTATATAATGTTGAGATTGGATCCTGCTCATAGTTGGATGTCCACATGACACCCTTGGGGGCAAGCCAAAACAAAGGTGAGAATCATGATCAACGCAGAAACCAAGTGATCGCAACTCCGCTGCCAAATAAAGAGATGAGCATGAGTTTTGACTGAGAAAGAGCGTCTTGCTCGTAGTTGGATGTCTGCATGACACCCGTAGTGGCAAACCAAAATAAAGGTTGGGCACTTGGATCAATGCAAGATCACAAAACAAATATCTGAATTGTGCAAAGGTCAAAATCACTTAAACACCCCGGTTTGATCAAGTTTGAAATAGATCATGCGATGTCCTGGAAACGAGTAAAGATTTTTTGAAGGTTAAGCTCGCGGTCTCTAAAGAGTAGAAATATTTTAAGAAAATATCAAGATAGAAATTAAGAAGGCATTGGTTCAGCAATTTGAATAAGGCACCTTGAGAAGTCTAGGTAGGGTAAAGGCGATTGATATTTTAAAGAAAATCTTTAGTTTATGTTTGAGGACAAACATTGTTTTAAATTTGGGGGTGTGATAACTGATAGAAATACAAGTTATTACAGCTCAAATTAGTAAAACAATGAGAGAAAGCGATGGTAAAATAGGTAATATCATGTCTGAAAGCACAAAACTAAAAGGAATTGCGATCGTGCGTGCTCAATGCATAAACGCAGTTAATTTGCCTATTCTGTATAGGTACAATGCGATGGCGCATATGAAATTGCAATCCAAGGGCAATGCGACAGCACGCTTGAAATTGTGATCGCAAGTCATGCGATTGTGAGAAGTTGCTTACAAAGTAATCGCATAAAGACCTCGCATCAAGGCGACATTATGATGGGACATAAAGCTGATAACGGTCAATTTCGAATTTAGTTGACAAGTCGTTAAAAACCATACTGTTGTAAGTACATTGGACTTTCAGTGACCTTTAGACGGGCAATAGAGTAGGAGAATTAATTCCGCCCATCATTGCAATCATTGGTAAAAAGAGCTGCTTCACCTTGAAACCCAATGCTACCAAAGAGAGAGGACCACTGGATACACGCACATCCACGCATATACTTATACATAGAGATGAAGAGAGAACAAGAAGGCGAGGCGAAGCTGAGAGAAATCATTCCCAGATAGATCGAGAGACTGCCGAAAAACAGTAAAGAGGAGAGAAGGCCAATCCTTGCGAGAGCAAGAATCTACAACTAGAACAGAGATGAAGTGATAAAGAGCAGTGTAAAAGGCCACGGGAAGCAAGACATTGCTTGCCTAGCATGTTATTTCCATTTGTTATTTTGTACTCAATATTTTATTTGTAGAAAATAGAAACTTCATCTTAATTTATGTTCAATCTCTCCACACCATGCATGAGTAGCTAAATTTCTGAATGGGTTGAGAAGTATTTAGCTAGCATGACTTAGGATATGCATTTTATGCGATCATCTTGTCTTATGTATGCATCATTCATCATTTGGACGTACATGAGAGAGTAGTCTAAAGACAGAATCCAGGCTTGAGAGAGTCGGATTAGATCGCATAAGTAAGAGTAGAAACTTAGAAATAAATTCTATCTGTTGTTTTCCATACACATCGCATGCATCCTAGAAATAGGAAATGTGGCATTTTGCATTGAGAAATGTAGTACTAATATTTGTGTATAACATGATCGCATAACTTGTACACAATCTTAAGAAATGTTAGCTAAATCCTTTCTCAACCCCTTCATCGCATACTTGTTATAACTCTACGCTTTCATCACTTCACGTTCAACTTCATCGCATAGGAAAATCTAAATCAAAACACCATCTACTTCTTTCTCACCACCGTAATTGAATCAAAGAGTCTGTCGCATATCTATTTAGTAGTCCCTGTGTTCAAGACCCTGGACTTACCAGGAACCTAAGAAGTCTTATACTTGGGCTTTGTTAGAAAAACTTGCATGATCATCGCATAACACACATCATCACATACTCACACCATCACATGATAAAATCAACACAACACTGCACGTAGCTACACGATCGTATAGCGCATCATTTAGCGCCACTTGTAGCTACACGATCGTCTTCCCAGTACCTTGCACTCAATGTCTAGCTCTCTTGCTCTCGCTCACGCAACCTCAACATATGAGCAAACCTTTGGGCAATGCCTCTTGCGAACGCTTCGGCTAACATGCGTCCAAACCTCACAAGCTCTACGCATGCTCGCCCTTGGCTTCAATACTTAATTTCTTTAAACCTCTACACTTAGCCTCATACGTTAGTGTTTCTTAATACCAAACGCATGGTTTCTTTTGACTTCACACTTAGCCAAAGTTTACTAGTTAAAGCCCAACTCAAAGCTACTCAAAGAAAACCTATTCAACATTGGATTTAATTTATACTTAGTTAATTCCCTTAATTACCAGCTTAAGTAGGGAATTTGAAATTCAGGTTTCACAATTACTTCTCACTTAAGAAAATTTCATCCTCGAAATTTACTCGGACTAACTCTGGTTTAAGGTTTCACAACAATCTCTGTTGTAAACTCTTATAACCTTGTCTATTACTACGCTTCCACTGTGCTACACTGATATTAATTCCTTTAGTTTGTCCGACGATACATCTCCTAGCCATCTCTTAGCTAGTCATCGAACCAAACTATCTACAAAATAACTTTTCCATCTGAAACTCTAAATGAGAATAATTAAATTCATTCTTACCTTCCTCGATAGATCTTCAGGTAGTGTTGTGAGTTCCAACTATGGTTGTCTGCTAGGTCCTGCCACTTCCTTTATTCCTCTTAGTCTCACTTTGACTAATTCCTAGGTTTCTCTTTAAACCTGTATTCTGCCACACTTTCCTCTGGTTTTACTGAACTCAAACCTAAGGTTTTTCTAAACTAAACCATCCAATTTTCAAGAACTTATGCTTTGATACCAAACTAGGATGAACTAACTCTTCAACCTTCACACTTAACTTTTCTCCAGGTTTTACGTAAACCTTTGCTCTCATACCAAGTTAGTCATACCCCACCCCGAGCCCGCCTTTTGAGCTCGAGGGGAGGTGTGAATGACTACAGATACCACCCTTCTATGATGCCTACTGCCCATCGGAACCTTCATAACTCTTAATGAAACTTTAAGCCAAGGATATAAACAACAATTGTTTGACTAAACTCATTTTATTATAAACAGTGTGACGTTTATACAACTCTCAGGCTTAACTACAAGTTTACAACAACAACTCTTAAAATCGAAAGTGTGACTGTGGCTTGGAAAACCTTGAACTTAGCAGCACCTTGGAACTCTTCACCTTTCGCTACCCGGGAAGAAAAACATGAAAGAAAAGAATGAGCTTCAAGAAGCTCAGTGAGTGGTAAGCAACTTCTAGAGTCTATTTCAATTCATAAAAATACATACATATCACAAATACGAGGTTACAACTAAACCTCAGCCTTGAATGAGTCTGATCTCAACTCTATCTATACACACGATAGATAGTTAAACTGATACTACTCAAAATGAGACTGTTCTCAAACTCTACCTACACACATGGCAGATAATTCAACTGATACAAGTCATAAACGCTTACTCTCTTGCGTTCCCTTTGTTTCCTATGTCTTCTATGTGCACACAGCTCCCCGCTTATGGGCTCAAAAGCTAGGCCTTTCAGCCCTCTAACCATCCCATAGAGTTTCCTCTAACAGGCTCAAGAACTAGACCTTTCGGTCCCCTGACCATCCTGTAAGATTCTGCTCTCAGGCTCAGGAACAAGATCTATTGACCCCCTGACCATCCCGTTCACATATTCTCATTTTCATGCTATTTACTCATTCACAACATAAGCATATACATATATTCTATAAGATATGCTTAAAACATAAAGGAAATTACCACTCACCTTAGTCAGGTAGGAACCTTCCTTTATAGAAGTTCCTTGGTCTCCTCAAGCTCCCTTTTGAACCCTAAATTTCATATTCAATTTTAAGCTTAGATTACTCATAGTTCCATGCCTTATTCTGAGATACTTCCTTTTACAAACATGTTCTAAAATCTCTCAGGAAGATTACCTTAAAAACTCAGCTCAGAACTCCTTGTGGTTTGGCCGGAATTTTCATAAAATCAAGACTGACTCAAACTTACACGAGAGGTTGACCCTTCTATTTTTTTCTCACTTCCAGCCTGATTCCTTGGAGTTTCTTCTCCGGAAGCCACACCTTGAAAACTAGACTCTCTCATATTTCAGTTGGCTTTAGAATCACTCAAAACGAACGAGTAATCTGGGAGAACTCTATGTCCCAAATTGATGCTACTTCGAGACCTCACTGTCCAACAGCATCTCCTCCTCTTAGAACTTCTTGATCAATGCATGGCTATCTCCGAAATTGCTCTCAAACACTTTTCCTAATGTTTTTCAAGAGGATTTCGGTTTATGAATTGATGAAACACCTTGTTGTGGTTTTTATAGGCCAAAGAAACTGATCCTTTTCATCTTACCAAGCCTTCAACGCATAACACCTCCTTCTTTAGAAACTTTTGGAGTGTTTACACCAAGCTTTGCCAACACCTACTTCCTTGCCATTCACCTACTTCTATGCCACTCTCGTACTTGCATGAAGTTTGAGTTATCTTCCTCATGCATAAATCTTCTTTGCATGAAACTCTATTCGTCCAGCTCCTACTAACTCAAGCTCAACCTCCTCTCGGTTCAGCCACTTATTCGGGTGAATTCATCAGCCTTGCGTAATGCAAGCCTCAACACCACATAAGCACTTGGCCCATCGTTTAGTCCATCGTACAGCTCTTGCACTTCATCGCACAACTTCATCGTTTAGCTAATCTCTCACTTTCGCTTAACATCCAGCCCTCTCGCTGTTGCCAATCGTCTAGTGTCTGCGCCCATCACATATCTCCATCGTTTAATGATCTCTCGCTCTCAACGATCTTGCTACCGCGTATCTCTCATTGTTAACGATCTTGCTGTCGCTCATCGTCTAGCGCATAGCCTATCACATAGCTCCTGCACCTATCGTGTAGCTCTCGCTGTCGCTCATCGTGTAGCACTGACGCCTATCGTCTAGCACATCACGCCCATCATCTAGCGCGTCCGCTTATCGTGCAGTGCCATCATCTGGCGTCCGCGTCTATCGTGCAACGCCCATCGTCAAGCGCTTTTCCTATCATGTAGCGCTCACGCTCATCGTGTAGCACTTCCATCTATTGCCCAGTGCCCACGCCTAATGCATAGTCTAGCGTCTACGCTTATTGTCTAGTGCCTGAACTTATCGTTTAGTGTTATCTTCTACTGCTATCGTCTAGTGCTTATGTTTATCGTGTAGTGATATCGCCTATCGTGTAGTGCTAACATTTAGTGCATCGCTTACGATTGTCTAGCGCATTGTTTAACACCATTTGTAGCTACACAATCGTCCGCCCAGTGCCTTGCACTCAATGTCTAGCTCACTCGCTCTCGCTCACGCAGCCTCAACACATGAGCAACCTTTGGACAATGCACGCATGTTGGCATGGTTGCCCTTGGCTTCAATACTTAGTTTTTTTCAACCTCTACACTTGCCTCATGCATTAATGTTTCCTAATACCAAACGCATGGTTTCTTTTGACTTCACACTTAGCCAAATTTTACTAGTTAAAACCCAACTCAAAGTTACTCAAAGAAAATCTATTCAATACTTAGAAATTTCCTTCTCTTTAACTTAGGATTTAACTTATACTTAGTTAATTCCTTTAATTACCTACTTAAGTAGGGAATTTGAAATCCGGGTTTCACACATTCATCTCTTTTCTTCATTATTCTTTTCGAGTAGCATATCTCTCTCCTTTCTTTTACTTTCCTTTGGATTGAACTATTTCATTGTTACTTATTGTTTATTTTTTCGTTTCCTATTTCAGGCGGCAGGCTCCAAGAAATTGTTTCTCGTGCTGCTGAAATTGTGGGTGTTGCTTGGATTCTCTCCCTTCTTATGAATGACGTGATTGCTTTGGATCTTGGGATTATGAGGGCTTTAATCTCAGCCTTGATATGTTTCAAGAGAAGGATTTCGTTGGCTGCTTGTAATGTTGTCCTGTATTTGTCCACCATGTCGTTTGAGCAGTAAAGTTTGGTGAAGTTCTCTGCAATCCAGCCTCTTATGTTTGTATTTATTGTTGTTAACTTTAATTTTGATTTCCATTTTCATTCTGTTCATCCTTTTCTTTACATCCTAAGGTACGATCCTTTTTCGATCTTGGCCTTCGTGTTCCAAGAGGGATTTCTTTCTCATGTGTGTCTTGATTATTGTTATTTGTTTCTGAAGTATTTCATCATCTAAATTACTATCCAAAATTGAAATAGAAATCACATAGATCTATTTTAAAGAAGTTGAAGAAAATATCATTTCTCTGTTGTAATCTAACAAACTAAAAATAGAGCTATAAATGTGAGAAAAAGAATGAGGAGAACTTATCTTATAATCACTATGATTTCTTTGAGAGATTTGAGTAAAACTGCTCCAATGCACAGTGGAAGCAGGTATTTATCATTGAGCCACAAAGCTCATCTTCTTTACTTTTTCTTCATTTTTTGTTTGCAATTCTCTCCATAGTTTCAAGCTCCATAATGTATATGCCCTTTCTTTCAATCAAGATTGTTCTGCATTTTGCATTTGAAGTTGAGAAGAATAGTTGAAACGTGTATTTTAAGTGTTCAAAGTAAAGGAAAACATGTGTAAAACTCAAACAATTTCTTTATTTCTTTTCCTTTGTTGCTTTGTTTGTTTTAGTGGTTATGCCACCACCAACCTACCCAATACCCCACGTCCGAACAGTTGAGTATTGGAAAACATCAAAGTTAAGGTAACCAACAATGTTGTTCTTCTCAAACTAAAATCTTTTTTATTCCATTTTCGTTTGTTTTATTTGCTTTTGATGTGAGTTTTTTGGGCATTAGGCTCTGTTGAGGATCCCTTTCCTATGAAATGGAGTGCTATTATTCAATATGTCTTGGGTTTTCATCTATCAAACATAAACACGTATACAGTTATAATTTATATGCATCTTCCTCTTCCATTGATGAAAGAAGAATGTCACTGGTTCCTTTCTTTATATTATTTATGTTGTAGAAAAAATGTAGATCCCTTCAGCTGTTTATCACTCGCTCAGTTTTGGATCTCATGCTCCTCTTGTTCATCTTACTTGTGGGGTTTTATGGCCTTTTCAAGACTGAACTTTATTTGTCGATTCAGTAGTGCCAAGATATATCCAAGGAAAGGCATCAGAATCGCCCGGGTTAATTCTCAGTTGATTTTAGTTACCATATTTTAGACATGTTTTGAGATATACATATGGATTTCCGAATCTCTAGAATGAGACTTTCTTCTCAGGTGATTCTGTTTGTCTGACTTTTTTCTCTATCATTATGTTAGATGTTTCTCTTTGCCAACTCAAAATGTAAGAAGTACTTCCATAACTGGCTGAAGTCTTGGAAATGCAAGAGGTACTTACACAACTGGAACATTAACCTTGAATAAGTTCATTGTTGACCAATCCTTTATTGAAGTAGTGAGAGGTGTGGATAAAGAAC
Source organism: Benincasa hispida (assembly GCF_009727055.1). NCBI lineage: Eukaryota > Viridiplantae > Streptophyta > Magnoliopsida > Cucurbitales > Cucurbitaceae > Benincasa > Benincasa hispida. Next base: position 27,401,351 of record NC_052357.1, read on the forward strand.
ATGTTTGCATTAATCTTGGATGATTTTTGAAGAATGAAATGTAGGGGGGTTTGTCTTTTTTATCTTTTTTAGAAAGTTATATTGTGTTGTTCTATTGATATGAGAGTTTTATTTAGGATAATAAAATGTTGATCTTTGGAGATTAATATTTTTTAGTTCATTTGAAAAACATAGGTCTTAGGGGTTATTGGTTTGTGACTTTGCATCGAGAGACTTGAGTTTTATTAAGAGATATTGACGGGAAAGAGACTTTCTTGCAATGTTTTGAGGATCAAGGGGGTATTGAAAATGTTGGTTCTTAATGTTTACAAAGTTTAGTTCTTGAATTCATGCTAAATTTAGTTTTGTTCCTAAGTCGGTTGGTTCAAATGCATCAATGAAAAAATTGATGATTGATATCCAGACATTGTTGGTATGTTGCTCTATGATTATTTTGTTGCTTTATGATTATTGTGAAGTTGATTGGTGAGAAGAGAATCATTAGGTTTCCTACCTATTGTTTAAAATGGCATAAACATTTTGTTGAGTTCATTGAGTTGGGTAAAATAACTAAGTTTACTCTATTGAGTTCTTCTTGTCAAGAAAACTGTTACAATTTCTAAAGATTTTTCCTTTGTGGGTATTGACGGCCTGGAGAAGCTTTCATGATTTAATGTAGTAAACATTGTTTTCCATGGGAGGCATGAAGTATTGTTCAAATATCTTGCATTATCTAAGTTAGAGTTGAATTTTTTTTATTTAACGCTACCCCGAGCGTCACAACGCTCTGAAGTTAAATCATCACCATTGTTGCAACGCTCTTCCAGAGAGTTGTGATGCTATGAAGATTGACGGAAGTTCAACATCACGCGCGTGCAACCCAGCATCAGGGGGAGCGTTGTGACGCCCCTTGACGCTCATCAATTTGCGCTGCAATGTTGCAACGATATTTCCAAGCGTTGCGACGCTGCGAGAAGCCTATAAATAGGACGTTCGGATCCAACATTCAACACACCTCAATACAATTCAAAATAGAGTAAAATTTAAGAGTTAGTCTGGTTTTGGGAGCCACTAAAGTCGAATTGCTGAGCAATTATCGCCATAGTCAGCCTTGATTCTTTTTCAATCATTGTAATTCTGATATGTCTTTTAGAGACTAGGTAATTTTCTTAGAATAGTTTGTATGTCTTGAATCTTGAAGGTGTATTAATTAAATTTAATCCATTGTTGTGAACCCTTTGGGTGGATTTGTTCTAATTTCAATAGAGTTTTGATAAATTTTTTTGACAAATTAATTTGTTGAAATTTTTGTATTCAAAATCATTCTAACCTATGCATTATTGATTGATTAAGTTGCACTTTTTCTGGCCAAACACATGTATGACTACAATCTTTCACAATAAATCATGCTATAATATATCGTTTTTACGGCTTGTAGTATATCCTTTCCTTAATGCTTTTCAGTTTTAACTTGTATGTCGCTAAAAAGAAAAAGTTTTAAATTGAATTAATGTTGGTTTGGATTTTTATCAAAATTGACTAATTGGGCTATTAAAATTTCTAATAGATTGACGGGTTCACAAGATTGGTAAAATTAATTAGTGCCTATGATAGAAAAAACCTTTTTTCTTTGCTAAGTCTTGTTTTTCTTTGTTTGTTTATCAATTTACTTTACAAAAACACAAAATCATAAAAACCCCTTTTTACGTGTAATTCATAAATTATCCTAGTTGATTCAACAGTCTCTATGTAGATTCGATCCCGATCTTATCGCTTTACTGCATTTGTGGTACAATTCTTGGATCGGTGAAAATAAATTACCTTTGCTCGGGTCGAGGCGGTTACGACAACGCTAGTCCCAAATTCCGACCAATGACATAGGTAACTTGACCTTAATCCTAAGCTAACTATGAACTTCTGTTTATTCAATATTATTCTTAGATTTGTATGGGTAAGGGTTAGCTCAACAACGCCGGCTCAATAAGCCTCCCATTTGAGGGTAACACCGTGTAAATAGCTGGGGACATAGGGTGCAAGACAGAATTCGCTCCTACTCGCTTTTAGGGTTAGTAGTAAGGTTGTTCTCTTCAGTACTGATTCCAGGTCTTGAACAAGGAGCCTCACCCTCTCACTGGCCCAGGAGGGATTCGGATTATTGATTGGATCACAAACCAATTCTTCATTAGAGGATCAGTGGAACTTAAGGAGCAAGATGTAATCTCGGGGTAAAATAGCAATTGGCCCAGCCTTATGACAAACAACCTGGTGAAGGGCCGACTTACCGATTACATTAAATCAAGTAGAAACAAATAATTTACAGTGAGGGGAGTACAACTACTGGGCTTTAGTGAGTGACCTGGTAATTAACAAATGTTGATTAATTCGGTTTAAAGAGTTTAGCCAATTAATCTCGGATCGTTGGAGTCCATGATTTGTAGTCCATTAGGTCTATTTACTAGCTCACAAACAGATAAGTGAATTTAAACGTTCAAATTAAAATTTAGAGAATTAGTAATTATATATGATATAATTAACACGTTTACTTAGTGAATTAAACGAAATTGGAAATTGAATAATACTTAAATTTGATTTAAAATATTGGTTACATGAATATAAGACTCATGATTGAGGAGTTGGTGGTTAATAATTTAATATTTTATGTTAAATTAATATAATTAATTAAAATTTTAATTAATTATCAATTATTAATTTTATATGAAATTAATTATTGAGTTAATTATACATAAAATTATTAAAGTTTAATTTATATTAATTATGGAATTGAATCTTAATTATATTTTTAAAAAATTATTTTTCAAAAAATAAAAAGAAATTTTTTTTCAAATAATTGAAAATTCAATTTAAAATTGGAAAACCCATTTAGTGGGTTTTTCCAAGATTACTCACAATTTCCACTTGATTTCTCAAAGGAGAGGGTCTTCTTCATGTTAAATAGAATTGCACGCTGAATTAAATAAGACTCAAGTCAATTTTACTGAGTTCAATGGTCATGCAATTAAAATTCTGGACTGAGGTTCGTAGAGAGAGGTTTTTCTTTTATCCTAACAAAACCATAGTTTTCCCTCTTCAAATTCTCTCGATTCAAGCTTGTTTTGTATACCACAATCCAATCTAAGGTCCAAAAAAATAGTGGGGAAGATCAAATGGTGGTCTACATCCATTTGGATTGAAGATTGTTGCTAAATTCATGGATTGAAGAGGTTCTACAAATATAATTTCTGAAACCCTCTTTTTCCTTATGAACATACTAAAATTGATTGCTAAATTTAATGAATTAGAATACTTATTGATCCTGATTTCTTCCACTAATTGCATGCTAACTCCATCATATATGATATAATTAATATAATGTCTTTGATACATTATAATATAAGTTTAATTTGGGAGGTAATAAATATTTGAATATGAGTCAAATATTAATTATATGAATTGGATTCATATAAAAACTATAGGTTAAATTTAATATGAGTTTGATTTATATTAACCATAGATTTATTGAAAGAATTTCAAACTATAGATTATATTATATTTGACATAATATAAACTATAGGTTATATGTTATATTAGATATATATATAGTATAGTGTATATTATATGATAAGTTAGCTATCATGTAATTATATTATATTATATTATATTAAAAAAAAGTTGTTTTTTAAATTTAATTTTTGAATTAAATTAAAAAGGGGAGTTATGAAAATAACCCTCCCTCCTCCTCCCTCTAATTCTCTCAATTAAAACGTGGGAGTGGGGTGGTTTTCAATCAATTGTCTTCTTCTCAAAACACAAAAGGTCTGTGATTTTCTTCTACATTTTCCCAAAAATCAATCTCTGAGAAAAAAAATTCCTCTTAAAATTATTAATCCCTCACTCAAAATTATCTTACGAAGCCCACCACTCTCGTGATTCTCAACCCTTAAGAGAGTACAGTAGTTTCCATTCTGGTGGTGTCCAACCAATTGGCTTTTGGAGTGTTGTGTTATTGTGATCGATTGCCAATGAGAGTTCGTGACCTTTTGGAGAGGATTCGTGAAGAATACACGACTTCAAGGGTATGTGTTTGTAAACCGTAATTTCCTCTCTTATCTCTGTTTAAAGCATATTGTAAATTTGTGTGCATAATGTTTCTATCTCTTTAATTTTATGTTTCTATGAAAAATAAAATAAAATTGGGATTCGATCACGCTTCTGAAGGAATCGAATTCCCATAGAAGCATGTGAATGCCTTGCATTTAGACATTTGTTTCTTATGGAAACAAAAACATTAAAATAAAACATACATCAGGCAAATCAAAAATTTCACTTCGAATTCTGGACCTCTGTTTAGAAAGACAAGCAAGCTATCTGTTAGCAGTAGTAGAGATATGAGCACTTTCTGGTTCCATCTTTCTTTCGTTAGTTAACCCACCTTTTTCTAAAAGGGATTGTAGTAGGATAAACATTCAAATAAAACATAAGCAGAAGAAATCAAAACTCACATTTGTTGATTCCTCTAGCTTTCCTCTTCTACCGTTATCCAGAATCTCGAACTTCTCCAAGAAAGACACCACCGATAAAGTTACCTTGCTATTCTCTATGATTCCATAGTACTTGGAAGAGTGGTCTCGAAGAACTTTTGAGGAGGAAAATGGTAGAGAATTTCTAGAGAAATGTTAGAGAGAAGGTAGATGTTTGGAGGCTAGGCCTTTTGTGTAATAAAAATCCCTTGCCCTAGATAGGCTATAAGGATATATTTATATGGAGAAGGGATAAACCATTCTCCAAGAATTTTCCTTTATACCTTAGTGTTAATTAATTAAACAACCTTTAATTAAATAACCATATATTAAATCCTATTTAATATACATTTAATTAATTATCATAAATATCATATATTTATATTAACCTCTAATCTCCTTTATTTCTTAATCAATTAATTAATAGAATTAATCGATTAAATAACTATATTAAATCATATTTAATGTGGAGTTAACTAACATATAAATATCACATATTTATATGTATATATCTCTTTATGAATCCAATTCATATAAATTTAATATTTGAATCTTATTCAAATAAATCTTTGTTACATTATTTGGATTATATATCATATCTGTAATTAACCATTATATATTAATCTCATTAATATAAAATTCCCTCATTTGATTTGAGCAATCTAAATCATTCCTCATTAGTATCCTTTAGGGAGTTAACAAGTAGACCTTATGGACCTACAGATTAGAAGCTCCAATGATATGAGATTAATTGATTAAACTCCTTTACTCCAGTTAATCAATATTCATTAATTATCGATCACTCCATTAAAGACCAATAGTTGCACTCTTTGCACTGTAGATATATTTCTATGTCCATGGATATAACCAATCAACAGAGTGATAACTCTTCACAAATGCTCATAACTATAGCTAGGTTAAAATTAGTCGTTTTACCTCTTACAGTTACATCCAACTTCTTAAGGATCACCGATTCCTCTAATGAACAAGCAGTTTGTAGTTCCAATTAAAACTAACCACCGGCTTGGGCCAGTGAGAGGTGAAGTTCTCATTGTTCAAGATCCTGGAACCAACTATTAAATGTAGCAATTTATCTACTTCTTGAAGGAATAAGAAGATGTGAATGTTCATCTTTTTGTTAGTGATATTCCCAACTCCCTAATCAGAAAAATCTCCAAAATGGTTAGGCCTTATTGAGTCGACTATCATGTCCACTCTCACCCATACTAATCAAATGACGTTCGTCAATAATAAGGGAGGTTCAACAAACTTCACTCGAGGATTAAGGTCAAATCTCCTATTGGTCATCCTAGCTAGAAATATCAATTTTCTTCCAAATAACATGTTTAAAAGAGAAACCCAAATTATTTCATGGCAACTATGTATAAACTCCTTTTACAAGATACACTCACTCACATGTCTTTACATAAAACAATATGGTGTCACTTGTTTGTAAACATTTACATCCAACGTAACAATTACAAAGTGGGTCGTATCTACAGTGTTCCTAGGACTAAGACACCCAAACCTTCATCCATTTTACTACAGACCTTTTATGTTAGTACGTTCGAACATAGAACCACTTATATGTCAAAACCACATAACTCATAGTAACATCATATAATCATTGGCGGTAGTTAGGTTTATGGATTAAATTAAATGTTGTCTAAATGTCAAAAAAAAATACTTCTAGATTTATTAAGATAAATGAAATTGTTTAAGCAAAAATTACAAACCACGAGATAATTAGATTTACGACTCAATCTGAACCAATCTCCCACTTGTCCAAAGTTAGTGGAATGTATCATAATACAATAAAAGACGAGTGGTAACGTAAAGTATCAATATACAATACAATAAACTAGGGCATACAATATACCCAATAAAGTCTTCCACTTTCCCTAACTTAGGTGACTCATATCTCGTAAACCCAGACCCTCTAGGTGACCCTAGAAAACTGTAGTCGTTAGAGGCTTTGTAAATAGATCAGCAATATCATACTTTGAGGCAATCTTTGTGACGATCTTTAATGATCTAGATCTCGAGAACAAATTGCGCCTCACCCAAATATTTCATTTGGAACTGGGCAGCTAGCCATTCTTTTACATCTATCAATAAGCCTACATCATTCCCAATGAGTAGGATACCAACCACATACAATACAAGGAAAGCTACTGAGCTGTTGATGATTCTCTTGTAGACACAAAGCTAAACAACATTCTGATTAAAGCCATATGATTTGATCGTAGTATCAAATTTTATATTCCAAGATCGAGATGCTTGTTTCAGTCCATAAATGGACCGATTGAGCTTGTAAACCTTTTTTTCTCGACATTATTCAATGAATCCATCTAGTTGATTCATGTAGATGGTCTCTTCAAGATTACTATTCAAAAAAGCAATTTTAACGTCATTTTCCATATCTCATAGTCATAATATGTGGTATGGACAAGAGAATTCGAATAAACTTTCAGATGACAATAGGTGAAAAAGCTTCTTCATAGTCCACTCGCTCCATCTGGGTATAACCCTTTGCCACTAGTCTAGTTTTAAAGGTTTGTACCTTTCCATCTACACCCTTTTTCCTCTTGTAGATCCACTTACAACCTATAGGTTTTACCCCATCATATTGATTTACAAACTCCAGAAAGATTGGAGTACATAGACTCAATTTCTTGATTTATGGCCTTAATCCATCCATCATTGTCAACATCTTCCATTGCCTTTTTGTAAGACAATGGATCCTCAATACCATCATCAGATATGATGTTTTGGGTTTCTGTTAAACCCATCTAGTGAAGAGGTGGATTCACAACCCTCTCATTACGTCGAGACAATCTCAACTCTTGAGATGGATTAGCTTAACTGGATGAACCGATATTAACAACTCTTGTTGATGCACTAGCCTCTTCAACAACTCTTATTGAAGTTTCAGTATTATCATCAAAATCGTTCTTAAAACTATTTTGCTTCTTGATTTGTGGTCTATCTTATGTGGTTTTCCTAAAAAAAAAAGTAGTGTTTGTTGATACAAACACTTTATTTCCTTTTGGATTAATGAAGTATCCTCCTCTCATTTCCTTAGGGCAGCCTACAAATAGGCATACTTTCAAATGAGGTTCCTACTTTTTTAGGTTTGTCACAAGCACATGGGTTGGACATCCCTAAATCCTAAGGTGGCATAAACTACTTTTATGGCCTCTCTACAACTCCAAAGGTTAGAAACACTTTTAAATGGAACGTTGTTCAAAATGTAAACAACAGTCTCCATTGCAGATTCCCAAAACAAGTCAAAAAGTTAAGCATAGCTCATCTTGGACCAAATCATGTCCAACAGAGTTCTATTTCTCCTTTCTGATACATCATTCTACCGAGGTACCAGGGGCTGAGAGTTGGGACATTATTCCATGTTCTATCATATAATTTTGGAATATAAAGTCCATATATTCTCCTCCACAATCAGATCGTAGTGTTTTTACCTTTTTACCTAACAAGTTTTGAACCTCGGTCTTATATTCCTTGAACTTTTAAGTACTTCAGACTTGTGTTGTATTAGGTAAAGATACCTGTATCTTGAATAATCATCTCTGAAAGAGATGAAATATTCATACCCTCCTCTTGCTTCTATATTCATTGGACCATAAAGATCTGAATGTATAAGCTCTAAAGTCTCTTTGGTTGTATAACCTTTTCCAGTAAAAGGTCGTTTTGTCATCTTGCCTTCAAGGCGTGACTCACATACGGATAAAGAGTTTTCTTCTAAACTATTTAGAAGTCCACTTCTCACCAATCTCGCAATCTTATGGAGATTAATGTGACCTAACCTTGGATGTCAAAGGTGGGCAGTTTCTTTAGAAAAAAATCCTTGCTCTCTTCATAGCTATTGTCATTCTGAACATTTCAGTACTTAGGACAGCCTTTGTAACTAACGGTCTTAGTACATATAAGTTACTTTCTTTTGAAGCAAATCCTATCTGCATTCTATTCTTGAAAATAAACACTTTACTTCCAAAGAAGGAAAAAGAATAATTTTGTTCAATCAAACAAGAAACAAAGATTAAATTCCTTTCCATATTAGGAACTACATATACGTCATCTAATAACATTTATCGTTTCTTGTCCATGAGTAACTTAAGACTGCCTATGGCAACAGTTAGAAGGGCTTCACCACTACCAATTCGAAAAGTCATATCTCCAGCTTCCTATTGTTTCCAAGACTCAAATCCTTGGTGGGAAGAATACACGTGATTACCCCTGAATCAACTATCTAGTCATAATCATTATTCTCTACTAAGCACGACTCCAGAACAAGTAAATCAGATTTATTGTCATTTGATCTCTTCCTATGTTGAGAGCAGTGGGATCAGCTTGAACTCCTTTACTATGCATTCCAAGTTTTCTTTCGAGGTCAAACCTCTTTGATAAACTTTGCTAGAGTTAGCAACTTTTGCCTCTTCTATTAGTCCCTTGACATTCAATATGGACTAAAGTTCAAATAAATAACAGACATTATAGGTTTTGTCTATATCAACCTTATCCTACTTGAATTGTGAGGACTTTCGCTCAAACAATGCTTGGATTGATTGCATGATCTGAAGTTCAATGACCAAGCCATCAAATATTTTGGCCAAGACACCAAGTATGCTTGCAAAAATGTGAACTCGTGCCTCAAGATTGGTCTTTGTCCACTTTTTGTATACATCATGATCACTTCTGTTGCATCAAGGGTTTGGACTGAAGGATATTCCTCAGTCAAGATGAAATTAAGGTTGTTTACTAGGAACATAGTTTTAATTGATTCTTTCCGAGTTACGTAATTGAATTCAGTCAACATTTTAGCTTTAAGAAGGCTCATTGAAGCGTTAGACATGTTTGATGATACAAAACAAATTACCCACTTTTAGACACTATGCATAAATTCATTTTAGTCCAATCAATTTTAGCAAAACATTAATAATGAACCCCAATCATTATTCCATTTTGCAATGATGCTTCAATGGTTTAAGACAAAAGCCACCGAAGGGTGGTCAGTCACCCCTCCATTGAATGGAGACACTTCTCAACCAATCATAACACCAGAATAACTCTTATTCCTATGACAATTAGTCACCATTGGTTTGGTCAAGAAATCATTAACTTGATTAAAAATATCTTGTAAGTGTGACCCTTCATTTTAGACTCTAGAATTCCGTCTCAATGAGCCAGCCGAAGAAAAAAATCGATTTGGGCTAAAACTAAAGCAATCCTATCTAGAAAATCATTTCTAGAGTTCACCTTGATATTGACCTAATGCATAAACCATCCGAAGGGGGACACTCCCAGGGCACCACGAGATCGTGTAAGAAGGTCTCACGATGCAACCCGATGAAGGAAACCGTAGGACATGTTCACACACATCCTTCTCCCACTTACTATAAACACTATCTCCATTCACCTTGATATTGACCTATGCAAATACCATTCGAAGGGGGACACTCTCAAGATGCCACAAGGCCAAGCATGAGTCTCACGATGTAAACTTTTAGGGAGAACGTGCGTGGAAAAATTGACATATCTTATACATTTTTTCCTTCCATTGAGTATTTTAAAAAAAAAAATGAGTTTATTCACTTAGTAAAATTTGGCTAATCAATTTAATCCTTGTTAATTTGCTCAATATAACGCTTATATTGAATATTTTAATAATATGTGATCTCATTCATTCAACTCTTTAACAAAATTGATCACTTATTGCATGCTTATAAAATATTTGCCCAATTCACCTTCCAGGTTGGTTCCCAGGTAGAGGCATTCTGTTTTCATCAACTTAAAAAACTCAACCTAGATAGAATGTTCCTTAGACAAAGGTCCCTTATGAGCAATCATTTTATAAATTCAATCTTTTAATCGGAGTTCATTTTAATCATATTAAAATGAATTAAAAGATTAACCTATTTCTAATCTCATTAGAAATGCCTTTAACATAAGTCTAGGTGATTAACTTTAAACAATTTAAAATTAATTTTGACCTACATTTGCATGCAACTCTTGGTTATAGATTTTAATTCTAATTTCATTACTTTTATAACCATTATAAAAAAATTAAAAAAATAAAATCTATAAGTTTGCATTTTGTGACATTGATTAAAATATAACGCTTATATTAATCTAAGTAATGTCATGCTCAATGCAAATTCCTTTTCATTGTAAAATATAACTTCTATATTAAACAATCATTAAACATCATCAACCATCATGCCATCATACATTATAACTATTGGAAATGTCCTAAAACACGCCGTTCATAATATATGAAACATATTTTATTTTGCAATAAAAGTAGTATCGAGATTTCATTCAATAAAAGAGCTGTCTCTTATACACATCTAGATGTGTATAAGAGACAGTCATCAACCATCATGCCATCATACATTATAACTATTGGAAATGTCCTAAAACACGCCGTTCATAATATATGAAACATATTTTATTTATCAATACAAGTATTATTAAAATTTCACTTTGTTATAAAATCCAATAAGGCTATAATATGAATACTTTAACTTTATGTAGATACATAAAGGAGGATCAAGTATAGTATATCTGTCTCTTATACACATCTAGATGTGTATAAGAGACAGTCCATATACTCTCCACCACGATCAGATCGTAGTGTTTTTATCTTTTTACCTAACAAGTTTTCAACTTCAGCCTTATACTCCTTGAACTTGTCAAGGGCTTCAGACTTACGTTGCATTAGATAGAGATACTTGTACCTTGAATAATCATCTATGAAAGAGATGAAATATTCATACCCACCTCGAGCTCTAATACTCATTGGACCACAAAGATCTGAATCTCATTGCTCCAATCAACCCCTAAATGCTCTTTTTTGGACGAAGTGCTTGTATCCTTCAAAATAAACAAATAGAGCATCAAAGAACTCATTTAAGCAACACATTAACCAAAATCTAAGTTTAAAAAAAGCACTTTTCAAGTGCTTTTCAATTATGATTAAATTTTTTTAAATGCAACTACAATATAAAAAGGTAACTTTTAAATTTAAAACTATTAAATATATTTACTAAGTAAATCTAAGTGATATTTGAAAAAAAATCAGAATCTTATAGTTATCTTAGGATTAAAAATCGTTAAATGTAACTACAATATAGAAAAACCGATGATTGTCGAAATATAAAACCAATATTCATTTAAAAAAAAAAAAAATCAATTTTCGGCTGGGTTGGTTTGATTATAAAAAAAATACAAATATACTATAGATATAAATAAAAAGAAAACTTTGGCTTTGAGATTTTCGTAAAATCATGTTGGTAAAAGGTAAGAGAAAAAAACATAATCAATTTTTGGTTGGGCTAGCTTGACTCCAAGCATACATATATTTTAGGGTATGAATGAAAAGAAAACTTTTCACTCTCTTCTCGTAAAAAACTGTTAGATATTTTTACAACTTAGGTATTTCTCATTACTGTGTATTATTGTAGCTATTTTCCTTTACGGTAATTAAAGTAATACAAATCTAATAATGGAAAAGAAAATCAAACCAGAGAATATTGTTAGTATTATTTTTAAAATAAAATAAATGAATGATAGGGTTGGAATAAAAAACTACACGATTTTGAGCTAAGTTAAAGGCTAATTTTATTTTTGTTAAAAATGGACATTTAACAAATATATGGTTAAGAATTTGCTACTTTTAGTCAAATGATCATAATTGAATCGACTATTTTTTACTAAAAAGAAGTAGTTATTTCTTATAATATCGGCAAAAATTTAACACTTTATTGTTGTATATAGAGTGGTTGGATCAAAGAGTTATTTTGGGCCAAAATGGACTCTTCAGTATTGGCGCCTTCTAATGGGCCGTTTGGACTAAAGAAAGATAAATTGTTGTGAGCGTCATTTCTTACCTTCTCATTTTGAAAAATAGTCCAAACTTTCAAAAATATTGAAAATTGTCTATTCAATCCACTTCTTTCGATAACCATAAGGTTCGTTTCTACTTGTAAGTCTCTTTTGTATTTTACATCTTTGTATCTATGCTTCTTTATATTAGTCGTCTTTAATTTTGATGAAATGGTATACAAAAATTTCTTTTAAAATCTCTCCATCTTTTCAATCCTTTTTACTTAACATTCTCTGTTCTTTTTCTTTTAAAGAAAAAACAAAAGTTTAGAGATAATGGCAAAATCCGGACAAGGAAACTTACCTGACTTTCACATATCTTCAATAGTGAATTTAAAATTTTGGGGAAGAAAGACGACCTGTAAAACAAAAAAAGAAAATATCGGTGTGGTGTCTACTACAAAACCTTTGATACTTAAATCAGTATTCACCAAAGAGTCAGAGCAAGTTAATAAGGTAAAGGGTAGAAGAACTTTTCTTTGGATGTGTCTATGACCCCCTATATTTAGTGTGAGGTGGACTTAGAAATTCCAAGCCTAAAGAAGATTAGAAAAGACTGATTCGGGCCAACATGGGGGCTAGGAATAAGGGGTAGAAGAACTTATCATTGTGTTTGTCTATGATCCCCTATTTAGTGTGGAGTGGACTTAGGATTCCAAATCTAAGGAGGATTAGAAAAGACTGATTCGAGCAAACTATGGGGGTTAGGATTATAGCCCACAATAAGTCAGCCCTCAACGGCCAAGGAGAGCTTGCCTTGGCCTCGACCTCGAAGGCCAAGGCAGGTGAGTTGGGTCATTCAGCTCAACTCCCTTCTTGCGTTTGGTCCTTTCCTTCCTTGGCCTGTTGTACCGTTTCATACACTTCTTTGATCCTCACATGGCAATATTTCTAACTCAAAATTCTTGGTCCAAAATAATCCATAACAAGAGAGAACAGACTCACCTGGTTTACATTACAAATGAAAAAGCTCTAAAGAATTCCCTTAGGGCAGTTTTGTTTAAAGTTTTATAGTTGCCTAAGAATATGAGGTCTAGGAATAAGATGTTTGGGAATCAAAGATAGTCCTATTTGGTTGTGCTTGAGAAACGCTATCAGAATTTTATGAACAAAAAATTATGTTATTTAATTTTTGAAATTAAATATGACAATTGTATATAATTTTAATTGATTAATTAATTAAAAAATAAATATCATTCAATATGTAAATAAAAAATAAATATATTTTAATAAACAATATATTATATAAAAAGTAAAAAAAAAAAAAAAAAGATAAACATATGATATGTTCGTAATGAATGAAGTAATAAAAATTAACTTAATAAATAACTAATTTATTATAAATAATCAATAATGATTATATGTTCACAATGAAGGACCAAATGAAAATTAATCTCAAAAAATAATTTTGTTATCATAAAAAAATAAGTAATCAATTATTATTATTGAAAAATGATTTTTTATACCAACTAAAATTAACTAACCTTAATTTACTAATTAATATATTTTAGATATTGTATGCATTCATTTAATAATTTTTTTATTGTAAAAAAAAGTTAAGTAAATATTCTACTACATATTGTATGCATTTATATTAATTTTGTGAAATTAATATTAATTATTTAGCGGATTAATTAACTATATTTAAAATGAAAAACAGAAGAGGGGAAAAGAGAAAACTAACAACTTTGAGAGAGAAAAGAAACGTCTATGGAAAATGAGGATGCTTGGTATTCTCGTGTAAATTGTTGAAAATTGTGAAACAAACATAGATTTTGAATGTCTATGTCAATTCTCATCTACAAAAACTTCAAAACCAAATGACTCTTTAGAGACTTCATCGTCTAGTGAGAACCTTGGGTAGTAGTGGAAACAAAAATCCACTAAAGAAAAGATTTTAAAAAAACTAACAAAATCAAGATATAGAAGAGGATTGCGACCATCTTGAAATGAGGAAGGTAAACTTCAATATTATCATTCTAAAATTCTTTCTATCATATTTGAAAATGGAAGTAGTGCGAAAGAAAAACAAAAAAGATTGTATTTATACTCTGAAAATTTTGTAATTAGGATTTGAAGGGATATGTCAATAAGATTAGTAGTTATGATGTGGATGGATGTTTCTATATATTTGTAATTATAATGTGAAAATGTATATCTATATGACTTTTAGTTATTATGTGAAATGATGTATCAAAAAGAAAACGTGGGATATCCTTTTATCGAAAGTGAAGGTAAAATAGAAATTAATGCAAATCTTATAACGGATTGTGAAGGCAAGATAGGAATTCTTAGAAGTTGTAAGAGCAAAAAGGGAAAAGAAAATTTCTCCCCTTATTATCTCATTATAGTATAGATATAATAAATAAATAGATTAGAATGTATTATTATTATTATTATTATTATTATTATTATTATGTTGATGTTACATTAAAAAAAGATAACCTTATTGTGAATGTGAGGAACACAATGGAAACACGAATATAGAGAAAATATAATATAATAATATTAAATATATAAAATATCATATAAAATAAAATAACTAAAAACATAAAATAACTAAAATTATAAAATTGGATAATATGAAAATTAGTGAAATTTTGAAGTGAAATTCTCACCAATGTAAGTGTGATTTTAAGGTCCATCAAATGTCACTATATAGGCAAAATGACAAGTAGAATGTGGACTTACATAAACACCATGCATGAATAATTACAAGGCATATGGACAACATGAAAGATGACACATGGTTTTGGATATTAAGCAATGAGCATCTATTTATTATTATAATATTCATAATACTCCCCCTTTAATGCCCATATATATATATGAAATATGTCTCGTTAAAACCTTACGAGGAAAATTTTTTTGCACGAACCTTCTGATGCAAAAAACAAAAAAAAAACGCACAAAAACGAACCTAAGGGTTAAAAACTATGAAAAAAAGTCATGTGCCAGACGGTTTTGGGACGAAGCCTTTTGGTGTCCCAAACAGCCCCAGGGCCTGCGGGACTACTGCGCGGGTCCCGCTGGACAACATGAGAAGGTGACACGTGACTTTATAAAACTAAACAATGAACATCTATTTATTATTATAATATTCATAATACTCCCCCTTAAATGTCCATATATATATATTGAAATATGTCTCATTAAAATTACTAAAAGTCCAATGCAAAAAACCCAATGAAGAAAAAATATATTATATATATACATACTTCTAAAAGATATTATATATTTACTCTCCCTCATGAAAATATCACTTAAGATCTCCGAGTCACTGCATTCCTATATTCATATTTTATAAAGTTGGTAATGCCTTTGTAGATAAGTCTCCAGATATCCTTTGAACAATCATTTTCTCATATAATATGTATTCGTAATATGTTCTCCTTTAAATATGACTATATTATTCTTCTCGTATAATATTGTTAGAAGATTTTATTAGAAGACAAGCCACACATTTCAGAATTGCTGAGTGCTGACCTTATCATTGATTCTCTCCATGAATTGCATATGAAATTTCAACATATAAGTGGCTGTTATAGTCTGTTTCACCGATCATTATAGCAGTTTCTCCACATGTGAAAAGATAACCTGTTTATAAGCTTTATATTTGGATTAAATAAATATCCAGAATCTGCATAACCTACTAGATCAAATTTTGATTTATTTGAATAATACAAACCTATATCGATAATTCCTTAGAGATACGATACGTGAAGTATATATCTTAATTTATCCAATGTCTTTTTGTAGGATAAGAACTATATCTAGCTAATATATTATAAAAATGCAATATTTGGTCTTGTATTACTGAGAAAGATACATAAGCGCACCAATTACACTAAGATATGGTACTTTAGGAATAAGAAGTTCTCCATTATCTTCTTGAGGTCGAAATATATCTTTCTTTATATCTAATGAACGGAATTTCATTGGAATATTTAATGGATGTGTTTTGTCCATATAAAATCTTTTCAAAAATTTTCCTATATAAGTTGACTGATGAATAAATATTTCATATTTAAATGCTTAATTTGCAAAACCAAGGCAAAATTTTGTTTTTTCAAAATCTTTCATCTCAATCTTTCTTAAGATATTCTATCGCCTTTGAAAGCTCTTTAAGGAGTGTCAATTTATTCAAATCATCAACATATACAGTTATAATAGCAAATCCTCATTGTGATTTCTTTATTAAAAACACACAGACATATTGGATTATTTTGGTTGTTCCTTCTTTCAATAAATATCCACTCAAGTAATTGTACCACATCAGTCCTGATTGTTTTAATTCATATAGTGATCTCTGTAACTTTATTGAATATCATTCTCGGGAATTTGATGTATATGTTTCAGCTACCTTAAATCCTTCTGAAATTCTCATATAAATATCATTATCAAGAGATTCATATAAATATGTTTAATACATTCATAAAATGATATCCAGACTTTATATCACAAATCAAACCAATTAAATATCTTAATGTAATTGTATCCACACTGGAGAATACGTCTCCTCAAAATCAATACCAGATCTTTGTGAAAAAACCTGTGCAATAGTCTTACTTCATATTCTTGTGACCTCATTATTTTCATTACTTTTCCTCACAAAACATACTCTATTCATCCCACAGGTTTAACACCTTTTGGTGTTCGGACTACTGTTCCAAAAACTTGACGTTTGAAAGTGAGTTTAATTCTAACTCGATTGCTTCTTTCCACTGAAGCCAATCTTTTTTATGTTGACATTCTTCAATAGATTTTGGTTCAGGATCCTCATTTTCATATATAATATCAAGAGCAACATTATATGCAAAAATGTTATCAATATATACATTAGTTTGATTCCATTTTTTTCTTGTCATGACATAAAATTATTATAGAATATATCTAATTATATTTTAGGCATTTCACCTTCCTGACTAGTCATGTCGAGGATCTTTTTTTATGAATAATTACATCCTCAGCCAAGTCTTTTCTACTAATAATTATTTTTCATTTTTGAAATTTTTATCTTTGGAACCCACTAGTCTACCACGCTTCTTGCATGTTTCAGACTCATTAGTGACAACTTGTTGGTGTGGATATCAATTTCTTATGGAACATTCACAGCTAGTATATGTGACTTAGTTACTTTCTTTACATCTATAAATGTATATGGTAATTGATTTTCTATATTTTGCAAATGAATTATTTTCTGAACTTCAAGTTCACATTGATCTGTACGGGGATCTAAATGAGACAATAATGATGCATTCCATGTAATTTATTTTTTCAATTTATTAATTTTCCCTCTAATGTTGGAAAATTTGTCTCATTAAATGATCAATCAGCAAATCGTGCAGTAAATACATCACCTGTCAGGGGCTTAAGATATTTAATAATTGATTGGGAATCATATCCAACATAATATTTCCTACCCATTTTTAGTGTGTTTGTGGTGGAACAATTTGAACATATACTGCACACCAAAAATTCTCAGATGAGAAATATTTGGCTCATGACTATAAAGATAATTGTAATGGCAAGTACTTATGATAAGGCATACAAATGACGCTGCATGCAAAATAACATGTCCCCATACAGAGAAGGTGTTTAGTTCTCATAAGTAATGGTCTTGCAATTATATTGCAAATTTTATAAATGATTCTGCTAATATATTTGTGTATGAACAGGATGTTCAACATTTATCCCAATTGACATACAAATATATCAAAAGTTTGAGATGTACACCACAATTATCAAGATGAATGATCTTAATTGTATAATCAGAAAATTGTGCTCTTAACTTAAATTATTTAAGCAAGTAATCTTGCAAATGCAAGATTTCAACTTGATAAATAAGCACACATGTGACCATCTGCTGGATACATCTATTAATACCAATAAATAACTAAATGATCCACTTGATGGGTTAATGGGTCCACATATATCACCATGAAAATGCAAGTGATTTATTCCTCACTTTAGTTTGTGATTGTCTAATTATCAATTTTCTTTTGAGTGTAAGCATCACATGATAATTCATTAGATTGAAGGATCTTTTGGTTCTTCATGGGTGTGTATTTGAATTCTCAATAATTCTCTTTTATCATTATAGATCCTGGATGACCCAATCGGTCATGCCAAATTGTAAATATGCCTGGATTCAGAACTTTAGGTTCATTGTTACATATATTTCAATTACTCTATATGAGTATAATACAATCCAGAAGATAAAACAAGCAATTCTTCCAATATACATTTTTCATTTGGAACAGTGGACATGATCTATAGATATTCCACATTAATTTTTACTATCGATCTCAATATGATAAATCATTGCACACATATTTTTAAAACTTAAAAGATTTCTCTTTGATTGACTAAAGAACAATGCATTATCAATTGTAAATTTTGTTCCTCTAAGCAAAATAATATTTGTTTTTTTTCAAAATCTTCAATCAAGTTTGCAGAACCTGAATTGTATTTAATTTTGTTTTCAGCATTGTCAATTTAGAAAATATTTTTTTATTGTAAGTATGTGTGTGTCAATGTTTGTCAGACATGGACCTTCTTTACTCATTTTTTAAACATCCAATAGATGAAAAAGATCCATATTTCTTTATTAAATAAAATAATTACAATAAAAAAAAAAATTCATGTAAAATATACAAAAGTTACTAAAAAATGAAAATAGATAAAAAAATAAATAAATAAATAAAATTACGTCTAGATATTCTCAAAATCAAAAGAAACACTTGATGTTCCGTCAACTACGTCAATCTTCTCTTTAGGAGATTCAAAGAAATCCGCCACATCCAAATTTGTCATATGAAATGAGTCAAATATATCATTATTCTAGTATACAAATTTACTTCCACATTTTTCTCTTTTTCCTTCCGGGAGGCTTGATAAATGTTAACTAAATTTTTGACATACGACAGGACGTGACCAATGTTCAATTCATTCCACATCAGAAGCATTTATTTTCAACACTTTTTGAACTCTTATCTTGTAAAGCTTTTCCTTTATGGTCATCATTTTAGGTGATTCTTTTGAAATTTGAATGATTAAAACGCACCAACCACGAAAATAATAATTATTCTTCCTCTGTCACGATCACAACTTCAACCGTGACACGACCTCAACCACGATTATTTATTAAAATTCACATCATTCACTTAAGAGAATGGTGTCATTTTGATGGTCAAAATCATGACTTTTCATCAATAACTTATTTTGTTTCGACTAGATAAGACATGAAATTAAATTCAGAATATTGTTTTAAACATTTCTCTTGATATTACTGCACATAAGCATATTCGAGACATGAAATGAAGAAAATGTCTTCTCTAACATATCGACATCAACAATTTTCTCTCCGCATAATAACAATTTCAAACTAATTTTTAATAATGCAAAGTTATAATCAATTATTTAAAATCTTATAACCTCAAGTTGCACTCATAACGAACTTTAGGAAATAACTATTTTTTTATGATTATACATCTCTTTTAAATTGATCTTTTATTGTAAGATACCCAATTTTCAAATCCCTCATAGAAATGAAAGGAAATCATAGTTTTTGCTTTGTCCTAATAGATGTTATAGTTCCTTCTTTAATAGTCTCTTCAGATTATAGCATCCAAGTGGATTTCGACATCAAGTACCCATAACAAATAATTATTTGTCTATTAATATTAAGAGCAACAAATTTCTAATTTTGTGAGAATTTTCATGGCAATACTATCATAAAATATTGTACTTATGTTAGAATTTAATAGTTATTGATATTGCAAAATAACATTGAATTTATTAAATTAAAACGGAGAGAGAAAAACCGATATACCTTTTAAAACCTACCTTTTAGCGAGAAAAGCGATAGAAGGCGTTTGTAATTAGTATAATAATATTAAATATATAAATTGATATATAAAATAATAATAAAATAAAATTATAAAATTGGATAATATGAAAATGAATGTAATTTTGAAATGGAATTCTCACCAATGTATGTATGATTTTAAGATTTAACAAATGTTACTATTTATAGACAAATTGACGAGTAGATACAAAGCAATGGCATCTATTTATTATATAATTTTCATAATAAACCTCTCTCCTTAATTTCAATTCTCCTTCCTCTATCTATCTTTCTCCTTCGTGCCAATCTTACCTATTGTTTTCATTTCCATTTTGGCAAGCGGCAACTCTCTCTATGAGAACCCTTCGATGTCCCAAAACATACAAAGTCGCTCCTTTTTATGTCATGAGAGACTCGTGACACCATCGAACACGTACCACCACCCTTGGCAAGCTATAACACACTGTTCATAATATTCATGCCTATTAAAATGTAGCCTTCATAATAAATCGTGGTTCTGGATTTAAAATTTTGGCATTATCTTTTATAATCTTTAAATAAAAATTTGAAACATTTTCTCTTCATACATCTAACACTAGAAATTGACAACCACAATTTTTTTAAATAATAAGTGTATCTAAAATTGTTTTTCCACAAATCAAACCTAATGTTATAACATAGTGAATAACAAAAGGACTACATGAGTAATATTAAGAGGAAGAAACATAAAGATTGGTAACCAGTTCAATACGATATCTCAATATCTAGGGGTATGTGCCTATTAAAAAAGTTTCACTAATAAAAAAGTTGAGCAATTACAAACATAATACTTATCTATAAGAATCCCTCTACAACGATCAAGAATAGGCCAACACTTAGTTTTTCCCTCTAAGTTTGAGATTCCTTCACTTCCACAAATATTCTTTACTTAGTTGAAGCTTGAGATCCCTCAAATTAGTTTACTTAGACTCCTCTAAAATATGACTCCCCTCAACTTCTCTCTTATCAACACAACTAGGTCCCCCTTATTACAAAGGAATACTCAAGTGTGAAAAATGCCATACAATACCTTATAGCTTAGTCTTGATGACCATAATGGGCTAACAATATAGCCTATATAGGTCACAAGCTTTGGCAATGGTGTTAACAATATAGTTTAGAATGCATGAAGGAAAGAACACCTTCATGATTGTGTTTCACTCCAAAAAACACACTAAGAAACAAACGAAGTGGCCAACTCTAAAAATAAACACCACCGCAATATATAATGACGTTTTGAAGATATTCTATGAACAAAAAGAATCCTCTGTGTAAAACAATAAGAAAAGCAACGCTGCAAATCTGCACTAAATAAGAAAAGATATTTCCAGATGAAGACGGCCTATCATAGAACAAGTCATTTGACAAAAAGCAAAACATTTTGCCTGTAAAAAAGATAGCCAACCATATTGTAGCAACAACATGATAGTATGATACCCTTCGAGATTGAATCTATTTGAATAGAAAGTTATATCTTTTATTATTTGTTACAAGCACAGGTTTTTATGAACGACCTTTCGAAATGAACTCATTTTCTATATTTAGACTCGCCCTCCTTATTTCTTAACTCTAATTTTCAAGCTTTCCAACACAACACCTCAAATCCACCTTAATGACTCCAACTCTTTCTAACCCTGCATTCTAGACACAATTTTTTTTATTCCTATGATTTATAGTTCTCGAATATAACCCCGACATGGTTCAAATTCTATTAAAGAAGGAACCAAATGCCCCATGGAGATCGAAATTTTCATAATAGATCACCCAGAGCATCAGCATGATGCTATCGATGATCATACGATCATAATTTATTAAAGAAAATGATCTTCCCCAAGTCATCTTTTGTGCATAAGAAAATAATAATACCCCACAAACATGGCCGTTCTTAGATTTTCCCATATTTTGTCTTTTACCTTTCTTTCTAATCTATTCAAAAGCCCCATTCAATTCAACACCTGACCAAAGCAGGTCAAAGCTCTCTTCCCAATCCTTGTGCAACAGAGAGAAAGCAGAGTATGTGTCAATTTGGATAAGCAAAACAAAATAAAGAAACCCAAATATTTGTTTGACACAACAGAAGACCATCATGCATGCATCTATCTTACGCTTAGTCCATTAAAATATTTCATAATTTCAAAACCCAAAAGCAAACATAAAAAGTTTCCCCATTAAAATAATGAAATCTTACAGAGTTAAAACAAAACTCTTCTCCGCAGAGTTCATCTCTGACGGCTGAAAATCATCTTCCCAGAAACTTCCCTCAACATATACGACAAGTTCAACCTTCAAACATGGCTGACTTGGTTTCTAGCATATTCAATTTGGATATAAATACAACAGATTTCCATTACCTCGTTAGCCGTTCTCCAAATTCGAACTCAAGTTTTTCCCTTGCTGCAGTAGTGCTCTGTTTCACAGTGTTAATAAATTAGAACTAAAAAGAAGGGAAAATGGAAGGAAAGAGAACAGGAAATGAAGGAAAGAGATCGACAAATGAAGGTCGTTACCGAGGGATAAGACGGCGGCCATGGGGGAAATTCGCAGCGGAAATTCGAGATCCGTCGAGGAACGGTGCTCGGTTGTGGCTAGGGACGTTTGATACGGCGGAGGAAGCGGCGAGGGCGTACGATCAAGCGGCGTATGCGTTCCGAGGGCATTTGGCGATTTTGAATTTTCCGAATGAGTATCAAAGTGGAAACCCTAATTTTGCGGGGGGGTTTGGTTCTTCCATGGCGGCGGGTTCTTCATCAGCGACGACGATCTCTTTCGCCGGAAATTACTCCGGCAACAATGCCAGCCGTCGATCGAGGGAAGTGATTGAGTTCGAGTATTTGGATAATGAGCTCTTGGAGGAGCTTTTGCAGTCGGAAGACGAAGGGTATAATCGGAAGAATTGAGGATAATGTTATATTGTTATGCAACCCCAGATTTTTTTTTTCTAAAAAAAAGAAAAAGAAAAATGGGATTTATTTTGGGATTTCAATTTTATTACGTTGGATTAATTTGATTTCGTTTTTTCAGTTGTAAATTTGTTGTACTACTAGAAACCATTGTTATTTGTTTGAATTTGTTAAAAGAAAAAAAAAAGATGTTTTTTTTTAGTTCAACACTATTTTGAGCAGGAGATTCAAATTATTGCCATGATCAAAAGTATATAGCTAATCAGTTGAACATATAATAGTATGGCATATATTCCCGAAGAACACAAATGAGGATAATATGATTTACGATACTATAATCTAACCTAAACATACTTCGATTAAGACATATCCTTTGATTTAGCTTGTTTAATTCAAGTATGATAAGTTTAGTCTATGCAGTGGTTAACTTCACTCTACCATTGCACTCTTTATTTACTTATAGGGGTATGTGGATCCTACTTGTAAAAAACGTCAATTTCTTGATTTATTAACTCTTTAAATTGTGGATTCAATAACTAAAAAACTTTCTAGATCATCAGATAACTCGAAGACACATTAAAGTATGGATCTTTTAGATACAAAATTGAAAGATTCTATGTTTAATAATCTCATGATAGACGAATAGAAGTTTTATATCATAGGATGATTATATGTAATATTCTTATCAATCAATTGTGGTTGAATTACTATCTTTGGCGATCCATGTTGGTTGCGTCATTTTGATTTACATAGATAAAAATTGATGAGTTAAATACATAATATCAATAATATCATAAGACGAAGGCTCTCATTTTATTTATTAGAAAAAAAATAATAGATTATATTATAGGTATAACTCAACTTATATAAAACATGTACTATCAATCTTAAGATAAAAAATTCAATTAGATATCTAAATAGATATTTCCACTAGAATTGTAAAAAGTCGATGAAACATGATGGAAAAACAAAAAAAAACAATCACTAGTATGAATATAACATAAACATTAAGTATTTTAAATGATATAAAGTATTATTTTTTAAAAAAAGTAGGAAAAATATCGATATTTTTTTAAAATTGAGATATTTTCAATGAAAATATGAGAA